>NC_086184.1:16040482-16348086 GCF_023053635.1 Elgaria multicarinata webbii | reverse complement strand
GAAGCTTCTAATCCAACCAGTTGGGATCCAGTTTAAACTTCCTGTGAGATTTCGGATTAGAAAAACGGGCTGTGTCGTCGCCTGGCAACTTTCAGCAATTCCAAGGGGAGTGGTCTCAAGATTTTCATTTTACAATCCAGATAATTCCAGAATTGTGATTTGATCGAAAAGATAGTGGCTGGCATCCAAAGAGTTTCTCGTGAGAGCGGAAAGTGCTTCTGGATTACGCAGGAGAGGGGATCTTGATTTCTTCCAGTTATTGCAACCTTGACCCCACCCCATACCACATCCCCCAGCATTCTAGAGCAGCTTCCCCAACCTGGTGCCCTTGTCTTGGACTACAACCCCCATCATCCCCTCACAGCCCACCTGGGGACGATGGGGGTTGGAGTTCAACCCACCTGGAGGGTGCCAGGTTGTTGGGGAAGTTTGTTCCGGAAGATCTCCAAACCCGGGACGTTCCAAGGAGCTGCAGTGCAGAAGAGGAGAAGGAGGCAGAGCCCTGGTTGCCCTTCTGTGGATCCAACCTGATTTTTACAAGCGTTCAAATCTTCGGTATTCAGCGTACAGGCAAATGCAAAAGCAGCATTGCAACAAGGTAACACTCATCCGTTGAAAGAGGTACACCTGACCTTCCCGTCCTCATGCTACACCAGTGCACAGCTGTTTGCGGGGCCGTGTTCTGTAGCCTTGGCGCAACCTTGGAGAAGGATTTATCCCTCACCATCACTGTTCTAACGTGTTTAACAGGGGCCTTTCCAGTGGATTTGAACAAGTTTGCAGGGGGGTGTCATCATATTATTATTTATTTATTATTTATTTATTTAAAATAGTTCTATCCCACCCTATATTACTAAGATCTTAGGGCGGCGTACAGATAAAAACATACAGTATAAAACAATAACTATACACAGTTAAAAACAAATTAAAACATGATCCAAGTTCAAACAATATATAATTTAAAAGCAATAGATGCAGTTTAAAACAGTTAAAACAATGTGCCAGTGAGTTTAACCATCAAAGCCATGTTTTTACTTGGCGTCGAAATGCAATCAACGTTGGCACCAATCGGGCCTCCAAGGGGAGGGCATTCCACAGTCGGGGGGCCACCACAGAGAAAGCCCTCTCCCTTGTCCCATCATAGCGAATGTGTTGCATTGGTGGGATGCGGAGAAGGGCTCCTCCAACAGATCTAAGGTCTCGGGCAGGCATATATAAGGAGAGGCGCTCTCTCAAGTATCGAGGTCCCAAGCCATTTAGGGCTTTAAACGTCATTACCACCACCTTGAATTCCGACTGGAAGTGTATAGGCAGCCAGTGCAGTTCCTTTAAAACCGGTGTTATGTGGGCTCTGTAAGATGTACCTGCCAGTTGTTAAGATTTGGAAACAGGAATGATCCCGAATGGAAGGGGGAGCACTTGTTGGATTATGTTGGATTATGTTATGGATAAAGTATTATATGTTAACATTTATATATTCAAGTAATCTCTTATGTATTTGATTTTTTTTCTATGTATGGTATGTTAAATTGTTATATTTGTTTGTTTTTATTTAGTAGTCTAATAATTTTTTTTTTAAAAAAAGATGTACCTGCCAGCAGTCTAGCTGCTGCATTTTGCACTAGCTGCAATTTCCGCATCGTCTTCAAGGGCAGCCCCACGTAGAGTGCATTGCAGTAGTCTAATCGGGAAGTTACCAGTGCATGCACTACTGTGGCTAGGTTGTCCCTGTCCGGGAAAGGCCGTAGCTGGCGGATCAGCCGAAGCTGACCCCAAGTACTCCGTGCCACAGAGTCCACCTGGGCCTCTAGTGACAATGATGGATCAATTCATATGGAGATGAATTATTATTATTGCATTTATATTCTGCCTTTTTTCCTCCAAGGAACCCAAGGCAATGTACATAATCCTCCTCCTCTGCTCCATTGTATCCTCACAACAACAACCCTGTGTGGTAGGCTGGGCTGAGAGTCTGTGACTGGCCCAAAGTCACCCAGTGGGTTTCCATGGCCGAGTGGGGACCAGAACCCGGATCTCCCGACTCCCAGTCCAACACTCTAGCCACTACACCAGGCTGGCTGGGTGTCGTCTGATCATGCAACCCCCCAGATCATGATGTGTTTGGTCCCAAGCTCTCTTTCACCCTGTTTTCCTTGTCATTCAGAACGACTTCTCTAAGTCTTCCGTAAATAGCAAAGCATTAATAGAACATTTTGGTTGACGAATCCTCCACCTTTTCCTTTGGAGGAGGCAATGTGACATCGGCTGGTTTGCGGTTGCAAGAACTGCTTCAGACATTACAAAGCCAGCCTAGAGCAGTGCACCGCTGGCTACTGTGATCTTCGAGAATGAAGAAATCCCTCGCCGTACTAACACCGAGCATTGGTTTAGTTCGTGGATGCTGTTTTGCTCTGCAAAGTTCTCCTGGAACGCCAAACATCGTGATCCCTTGTATTGCTTTGTACTGTGGGGCCTGGCGAGTGATATAATACCTTGGCAGCTTGGCTGTAACTCCGAATGGGTTTTAAATAGTTCATGACAAGAAGCTTTCACATGGGTCAGGAACTTGGTCAAAGTGGTAGCAAAAAGCCAACGAGAAGCATTATCACTTGGCTGCTTTCAAGCCGAGGGGATAAGCATTAGAGATTTCATTTTGCATAGGAACTTAAAGGAGCCGCACTAGTAAGAATCCTATTTCGCCAACCCCCGCACCGCGTCTTATACCCGTGTCGGCTTGCTTTTTCTTTTTCAGCTCCTCTTGCTGCACTACAAAGCAAGTACCGAAGTACAAGACAATAACGGCAACACGGCGCTGCATTTAGCGTGCACGTACGGCCACGAGGACGTAAGTTGCTTGTCTTTCGCGAATTTCGCAAGTACCTGACATGCGTCTTATCTGCCAACGAGTTAGACTACGGAATTCACTGCCACAAGATATCATGATGGCCGCCAATTTGGATAACTTTGAAAAAGGATTACTCAAATTCACGGAGGCTACTAGTCCTGATGGCTGTATGCTACCTCCAGTATCAGAGGCAGGATAATAATAATAATAATAATAATAATAATAATAATAATAATAATAATAATAATATAATTTTATTTGTTACCCGCCTCTCCCTCTGGATCGAGGTGGGGTACAACACTAATAAAAACACCATAAAACACAACTAATTCAAACGTTTAAAACCAGTGCATCCTTAAAAGCAGCACACCATTAAAAAAAGGCATCTTAAAAGTCAGCTGGGTAGGCCTGCCGGAAGAGATCAGTCTTTATGGCTTTCTTAAATTCTGGAAGACTGTTAAGTTGACGAATCTCTCCTGGCAAGCCATTCCACAAACCGGGAGCGGCAGAAGAGAAGGTCCTCTGGGTAAAAGTTGTCAGCCTTGTTTTTGTTGACTGGAGTAAATTCTTCCCAGAGGACCTGAGCGAGCGGGGCGGATTGTACGGGAGAAGGCGATCCCGCAGGTAGCCGGGACCCAAACCATGTAGGGCTTTAAAAGTAATGACCAACACTTTACACTTCGCCCGGAAACTAATTGGCAGCCAGTGAAGGGATTTTAAGACTGGTGTAATGTGCTGGGGAACATGGGCAGGAGGGTGCTGTTGCATTCATGTCCTGCTTGTGGGTTTCTCCTGGGGAACTGGTTGGCAGAGTGAACAATTAGAATGTAAGCCTATGCGGCAGGGTCTTGCTATTTACTGTTTTACTCTGTACAGCACCATGTACATTGATGGTGCTATATAAATAAATAAATAAATAAAAACAACAACAACAACAACAACAAAGTGCTGGACTAGATGGACCCTTGGCCTGATCCAGCAGGGCTCCTTTTATGTTTTTTAAAATCCCATTAGAAAATCAACTTTCATTTTCTTTTTCTTTTCTTTTCTTTTCTTTTTGAAAGCAAATTCCTTATCCCTTAGCCAAGGGGTTGGGGAACAGGGTTTTTTTTTTGCGGGGGGGGGGGGGAGAGGGGTCACTGAATTACCCTCCACTGGGCCTCACACAGACCAGATGATATCAGTGCCCATGGCCATGACCAAGGTGCTGACCCTGCCCCAGAATAAATTCAGCATCTTGGATAGCTCCTTTAGAGTTCTGGCTGTTCTGACTAAAACCTGGAAGGAATTCACCTCCATATCATCATCATCATCATCATCATCATCATCATCATTCCGCCCTTTTCCCAATACTGGGACTCAAGGCGGCTTTACAAATTAAAACATGTACAATTAAAACAGAGATAAACAAAAATTAAAAATATAATTAAACATGCTACAATATTAAAATATTTTAAAACATTTTAAAACACGAATAATTAAAAAAAAATCCAATATATAAACAATGTATAAACAAAGGTCCGGATTACTTCCCCAAAGGCCAGCTGGAACAGAAAAGTTTTAGCCTGCCTTTGGAAGCACAACAGGGAGGGAGCCAGTCTAGCTTCCCTGGGAAGGGAGTTCCAGAGCCCCGGGGCAGCCACCGGGAAGGCCCTCTCCTGTGTTCCCATCAGGCATGCCTGTGATGGTGGTGGGACTGAGAGAAGGGCCTCCCCTTAATATCTAAGAGGACGGGCAGGCTCTTGAGGGAGAATGCAGTCTTTCAGATAACCTGGACCCAAGCCGTATAGGGCTTTATAGGTCATAACCAGCACAAAATCAGAGACCCCACTCTCCATTCATACAGATTAACAGCGGTTTCAGCGATAACGCACATGCTTTGCTTGCAATGGTGTCAAGCCCAATCCCCTGACATTTTCAGAGCAGACCGGGAAAGATCCCTGTCCGAAACCCTGGAGGCCCACTGCTGAAAAGTGGGATGCGTAACCTGGTGCCCTCCAAATGTTTTGGACTACAACTCCCATACGCCCTGGCCAGGATGGCCAGTGATGGGGCATCACGGTAGTTGCTAGTTCCATTGCTTTAGCGGTGTGATATTTTCAAAGGGTTTGCTTTTGGTTTGCCTTTCTAGTGTGTCAAGGCTTTAGTCTATTACGACGTCCATTCTTGCAAATTAGACATCGGTAACGAAAAGGGAGACACTCCTCTTCACATAGCTGCCCGCTGGGGCTACCAAGGGATCATAGAAGTGCTGCTACAGAACGGAGCCAGCCCCGATGTTCAAAACCGAACGAAAGAGACTCCTGTGCAATGCGCGTTAAACTCCACGGTACTTTTTAGTTCACTGTTCTTTGGATTTTTGTTTTCTGTGATTTTCACCGCTGCAGTGTGCATTCAGTTCTTGGGTCTTCTTTAATTATCTGCTCTTTGGGTTTTTGTTTTTAAAAATAAATCCCCGTGTGATATTTTTAACCAGCATTTAAATTGTGTGTGTGTGTGTGTATGTGTTGGGACTGCTAGCACCTCTTAAAAATATTATTTCCCTCTGTTTTTGACGGAGAAAGGTCACAGTTCTATTTCTGAAACGCAGGATAGGCAAGACGAAGGCTGCAGCCTGGGTGCTCTCTTGTCTGCATTTAGGTATAGATCTTGATATCAAACGCATCTTGTGGGCTCATGCCATGTTTGTCTTCCCATTAGTGAATTTCCTTCGCGGTGCCTGTTCATGAATATTTGATCTTTCTGCAGATTTTATCTTTGATGGAGCTGGACTACCTCACGTTTGAAAGAGGACAGAGTGCTTCTCAGGTAATCCCGGGTGTATCAGCTGCAGTCCCTTCCTTAGTGTAAAGATACTCAGTTGATCAACTGCTGTGATAATGGTGACGCTGCCAACTCTTTCCTTTGCCCCTCCTGTCAGTCCCCGACCAGGTCTCCTCAGTTTTGCGAGGACACCATCAGCCAAATATCCTCCGTCTCCACGTTGTCTTCGGTGACAGCAGCCAAACAAGAAGAAATCACAGCTATTTATAAAGAGGTAAGCTGATGAAGCCCCGGGTAGCCGAGCAGGAGAAATCAGAGTGTTGGTGCTATTCCTGTTTCTCTCCCTCTCTCCTAAGACTAGAACTTGGGCTCACCCAATGAAACGGATTGGCAGGAGATTCGGGACAGAAGACAAGTGTTGCTTCATGCCGCGCGTAACTAACTTGGGCCTTTCCGTACATGGAGGCTATAATCTGATGGTTCTTGGGAGGTTGTCCCAGAGGCCGTTGGGTTTCTCGGATCTCCCTCTTCGAGGGCAGAGAGTGAGCCCTCCCTTGGAGAGGGAGACCTTAGGAAGGAAGGGAGCAGTGACTTGCTTCCTCCCTGCGAGGTAGGACAGAAAGTTTCCCTTGATCCCAACCGACCCACCCGCCTTGTTTCCAAGAGGGGAAGGGGAAGGCATGGAAGAAAGGACTAAAAATATGAAAAATACATTAAACCACACAGAGAGCCTTTGGCACAGACCATCCAAGGAAAATAAGAAAGTCTAACTGGCCTAATCTATACTTTACCGGAATAAAGGGTCCCCCTGTCCAGAGCTCCACGTGTCCAATATCTGCAGGCAAGCCAACAGGAGGACCAAACGCCATCATTCTCCCTCCTCTTTGTCCTTTGATCACAGCAACCTCAGCCGGTTCTCTTCAGCCAATCCTCAGCCTCCTAGTCACCCCACCCTGGTAAGATTCATACTTTCCCACCCATTCCAGCTGTGATCACCCCATCCAGTTAGTCGAGATCGCTGTGGCCTTGGGCTGGCAGCCTTGCCCGGGTTTTTCAGATAGTGCATCCACAGGTATTACGTAAAATAAAGTCTTTGTGCAGGGTGGACTGTAAAGGTACCTCTGTAAAGATACCTGGAATCGACAGTACTGCTTTGTTTGGTCATGCTGTTAATTTCTTTGAAGACGTCGTCCCAAAATGCCTCCATCACTTCCGTGATCACCCTCCCCAACGTTGATTTGAAACGGTTTTGAAGAACTTCTGTGCCTTGATAAGGGTTATGTGCTGCCACACAGAAAGCGCTCTGGTAGCAAATTCCCTTGGCCTGTCACTCCTTGTCTTCATGGAGCCAGAAATAGCATGCTTGTCCCGAGGGAATTGTCCACTGGTATCCCCAACCCTACTTCTTAACATGCTTTTAATGCTTCGGATGACCCACAAAATAATCCAGTTGGCAGGTTGTATGGCTTGGATGCCATGCTCTTTAATTCTAGAGAATTGGAACTTAAAAGACATTCAAAATTAGTCCGTGGGGCGTGTTACTTTGGCAGTAAACCATGTACAAGATGGCATATTTGGAAGCATTTGTTTAAAAAAAAACCCCTGCAGATGTGATTTTTTAACTGCTATGACATACAGTGCCATGATGTAGATAATATATCAATGGCTCCCCGTCACAATGGCTACATGGAAGCTCCAGGTTTGGAGGCAGCATGGGAAGGGACCAAAGCTCATTGGGAAAACTCATGCTTCCCTTGCAGAAGGTCACAGGTTCAATCCCTGGCAACTCCAACAGCGGACACGGCACCCTTCCCCTCCAGATATGTTTGGATATAACTTCCTTTAGGCCCAACCAGCATAGATAATCAGTAGGGCTAATGGGCATCCAGAACATCTGGAAGACACCAGGTTGGGGATAGTTAGATTAGAGGGTCAGGCTAGCCTGGCTCCAATTTTGGCATCTCCAGATTATGTTTTTAAGGATAGGAGAGAATGCAGAAGTCCCTCTCTGCCTGAGACCCTGGAGAGCAGCAGCTGCCAGCCAGTGTAGCCAATACTGGGCAAGATGGACCAATAGTCCGACCTAATGTAAAGCCACGTTGATGCTCCTACCCCATTGTTGATGTTCGACCTGCCTTGGATGACGACAGCTTGTCTTTGTGCGGATGCAGCCCAGCCAAGGGCCGCTGTTCTATAAATACCATATTTCTTCGATTCTAAGATGCACTCCCCCCCCCCCCATATAAACATCTCTAAAAACGGGGTGCGCCTTAGAATCGCGGGTGCATTTATTATTTCTTCGAATCAAAGCTTTTTTTTTCTGTTGGTGGTACTGAAATTAGTGTGCGTCTTACGATCGATGGTGTCTTACAATCGAAGAAATACGGTAAGAAACCATGCCTAGTAAGAGATTGAGAATCGCTTCTTTTGCTGTTCCTGAAAGGGACAAACTTATCCCCCCGCAGAGGCTGAGTCTGTAGTTCAAGTCAGGGGAAAAGATTACCAGCAGCTAAAGACCTCTCAGCTTCTGAAGCGCTTGGCCCTCGCTCCCTAATCCAACTTGAGTCTGCAGCCATTTGCGGTAATTCATCGCACTTGCTTCTTAATGAGCAAGAAAATGTTTCGTTGCGGTTGCTATGGTCTGTCGCATGTGATTTCTGGGAGTATAGCACACGCACATAAGCTTGTTTTATCCTGTATTTCAAGCAAATTTGACATTTTTAAAGTCCATAAGTACATTATTCATAAAATATGAATGCCAGGTTTGTGCCCCACAAAGAGCACTGTAGACATGCAAATCACAGAGGTCATATACAGATCCCATTTATGGAGGCGCTCGGTCCTATAAGGGACCCCTCCTTCTGAGCACCTCTCCAAATTAGTCCCCCAAGGGCTAAATCAGAAATCGGTGCTAGGTTTTCAGACAATACTGGTGCTACAGCATATACCAATGCATTGAAATGTCCTTTTCTTTCTGGATTGATTTATTTCACAGGTGGACAAACTTTTAAGAGCAGTTGCCGATGGAGACTTGGAAATGGTAAGACCTACCGTGCCCCGTATTACGGTGTTGACGTTTTGTGGATGGTGTTTGCAACTACATGTACTGATGGCACCATAGGGTAGAGATTTCTAGTAGTCTACGATTTAGAAAAGGAACAGGCAGTTATTAAAAGTGGTCAAGTAGAGACGTGTATTTACCTAATGGGAATGTTCAGGGTTGTGCTCTCACTTCTGCTGGGCTAATCTGGATGAGGTCTCCCTGGCTCATCCGCCTCTTGCCTTTGGCGGCAGAGGACAGCAAAATGGCGGCAGCTGGGCTGGACAATGCATGCGCGATTGCTTCATGGCATAAGTAAGCAGTAGGGTAGACCCACAGCCTCATTGCCTTGAGGGTGTTATGTGGGAGCCTCTAGGGTTGTGCAGATTGTAGTGTGTGGTACAGCACAGCCTTCCTCAATCTGGTGAGTTCCAGATGTGTTGGGCTACAATTCCCATTGCCCTACCCAGGGTTTGTCTGGCAGAGGATCAAACAAGCCATGGTTTGTTTTCTTATTCCCTGGGTTGTTGGTTTCCCTCTTCTTTTAGGCCGCTTTGCATTACTGTAGTACTTTGCAGCTTGTAGAGTGGCTGCATGTTGTTTTACCACTCTTGCCTGCCGCTTTAGCCTGACAGAAGAACCCATGAAAAACCCCACAGTTCTGGGTTCACACATAATGACAACCCATGGTTTAAACTACTCAGAGTTCACAACCTAACAGCAAGCCTTCCTGAATTGCTTATGGCTAACAAACCATGATTTGTTATTGCGACTTGGTTTGCACATCACAACAACCTGGAATTTAACAACCCATTCTATGGGTTGGCGTTATGAGTCATTCTCCGAGGACTGAGCATGCTCAGTTGAAATGGAATGCAGACGTTGGAAGGAGAAGAATGGAAAATTGGAGAGGGAATAGAATGGAGTAACTTGGGAAAGGGTGTGGTTGGCTAGAGTCCTGAGCATTCTTCACTTGTACATGTATATATAATAAAATCTGCTGTCTGATTAATTGAAGGCACTTTCTTACCTGATTAAAATTAAGCGTTGCAGCCCTGAACAGCAGCAAAAAATGTCTGAAAATGGATATGCCCTTCATAGCTGATGCAGTATAATTGTGTTTCATAACTAAGTTGTTCATATCCAGGAGCAAAATTGTTCATGAGAAGGAGTTCTGAGCGGGAACCCGACCTTGGTCTCTTCATTGTTTTATAATAGTCGTATCAGCTCTGAACAAGAAGTCACAGCAGGTTTAATGCCGTCGACAAACACAGATTTTCTTTTTAAAAACGGCTTGCAGAAATGAAAAGCTGCTGAGTGTGTTTTGATTTTTAATAGCTTGCTTTCTGTATAGCAATATCAACTTGGCTGTTCCCATCCTATAATTTGCATCGTTTACTGTCTCCCACGATGACTCGAAAACCTCCATAGCAATTGTATTCTTTTCTTCAGAAGCCTTTTAAAATCAAGGCGCACTGCAGTTGACAGCAAGGCAAATTATACCATTCTATGTAGGTTCATTTTGTTTTTAATACAGAAGATTGTAAAAGCCGTAGTGGCTCTGTTCAGACATTACGTCGACCCGTAGTGAAAGAAGCTCAGCTACGGGTTGGTCTGATGTCTGAATTAACAAGTCATATTCAGAAACCGTGGTTCGAACTGGGCTTGGAACCTAAGCGTGGCTTGGCATGGTTTCTGAATTAACAAATCGCAGCGTCAAACATTGTTGCATCTCTGGAGACCACCACTGGGTTGAGTGGATGGAAAATGGAAGCAGACAAATAACTCTAAACCATGGCTAGCCTGCCTGTGTTATATTCCGAACCATGGTTTGGCATGATAACCAAATAGAGCCTGTATGGTATCCAGGGCTGGTGCCACACTTTGGCATGACGGGGTACTTGCTGAGATCCATGCCCCAGCGAGGGTCTACCGCTGAGCCGGCGCTGCCTGCTTGCTTAGCATCTTTTTCCTTTGGTCTAGAGGAGGCAAGCAACTGGATGATGCTAGTGAGAAGTGTGGTGTAGTGGCTAAGGTGTTGGACTGGGAGTCGGGAGATCTGGGTTCTAGGCCCCACTCCGCCATGGAATCCCACTGGGTGACTTTGGGCCAGTCACAGACTTTCAGCCTAACCCACCTCACAGGGTTGTTGTTGTGAGGATAACAGGGAGAGGAGGAGGATTATGTATGCCGCCTTGAGTTCCTTGGAGGAAAAAAGGTGGGATACAAATGAAATAAGTAATAAATAAGTGGGAGGAGCCACCTGCTCATTGGCTCGCTTGCTTAGGTTCTCTCTCTCTCTCTCTCTCTCTCTCTCCCTGGCAAATGAATACACAGCAGCAGCGAGCAATAATGGCAGCTGAGCTGGAGGAAGGCCCCTCTGTGTGAGGACACCTATTGAGGATATCTTGACTCAGGCCTCCTAAAACTTGGAGCTGGCACTGAATTATTATTATTATTATTATTTATTTATATAGCACCATCAATGTACATGGTGCTGTACAGAGTAAAACAGTAAATAGCAAGACCCTGCCGCATAGGCTTACAATCTAATAAAATCATAGTAAAACAATAAGGAGGGGAAGAGAATGCAAACAGGCACAGGGTAGGGTAAGCAGGCACAGGGTAGGGTAAAACTAACAGTATAAAGTCCGCACAACATCAAGTTACAATGGTTATCCTGAAGCTACAGGATAACCATTGTCTTCTTTTAAAGTTGGCTTTGGTGTAGTTGCACAGTGTGTAACTAAACTGTGGCAATTTTGCCCCCATGCTCCCAGATGACTGTTGGTTTATTTCTTATTCTGTTAGTAGTAATCGTTAATCTGCACTTTCTACAATTAATTAGCCGTCTAGTCGGTTGGTGTCCTTCCTTTGCAATGTTTCTTTTTCTTGTTGTGATTCAGCTGGCTCTGTCAGAAAGTGAGTTTTGGAAGGGTGCGGGGAGATACCTAGGCAGGATCTACACTATGGATTTAAAATGGTTTATAACTGTAGTGACAACTGTTAGGGCCCAGGACATACTCCAGATACAGTTTTCAAACCGTTTTCGAAGTGTCATATCCTTCTTGGTGTAGATCTGGCCCTAGTTGCTGTTCCCTGTGTGTGGAGTTCTGGGGGCGAAACCAGGTCAGCAAAAGCCAAGAGTGTGTGGCTTTTAAGAGTATGCCACAAATATGGTGCTGACCTGGACAGTCGGGTGCCTTGCCCAACAATTACTAGTGAATACAGAGTATGAACTGGTTTGCCCATGATGCTAGCCCATGGTTTATTTAATTAATTAATTTATTTTATTTATTTTATTACATTTATATGCCGCCCCACAGCCGAAGCTCTCTGGGCGGTTTACAACAATTAAAAATAGTAAACATTAAAAGTATACAAAATTTAAAAAAACAGTATAAAAACAACAGTATCCATTTAAAAACAACAATTCTGGGGTCCATTAAAAACAAACTTAACGTTGTTAAATGCTGTTAAAATGCCTGGGAGAAGAGAAAAGTCTTGACCTGGCGCCGAAAAGATAACAACGTTGGCGCCCATGGGTTGTTGAATTCTGGGTTGTTGTGATGTGCAAACCCTGTCGCTCTAATGAACCATGGTCAGTTAATTTCACCAGGTATTGCCCACACACTTTGAAATATCTCTTCACAGTCTTAAGGACTAGAAGGCTGGCTTTAAAAGAGAGAGAGAGAGAGAGAGAGGAGTTTTTGAGGAATCTGAATTTTCTACCCAGTTCCACATTTTGTGCTTCCTGTGTGCTCTTGTGGAACTGCATAGTCGCTTCCCTGCTTGTTCCCAGAAAAAATGGGTGCCCGAGGATTTCAGAAGCTGGGGGTATGACAGCAGTAGCTGGCATTGTAATGCCCCTTTGATTAAGTTTACAGGGGCCACAGTTCAGTGGCAGAGGACATGTTTACTATGCAGCTGGTCCCAGATTCAGGCTTTGGCAGCTCCAGCTAAAAGGATCAGGTAGCAGCCGATGGAGAAGATCCTTGTCGGTCTGAGAACCTGGCGAGTTACTGCTGGTCAGGATAGACAATAGCCTGGCTAGTTGGGCTAATCCTTTGGAAGATGAGTACCTGGGTAAGTCAGCTGGTCTTACCACAATGCAGAGCGCCATGCGTTAATTGAGGCGATCAGATTACAGCAGCTCCGCGGGAGGCTTCACACGTGCGCCTATTTTAAAATGCATTTAACCTTTCGACGAAAATCCCCCCCGTAATCCATTGTCATTGGAAACGGATACGTTTGAGATGGCGTGATTAAACTTTGGGAGGGCCCCGATTCAAACCTCAGGGTTTGGAAGGCTGTGCCGATTTTGCCTCGAGGGAGAAGGCAATGCAGGGCATGCAGGGGCATCCCCCCACCCTTCCATCCTACATGGCAGAGGTATATAAAATTGCGCGTGGCACGAAGAAAGGAGACAGCACATCCCAAGTCAGACTATTGGTCTGTCCAGCCCAGTATTGTCAACACTGACTGGCAGTGGCTCTCCAGGAGATACCAAGGGTCTAAACCTTCAGCATTTAAACCATGTGCTCTCCCATTGAGCTTCTATGGTTCCTCTCCAGCTTCCCCTCCCCTCTAATGTAGTACTAGAACTTGGGGTCATCCAACAAAGCAGAATGGTGGGAGATCCAGGACAGATAAAAGGAAGGACTTCTTCACGCAGCTCCTAGTTAAACTATGGGATTGGCTACCACAAGTTGTGACGATGGCCACCAATTTGCATGGCTTGAAAAGGTTCATGGAGAAGACTGACCAATTTGCATGGATGAGACAGATTCATGGAGGGTGTGGTTACTACTTATTGTAGTAGTATACTCACACTAGACTCCGTGTGAGATAGCTGTTGTCCCAATGTCCTTCTTGTGGCTTCTGCTAGGAATCCAGGTGGCTGCTGTAGGAAACAGGATGTGAGACTAGGATGTGTTTGGGTCTGATCCAGCAGGGATATGTTCTTATAGTCCACACGTGATGGTCCATCTGATGTAGTTTTGTATATGGCGCATCCAGTTTTAGAGCCATGGTACTTGCTGCCTCCACACCCTTACATGAAGTATCAGTGTGCATGCTCAGGGTCATTGACAGGTGTCTGCCAAGGCCCATGTCCCTGTAGGGGTCCCTTTACCAGTCCCTGTAGTCTCTTGGCCCTGCTGCTGCTGCTGCTTTTCCTGTTCACTGCTTACCTTCATTGTCTGAGCAAACAAATGGTATGAGGAGGAAGGAAGATGTAGCAGTAACTTCCGCCTGCCTTGTCCTCTCACTCTGGGAAGTGATGTGGATTGGGCGTAGAACAGGGTAGGCAAGCTGTGGCCTTGCACATGTTTTGGACTACAACTCCCATGATCCTTCACCATTGGCTACGCTGGGTAGGTCTGATGGGAATTGCAGGCCAAAAGAATTGGTTTTACCCACCCCTGGCTTAGAAGAAGAGGCAGTAGTAGCAAGGAGAAAGTGGACATATTCATGGAGGGGAGCTCACTGAGAATATCTCGCTCAAGTTTTGCCTCCCAAAATCTAGAGTCAACACTGTATTTGCTAGCTTTCAGGGGTGTTGTTTTACAGCAACACCTATAATGAATAAATCCTCAGCCACATGCCTTTGCAAACTCACCCTGGCTCAGGGAAAGAAGCCGTAGCATTACAATCAAAATGTATTCCACTCTTGTAGGGTATAGTCTTTGTACATAAGAGTTAGCATTCTTGTCTTTTTGATTCAAGGATGGTATATATATTTAAAGTAAGAACAGGTGATGGCGAAGGAAACATGTTGACATATTCTGGCACAAAGCCCCCTGTTTTTAATCTTCAGCAATCCACGCTAAAAGGATTTGAGAAGCCTTGTGCAAAGGTGAACGTCAAAGTCTCGATTAAGTGTGGGGAAGTCATTTCTAATTTAAATCACGGCTCTTGGGAAAACACGTCTTGACAGCAGAAACGTTTAGGTTTCTTTCCCCTTATTTTCACTTGACATATAGGAAATAAAATGCCACAGGGGTACCTTGTTAGGCCTCCTTGAGTGTCACTTTTATTTTGCCTATATCTTATCTCTTTGAGAAAATATCAGGAGGCTGCGGCCTAGTTGGGAGGCTCCTCCATTTACAGGGGGCAGGAGGAACCCTTCATATAGAAAACTAGATTTCCAAGGAGAAAAGTTTTTGGCCTATCCTTCTCCTTAACATGCTACTTTTCTATGTGTGGGAATGTTCTTTTCGGGAGGAAGCATTCCATCATGTGAGCCCCCCACCTGCAGCCCAAACACAGGTTTAGCACCTCAGTGACTGGGTTCGCATAACATGCTAACCACATATGGGTTGTTGTTCAACCGTGGCTTGTCATGTTGTCTGAACCGAGGACATTTCCCGCTTGTTAACCACGCAGTGTGGCTGATTCTTTCTCAAACAAGCCATCTTGAGAGCCCATGGTTTGTTATTGGGTTGTTCAAGGTGGTTAACAAGCCACCCTGCAGAAAATGTCCATGCCAACCCATGGCTCAGCAAAGAACCCACGATTCAACCACTGAGTGTGGCTTAGCATGTTGTGTGAACAGCATAGATTACGAAAGGACGTTTCTTCTCTCCCCCACCCCTCTTTGTGTGTTCCAGGTACGTTATCTTTTGGACTGGGTGGAGGATGATCTCGAAGAACCTGAAGAAGTGGGCAGCATGGAGAAACTGGAGTTCTGCCATCCCTTGTGCCAGTGTTCCAGATGTGGCCCTGTGCAAAAGGTTGACCTGTTTTCCTACCTGTCCGATTCTTTCTCTCTTTCCCTCTGCTTGCAAGAGGCTTGTGATTAATTGTATACAGCTCTCAAACGTGCCCCATCCTTAATAGAGTTCATGGCCTCTTGGGATGAAGCTGCTCTACTGGCTAATCAGGCTGTTGAAAGGATTGAGCAATGGTACAGAGAAGCTCATTTTACTGCATACGGGCAGGGGAGATGGATTTTGAGGTCCGGACTCACTTTCCTCACTGGTTCTAGCATTTTACTTCCCTTGTCTTCAAGTTTTTGTAGCTCTGCAAGTAAATGAGACCTCTGTTCTCGATCTCCCCACTGTCTCTTTCTCCTGCTAAACATATTAAGCATCTTTATTAGCCATACATTTATCATAGTGATTTTTAGATTATAAGCATGCGGGTGGTAATACTGGTCTTATTTGATAGTTTTTGTATGCACCTAAGTAATTTGAGTGCGCAACCCTAGGCATGTTTAGATAGAAAAATGTCCTACAACTCCCAGCATTCCCCAGCCAGCATGGGAATTGTAGGACTTTTTCTGTCTAAAGATGCATAGGATTGCTCCCCAAGGCATTTAGTACTCAGTACTGCTTCTAATGCTACTACTAACACTTCTACTAATAATAGTAATGGATTGGAATCAGACTGAATTAGATGCACTTCGGCTGCAATCCTGTACACACTAACCTGGGTGTAAGCCCCATTGAACTCAGTGGATCTTACTTCTGAATAGACATGCGTAGAACCGGGCTGTCCGTTCCCACTGAAACCAGTGGGACTCAACTTAAGTCATGGCTAACTTTTCACAATTGCTTTCAGCGGGGCCAAATGTATCTCCAAGTAGTTCACAAAATACATTATAATATAGATTGAAATACATCCGTTGCTGCTGGCCACCAAAAAAAGAGCTGGAAGGAAGCCATTGAGTCGTTTAAGCCTTTAAGACCCTGTCTTAAATCAAAAACATCTCTTTACTTAATGATGAGACGAGACATCTTGTTTTAAAGTAGGGGTCAGATGCAATGACTCACTGGCTTCTTTCCAGCTCTCTTTTGTGATCTGCTCAAGGCCACCCAGCATGTCCCACAGTGGAGATGGGATTTGACCTGAAGTACCCAGGTCCAAGTCCAATTTTTCCATTTCTTTCCCCCAATGCATTTCTGAAATGACCTGCCTATGCTACAATTTAGACTACCGCTGATATCTCCTCCTGTGGTGGCAGACAAAATGGCTTTGCCTAGCGTTGGCTCGATAGTACTTCGAAGCTTCCAAATATACATTCCTGAGATGTTCGCCTGCTTGTTTGATCTCTACTGGGTGGGGAGCAATTCAGTTGAGAACGCTGTTCTGGATTTCCTTTCCATTTGTTCTTTCCAAAAAATTCTCCCAATAGAAATTCTTCAGAGCGCCCAGCAACGGCCTTGGTGTGAATGTTACAAACCAAGACGGCATGACACCACTGCATGCAGCCGCGCTACATGGGCATGCGGACTTGGTCTCCCTCTTACTGAAGCATGGAGCCAATATTGGGGCGAAAGATGCTAACCGTGCAGTGCCTCTTCACCTGGCCTGCCAGAGTGGACACTTCCAGGTGAGTAGGCTCTCCTCAGAAAGGCCAGCGAGCCATTTAGCTAGAAGGGGGAATGAAACATGGTTGGCGGCTTAGTAAAGTTTTACCTGGACCAGGTCACTGGGCCATGGATAGAGTTGCAGAACACAAATGGACTTTGTAGCATGTCCGAACCAAGAGAGTGGTTTCTAAAGCTGGCTTGTTAAACTAACCAGGGTTTGTTATAAATCACAATCCCAAACGACATGACAGACTGAAGATCTAAATGTTTCAATGGACCTCTAAGTACTAGTAACGTTCCTGAACGGACTCCAGAGTTTGCAGTAGCTATTTGGCAAAGTCTTTCCCATCACCACAAGATGTAGTGATGGCCACCAATTTGGGTGGCTTTAAAAGGAGGGTTGGATAAATTCCCTGAGGAGAAGGCTATCAATGGCTACTACCCCTGATGACTATATGCTACCTCCAGTACCCGAGGCAATAAACCTGTGTGCACCAGTTTCTGGAGAATCATAGAATCATAGAATAGCAGAGTTGGAAGGGGCCTACAAGGCCATCGAGTCCAACCCCCTGCTCAATGCAGGAATCCACCCTAAAGCATCCCTGACAGATGGTTGGGTGGGTGCTGTTGCACCATGTCCTGCTTGTTCATCCCTGGCCGATGGCTGGTTGGCCACTGTGTGAACAGAGTGCTGGACTAGATGGACTCTCGGTCTGATCCAGCGTGGCTCTTCTTATGTTTTTACCTGCTTCCTGAACCCCTGGAGATAACGGCAATTGAATCTAGAACTGTCTCCGTGCAAAGCATGTGCTCTGCTTCTACATGGGCAAGTACAGATCCTTTGAAGGGCTCCACAGCTTTTCTGCAGAACACCTGAATAGGGGTTGTGGATTACAGTTCGAGAACCTCTCATCAAAACCAGCATTGGGCAGATTTCAAGCATGCGGGATCTATTTGATCTTGTGTTGAGTTTGGATTCTGTTTCTGCCCGGTCCAAGTCATCAGTCAGATTTTTTTGGTTATCAAGATGAGACTTGTGCAAAAAGATGACAAAATGATGGAAAATGGATGCAGAATATAGCACCTCCTTCTAGCTAATCAAGCTTTTTTTTTTTAATAATATTTTTATTTTCAATACTTAAACATACATCAATACAATTAAAAGAAAAACAACATAATACATTAATGTTGAATCACATTAATATCATATATTCTCGCTTAATGTTTTTAACATAATCATACTTAACCTAAAAGTGCACCCCCCACCTCGGGACCTTATTCCTAGCTAATCAAGCTTTAATAGCTGCATGTCCATCGGGGGCCCCATGATAGATGGAAGCCATCCCTTTGAACCACAGCAGGTTCTGCAGGCCGGCGTCACGTGCAGTTCCTCCTGTAGCGAAGTCTGGAAATACTGCTTCGGCTTTGTTCATTTCTGCAGTATAATTTAGGGTGGGGAAAACCTTTTACTACTGCTGTTGTTAAACAGTTGGGAGTCAGAAAACCTTGTCAAACTACTACATATCACCCAAAGAGCTACAAATAAATCCAGATCTATCTTCTGCTAGGGATGTCAGACAAATCTGCAACAGTTTCGAATGAGTTCAGATTTCTATGAATCTGACCTGTGTATTCAGCAGCGAACTGGCGTTTTCTGAGTCACGTGGATTCTGCGGACTTGCAGGCCATTTACAAAAAACAAAAAACTTTTGGGGGATTTGCACAAATTTGGTCTAGTGGCACAAGTGTGGAAGTGAAATAAAATCCTCGTACATCCCTGAAAAACAAATCAGATTCCGTCAATGAACAGACAACAGAACGAGAGACATCTGACAATATGTGAAACATAGACGGTCCAGTTTCTTTTTTTAAAAAAAATCTTTTTTCCTCTTTTAATGTGAATTGAACAAAACAAAATTTGTGAAAATAAAAATAAAAAAGGAACAGAAGATTACATGCATAGAAATATTAATATTCCATCAAGTACACATTCTTTCTTTAAAAATGAAAGGGGGGGAGGAGATTATGCATAAGTTTCAAGAAAAGCAGTGCAAATGTCCATATATTGATCCACTTGTGAGTGGCGCCTATATAACACCCGTTCAAATGTTGATAGTGCTGTTAGATCCTCAATCCATTGCATTATGGGAGGTGAGCATTTATCCTTCCAACATAGGCCTTAACTAAACCTAAGTTTTATCCCAGGATCATTCCGGGGTCGTTCCTGCCTGCTCCTGGGATATCCTGTGTGTCATTTACATGAACAGGGATGACCCCGGGATAAACCTTAGGTCTAGCTAAGGCCATAGTAATAGCAGTCTTTTGGCTGTCATAAGCAGTTCAGATTTAACAAAATTTCTACATCCCTCCCTTCTACTCAACTTCTGATCTAAGCCATGGTTGTAAGTGAATTTCACAATGCATTAATTAATATGTATAAACTACTGTGCGGAGTTAAAAACCCTTTTGTTTTGAAACCGTTCAGAGCTGAAATGTTAACACTTCTCCTTTTTCAACAGGTAGTGAAGTGTCTGACGGAGTGCAGCGCTAAACAAAATAAAAAGGACGTTCATGGAAATACTCCTTTAATGTATGCCTGCATGAGTGGCTACGAAGAGATAGCAGCCTTTTTGTTACAGGTGAGTACGGCTTGGTATTTCCCTTTTCTTTTCAGTTGTGATAATTATTTTCCATATTCAGTCATCATGTGATGGAGGAATATTCATAACAGCAATGGAGGGTTCCCCCCCTCCCACTGAGCATTTTCAACTGAAAATTAAAATAATATTCTTATGATTGCATCTCGATTTCACTGTTCAGAGATGATCTTTAAAAGGCTGAGTTGCTGTAAAGCAAATGCAGGAAAATCTCACCTGCTCTTCCTTTCTAAGTGCTTCCCTTAGTGGCATTGAATGTCAGTTACAAATCAGCTGTTGGAAATAAAGCCACGTTATTGCTCGATCTGGTCCGGCCGAAGGCATCTACTGTACTCAAGCCGCTGCCACTTTCCACTCTCCCTGCTTGACCACCTGACCTGCCCCCTCGGTTGTGTTTTCCTGCCTGCGAAGCTGCAGGTAGAGGTTGGCTGAAGTATCGCAAAAGGGCCTGGACCTCTCGCAGTGGTTTCACCAACCTCTCCCAGGAGCCCTGCGGCTTGGGCGCAAGAGGCAGCTTGGCAGGTGGGAAGGAGTGAGTGAGCGAGCCAGCCAGCCAGCTCGCCACCCACCCAATCACCCTCCTCCTCGCCCTGCTTAGCCTGCTCACCTCCCAACCAACCAGCCCTGGTTGGATGGCCAGCCAACCCAGATGCCCATGCCTGCCATTCCTGCCCGACAGCCGCTCCCACCTTGCGCTCTTTGGAGAAATAAATAGAGGGGGAGAGACCATAGCTCAGTGGTTTCTCCGCTGTGGCACCCCGGCTGTGGAACGAGCTACCCAGAGAGGTCCGCCTGGCGCCTACACTGTACTCCCTTCGTCGCCAGCTGAAGACCTTTTTATTCTCTCAGTATTTAAACACTTAATTTTAACTTAAATTTAAATTTTACTGTTCTAACTCTGGTTATTTTAATCTTATATCAATTTTGCTGCGTGGTTTTATCCTGGTTGTGCTTTTTATACTGTATTTTGCGTTTGTGTTTTTAACCTGTTGGTTGTTTTATGATGGTTTTATTTTTTGTGAACCGCCCAGAGAGCTTTGGCTATTGGGCGGTATAAAAATGTAATAAATAAATAAATAAATAAATAAATAGGAGTAGAGCACATGCTTTGCATGGAGAGAGTTGTAGATTCTCTCGCCGGTATCTCCAATTAGAGGATGGGAAAAACCTCTCAGAGGCATCATGAAACCAATGTTTCAAAACCCTGATGATTGCTGCTGCTTTCCTTTCCTTTTTTTGAGATACTGAGAAAAGCTGTCTTCAGAATTTCTTTTTCATTCCCTCCTGCAATAACCCCACTTGCTTAAAATGACCTCCCACTGATGAATCAACTAAAAACTCGAGTTGATTGATCTGCCAATGAAAGTTTGTAGCCGTCGTTGTTGTGTTTGTAAAATAATGTGATGTTGCTTCCCTTCGGTTATTGCCACATGCGTATATTTTATCTTCCTTTCTTTCCCTTTCCAGCATGGGGCCTTGGTTAACCTTTCCAATAACCAAGGCAATACGTCCCTCCACAGAGCTGTGATAGGAAGCTACGAAACATTGGTTCAGCTGCTGCTGCGGCATGGAGCATCAACCCACATTAGGAACAACAGGCAGTGCACCCCTCTTGACTACGCTGAGCCCGTAAGTGGCGCATTGTTTCTTAGAATAGATCTACCAGTACTCTGAACTTGCATGGGGGTGACGATAAGCCGTCACATGACCCTTGGCAGCCAATCACGGATTGGTGCATCGGGACATACAACTTAGATGAAGTCCGGCCGTTCGTCCATCTAGCTCAGTACTGTGCATTGAGCAGGGGGTTGGACTTGATGGCCTTATAGGTCCCTTCCAACTCTACTATTCTATGATTCTATGTTTACACAGGGACTGTTCAGACAACACGTTAAGTCATGGTTGGGCCGCTAACCCTTTTGCAGCAAATGATTACTGAACACATTTAAACCGTGGTTATGTAGCCACCATGGGTAGGAATGGTTCACACGACGCACTAAGCCATAACGTTTAGTTCAAAATATTTAACAACCATGGCTTAGCATGTCATCTGAACAGGGTCACTGAGTGGCACCAGTGCTCTCCTGGGTTTCAGGCAGGGCTTTCCCCCACTCCTACCTGGAGATGTCGGAGATTGACCCTGGGACCTTTGATGTTCAAAGCATATGTTCTACCACTGAGTTATGGACCTTCCTAAAAATAAACCAAGATGCCAGTCCTCATGGTTCTAGATAAGGGGGTGAATTAAATAAGAACAGCAGAAGTTGCCTTACACTGAGTCAGACTCTTGGCCCGTCTAGTCTAGTATTGTCAACACTGACTGGCAGCAGCTCCTGGGTTTCAGGCAGGAGTCTTTCCTAACCTTTCCTGGGGATGCTAGGGACTGAAACTGGTACCCTTTGCATGCAAAGCAAGTGCTTTACCACTGAGCTGCGGCCTCTCCTCTCTGTGCATTACATATCAAAGATTTAAATGTGGTTTGGTTGGTTCCAAGTTTAGCCTGCAAATATTCTACTCGGGCGATAACGTAAAAAGGGGTTTAATAATCAGTTTTTAATGAGAATGAACCCCCAGTTTTGTTTCCTTTCTTTGACCGCGTTTAAAGAATTCAGGTATCCTCAAGCTACTACAGGCTGCAGCGAGCTCAGAAGAGGGAGGACAGGCAGACTACAAAGCTCACACGACTGGGAAGATCAGGAAAAAAAGTGAGTGCTATGTATGGACGTGTGTAAGCAAACGGCGAAGCAGGGCTGATTGTGCCATGCAGGTAATAGAAGGCAGGGAAGCTCTTTCGTTGCTGTGGGAATGCTGGGAGTTGTGGGACTTTTTTCTGTCTAAACGTGCATGGGAGTGCGCCCTTCGTGTATTCAGCGAAGTCTGCATAAATGTGTATTTGTATGAAGCAATAGCTGTGAAATAAAATAAAATAAGCCTTTCATAGCAGCCCCAATTTGAAACTTAAGTTCCACTGAACTAGTGAACGGGAACAGACACCGGTATCATGATCTAAGGGAGCAAATTCCCATCTGCCTACTACCAAGTCTGGCTAGTTGTTCATATGGCTCAGTATTAGCTACTGTGATGGGCAGCGGCTGTCCAGGGTCTCTGGCAGGGTTCTTTGCCATCACTTGTAACTGAAGTTGGCTGGAATTGAATCTGGGTCCTTCTGCATGAAAAGCAGGTGTTCTTTTACTCACTCCCACCCCCCGCCTAATGCTGATGTTACCTAATGTATTTATGCCAAAACGGAAGGTTAGCTCCGTCTTAGAGAAGCTAGGACTTCGCATTGTGTAAGCTGGGATATTACCTATTACCCTTTGTGTAAGCAGGGATGTTACCTATTACCTATTGTGTAAGCAGGGATATTGCTTGCGGCTTAATTATTTCTAAGCTTTAAAATCACACACACACGATCTGGTGACGTTATCTGGGAGGGGGAAGGCTTTGCCTTTCCTTTTATAGTCCCGTTCAATTTACTGCACAGGTAGTTGTATGTATTTTTGTTTCTTGCCCTGAGTGGGAACGACTTGACGGAAAGCAGCAGGATCCCAAGGGGCGTTTTTAAGAACTTAAGAAGAGCCCTGTTGGATCAGGTCAAGGGTCCATCTAGTTCAGCACTCTGTTCACACGATGGCCAACCAGCTGTCGACCAGGGACCCACAAGCACCCTCCCCCAGCGACTGGCGTATATAGTGCTTACTGCCTTTTTTTCTTCCATTTGTACGTGCAGTACTAAGGAATTCATCTTCATTAGAAAGTCCCTGCTGCACCAGGACAAAGACCTATGTAGTTTGTCATCCTGTTTCCCATAGCGGCCTATTAGATGCCTGTTGGAAGCTCACAAGCTAGACATGGAGGCAAAAGCCTTCTCCCATTCCTGAGCGGCTGTATTCAGAGACATGCTGCCTTTGTTCCTGGAGGCGTTATGTAGCTTCACAAAGTTTATTCCGGGAGGTATGCTATAAGAAGGCATTTTGAAAGGCCCAGGGAGTTCTTTATACAAGGCCTTTTTTGGATGTGGGGGAACCACAGCTGCTGAATCCCCACTTTCCGCATGGCCCTGGGCTCAGTTTGTGCTTACCTGTGTTGCAGGTGGCGAAGTTAGTGATGCTGATGGCAGGTTGTGCCTATACTAGGCAGGCGAAGGCAAAACCAGTTTCTGTATTTGGAACTCTTTCCACAAAAGCATGATATCTGCAGGCAATAGAATGATGTGGCAAAATCCTGAGCTGGTAGACTCTGCCACATCTGATTGCAGGTGGGAAAGCCTTTATTAAATGAAATGTGTACAATATTCTCCGTTAGAAGAAAATTAGCATAGCAGGAAAGATCAGAACAAGCCTCTTCTCTACTCCTTTTCTACTTGCAGGGAGATTTTTTTAAAAAAACGAATGTTCAAACATCATATCCCCCGACCTTCCATATGAAGGGGTACTATCCAGTCTGCCACTTCATTCAGCATTTTTGAGACCCATTAACCTGCTCAAGCATCTCTACTATTTATTTATTTATTTATTTATTACATTTTTATACGGCCCAATAGCCGAAGCTCTCTGGGTGGTTCACAAAAATTAAAACCAAAAATTAAAACAATCTAAAAACTCAAATACAAAATACAATATAAAAAGCACAACCAGGATAAAACCACACAGCAGAAATTGATATAGGATTAAAATACAGAATTAAAACAGCAAAATTTAAATTTAAGTTAAATCAGGTGTTAAAATACTGAGAGAATAAAAAGGTCTTCAGCTGGCGACGAAAAGAATACAGTGTAGGCGCCAGGCGGACCTCTCTGGGGAGCTCATTCCACAGCCGGGGTGCCACAGCGGAGAAAGCCCTCCTCCTAGTAGCCACCTACTTGGGCAGCTTTTGAAACATTAGCTTGAAGGGGTCATTCTATGCACATTTGGTCAGATGGAACGCCTCTCCCACCATGAACCTACCCGTACACTGCGCTCAACGTCTAAGGTCCTCCTCCGAGTGCCTACTCTGAGGGAAGCTTGGAGGATGGCAACAAGGGAGAGGGCCTTTTCAGTGGTTGCCCCCTGACTGTGGAATGATCTCCCTGATGAGGCTCGTCTGGTACCAACATTGTTATCTTTTCGACGCCAGGTCAAGACTTTTCTCTTCTCCCAGGCATTTTAACAGCATTTAACAACGTTAAGTTTGTTTTTAATGGATCCCAGAATTGTTGTTTTAAATGGATACTGTTGTTTTTATACTGTTTTTATGTTTTTGATGGTTTTTAAATTTTGTATACTTTTAATGTTTACCATTTTTAATTGTTGCAAACCGCCCAGAGAGCTTCGGCTGTGGGGCGGTATATAAATGTAATAAAATAAAATAAAATAAATAAATAAAAAAGTCCTGTAATTCCCAGCATTCCCCAGACAGCAAAGCACAATTTAGGACTGTGCGGACTTGATTACTGAAGATTACTGAAGATTACTGAACAATTTAATGTTTTTTATTCCTTCAACCTACAGTCAGTTTCAAGTCGCCTGAGATAGCAGACGATCTCATCGCCAGGCGCCTTCAACTTGTCCAGTCAATCAACCGATTTAACAAGTAAGTCTCAAAACCACCCTTCAAAGTACGTACTGCTGATGCTGCGCTAGCAGCAAATAAGGAAAGCTAATCCTGCACAGGCCTCGAGAGTTGGGAGTATCGCAAAGGCTGGATCTGCAGCATGTCTTCTAAACATGGATAAAGAGGAACAAAGTGCTGTACTGCAAATAAGGGGTTGGGTGGGCTATACGTTTTGTAGTCTTCCTTGCTCTGTAGTTCATCACTAAATTGTCAAATCTAGAATATGCAGTTAACAATACTGGACCCCTCCTCCTCCTCCTCCTCCTCTTCTTCCCCACCTCTCCATTTTGATCAAGGCAGGGAACAGCAGTAAGTATAAATACTGGACCCTTCCTCCTCCTCCTCCTCCTCTTCCTCTTCTTCCCCACTCTCCATTTTGATCAAGGCAGGGAACAGCAGTAAATATAAATACTGGACCCTTCCTCCTCCTCCTCCTCTTCCTCTTCTTCCCCACTCTCCATTTTGATCAAGGCAGGGAACAGCAGTAAGTATAAATACTGGACCCTTCCTCCTCCTCCTCCTCTTCCTCTTCTTCCCCACTCTCCATTTTGATCAAGGCAGGGAACAGCAGTAAGTATAAATACTGGACCCTTCCTCCTCCTCCTCCTCTTCCTCTTCTTCCCCACTCTCCATTTTGATCAAGGCAGGGAACAGCAGTAAGTATAAATACTGGACCCTTCCTCTTCCTCCTCCTCCTCCTCTTCCTCTTCTTCCCCACTCTCCATTTTGATCAAGGCAGGGAACAGCAGTAAGTATAAATACTGGACCCTTCCTCCTCCTCCTCCTCCTCTTCCTCTTCTTCCCCACCTCTCCATTTTGATCAAGGCAGGGAACAGCAGTAAGTATAAATACTGGACCCAAGGCAGGGAACAGCAGTAAGTATAAATACATAAAATACTGATTAAAAACATAGTATACATTGTTAAAACATCCTAAAAGCATCCTAAAATTCCACTGGATAGTCTTGACGCGTCTCCTCCGGTAGGCCATTCCACAGTCAGGGAGCAGCAGCAGAGAAGGTCCTCTGGATAATACCTGTCAGCCTAGTTTTGGCTGGCTGAAGGAAATTCTTCCCAGAGTGTGCAGGGCAGATTGTATGGGAGAAGGCGATCCCGCAGGTAGCCTGGACCCAAACCATGTAGGGCTTTAAAGGTGATAACCAAAACTTTATATTTCGCCCGGAAACTAATTGGCAGCCAGTGAAGAGGTTTTAAAACTGGTGTTAGCTTAAGAGAAAGGATAAATAGTGCTTTTAGCCACAATTCTAAGCACACTTACTAGGCAGTGAGCCCCACTGAAGACAAGTGGGACTTGCACCTGAGTAAACATGCATAGGACTGTGCTGTTAGTGAAAACGAAAAGTACAAAGAACTATACTTATTAATTTATTTATATGCCACCGTTCTGTCAAGGTGCTTAACTATTTTAAAATATGAAAACAAAAATCACAAAATATTTAACAGCAGAGTTCTGTCAGACTGACCGATGGCCCTTTCGAAGAGCAGGTGGCATGAGCGGTTTTGGCCTGGGCTATAGAAAATGAAGTCAGGTTGTGCAACAAAATAAGACTTTTTGACCTCTCAGCCAGAGTGGAGAGAATAGAGAATCCTGTGGGGATATGCAGGTTGGCCACCCCTAATTTAGACGGTTGGAGAAATGGCTGATGGTCCTAAGGACAAATTTAAATGGCTTGGATTCAGACCTTTACAAGCTTAAACACCAAAGGGCACGTCATGACATTTATCTCCCAGGAAGGTCAAGTATTAAGAATGAAGATGAGCTGGGGTTTTTTGCCATTGTGCCACCTAGTGACTGTCAGAGAGGCACTGGTGTCCTGAGCACATTGCTGCGTTGAAATATAATCCTTTTCATCTTGGTTTGTTTGTTTGTTTTAGATCAAAAGACTTACGGAAAACTATAACCAGAGATAAAAGCGTTCCTAACTTCGATGATGAGTTGCTGCACCAGGTAGGAGGAAAAGTTTGAGATGAAGTTGTGGTGGTTGTTTTTAAAGCTTAAGAAAACATATTTATGTTTAGCCTGGAGAAGACTGAGGGTGGGCACAATATAGCACTTTTCAAATCCCCGATGAGCTGTCACATTTGTTTTATTGATTGATTGATTGATTACATTTATATACCGCCCCACAGCCGAAGCTCTCTGGGCGGTTTACAAGAGCTAAAAACAGTAGACATTAAAAAAGTATACAAAATTTTTAAAAAACATCAGAAACATATAGACAACAATATAAAAACATTATCCATTTAAAAACAACAGTTCTGGGGTCCGTTAAAAACAAACTTAGTATTGTAAAATGCTATTAAATGCCTGGGAGAAGAGAAAAGTCTTGATCTGGCGCCTGAAAGATAACAGAGAGCTCCGGCTATTGGGCGGTATAGAAATGTAATTAATAAATAAAATAACTAATAGTGTTGGTGTCAGGCGAGCCTCATCGGGGAGATCATTCCACAGTCGGGGGCCACCACCGAAAGGCCCTCTCCCTTGTTGACACCCTCCGAGCTTCCTTTGGAGTAGGCACTCGGAGGAGGACCTTAGATGTTGAGCGCAGTGTACGGGTAGGTTCATGTTGGGAGAGGCGTTCCATCAGGTATTGCAGTCCCAAGCCATATAGGGCTTTATAGGTTAAAACCAGCTCCTTGAATTGGGCTCGGAAACGTACAGGCAGGTGGAAAATATTTTTTCTCTGCTGCCCCAGAGGATGGGACTAGATCTAATGGGCTTAAGTTACTGGAAGTTCAATTATGCTTAAACACTAGGAGAAACATTTTTAAGAGTAAGAACAGCTTAACGATGGAACCAATTCCCTAAATTGGATTCTCCCTTAATGGAGGTCTTCCAGTAGAGGACATCTGTTGGGTGATATTCTAGCTCTCGATTTCATGCATTTAGCAGGGGTTGGGCTAGATGTCCCCTTCCAATTCTAAGGTTCGATGTTTGCTTTGGATTTACGCAGCTGCCGGATAAACACAGAATTCTGAACTCAAACTTTTTCCCTCCTCAGTTAGCGATTAAGAGCTTCGATAAGAGCAAACTAAAGCCTGTGGACTCTTTAGACCTAAGCCAAACTCAGATCTTTGATGCCAGCAGCAGAGATGAACCCACAAGAAAGGAAGACGATGTTGATGTGGCAGCGGCACCTCATAAGAGTAAACTAATGCATCGGAGACATACTGTTAATGTGGCTCTTTCAGCCACAGATGTCAGTGACATCTGCGATTTATCCAGGTCCAGAGATTCGAGTGTTTCTTCGCTAGAAGCTTGCTCGGATGACTGATGCTTTCAAAAACGCTGACCAGGAAATCTGTTCGTTGGTAGCAAAATTAAGAACGAGATGGGATCAGTTTCCCTCTCTGCCCACTCAGCACTGAAGGATCAGTGGATGCTTGGAACCAAGGCTTGAAATTTGGATCAGAAGGTTGTTTGGGAATGGGAGGGGAAGCGTCTCTTCCTGTCAATGTGGTTTGCACTTTTGGAGATTGAAACCCTCTGATTATTTGTGGACAAATCTACACAATCCAGTAAATTCAACCCATTAACACACCCTCCCCCCTCAATGAAGACATATATTAAGATGTCAAAAATATGTAGACTTATTTCTATATTCTTGCACTCTCCAACTTGGTTTCAGCAGTAAAGGGTGTGTGGGAAACAGAATTTATATGGGATTTCCAAAGCCTAAATATTCTAGTTTAAAAAGGCAGTGGTTTTCTTCAGTTTTTAAGCCACTAATTTACACTGATCACTGGGAGGGCTTACAGCACTCCGGCGCTGAGAGCTGTATATAAAGCTTGACAAAAAAGGCAAGAATCGCACAGTTAGTTTAGTTTTCATTGGTTTTACTGGAATGTGGGCCATGTATTGGGAATTGAAAGATGGAAGGTTAAGTACTTTTAATGGTTGCACTTTTTTTTTCTTGAGAGAGCACATAGAAAGAGAACTTTCTCCAAATAAGCCAAGTTGTGACTGGCACTCAGTGTGCTCTTGTTTTGTTAAGCATCCCACAAAAGATCCTCAAGTTCCTGTGTAGAGACTATGGCCTGACCCGGTTTAATTTAAAGTAATGTATTTGTGGCACAAGAAAGCAATTCTACTAAATGCAATGAGTGTAGTTAGAGGGAGTAGCTGCATTGGCTGGGACTTGGGAGAAACAGCTTGGTTGTCGTTACTTTAAAAGACAGTTTCAAATTGATCTCTTGTGCACTTTTAGAAATGGGATGTCAGCTTTAGGTAAACATTCCGTATTTTATTTTGAAGAAGGGGTTGGATTATCACTTGAACAGCACAATAACCTTGCTCTGTTCACATTTTGTTTTTATGTAATATTTGTAT
This sequence comes from Elgaria multicarinata webbii, assembly GCF_023053635.1. NCBI lineage: Eukaryota > Metazoa > Chordata > Lepidosauria > Squamata > Anguidae > Elgaria > Elgaria multicarinata. Next base: position 16,318,524 of record NC_086184.1, on the reverse strand, counting down.
ACGAAACCTTGAGGGTTTTTAAACTGTTGGATAACCTATTTTGGATGGTCAAACGGTCTGTCAAGATTTCTAGCTGCAGAACATTGATGTAAGGTGTAAAAGGTAGAGCTCTTGTGTGCTCCTCAAGCAGGAGAAGTATATTTTTCTACTAAGTACTTGAGTTCATCTAATTTTCTTATGTGCCTTGGACTTGTGCCAAACGATGGAAGAGAAATAGTAAAATTAATAAATCTATGCTTTTAATGTGCGACTTTTACAGAAAGTCATCATTTGTAGCTTGATTGATGGGCATTTCTGTCAGGAGTACCAAAACACTTTCTTAAAAGGCTTACACATGTTGCTTGTGCTCCAGTTTCAACAACACAGATTGAGTTGTATGAAGTTGTGAACACCAACCTATATACATATGGATAGGACTTCCAATTTTATTCAATATTCGCTATTTTAATGCACATAACAGACCTTTCATGCAACTGGAATTGACAAAAAGTAGCTTACCACAACTCAGTTTTCTTTATGGAAAGGTTTTAATAGCTGTTTCAAAGCTCTACTATATACTTCACCTCCACAAGTCAGAAAGAGGGCGACCTTTTTCTGTACATTCTGGCTTACATGTGATGTTGGTACAGTGTACGAATTAAACATTTCTTATAGCATTCTCCAACAAAAAGGCACAACATGAACTTACAATGGCATCATGCAGGTAAGATGGGTCACAGAGGATTTGAGCAGCTGCCTCAACAAATCTATATATTTTAAAATATACAGCTTCAATAAAATTAAACATGTTTTGTCAATATAGGATTGTGTTGCACTTATACTTAAAGGATGTGATCCAGCCATAGTTAAGCTCATAACTGATTTTAGTGCAGAAGACTGAAGCACATCAATCTCTTGTTGAAATCAATTTGGCTGTATCATGCCCAATGGTTGAAGCATTCTGAATTAACTAGCTACTCCACAAGGGGGGCGGGGGAAGCACCTTAGTGAAACAATACTTTTTAAAGCTAATAATTCAATTTCATGATGTGCTAGCCAAGACTTTCTTATAATGGAGCAGATCATACAACATCATGGAACCATATTTTTTTGCCAGCCAGCCCTTTGCTTGTTTCCAAAAGATTTATTACAGCAAAACTGCCTAAGTGTTCTAGTACCCAAGTTGACATGACATATAATGTACACATGCTGCTCCTGATCCTTTTAAACTATGGTTCATGCCAACCAAAATTTTGCTGTTAAGCAATGTTTTTAAGTCAGTTTCAAAATCCTGGCTAACAGCAAATTCTGGTAGACATTGACCAAAGCTAAGGCCATCAGGAGACAGGTGGGAAGAATTTGCACTTGGTTGGGGGGTTGGGTTACCTCCATGGCTGCTCCCAATCCCTTAACCATGATTAAGAAATCAGAAACTTTTGATGGGTGCAGCACCCCGCCTCCCCCCCCGCCACTTCCACAGCTTATGTGTACAAATGAACATCTCTCTCCAAGACATATTTTGCCTGTGACTCTACTAACATTGACAAAGCTGTGGCTATTTCCAATGCAGTTTTTTCACTCTCCATTGATTTATGCACCTATGGTTGCAGATGCAGGACAAACGTGCCATTTGGAGGTGCCAACAGCAGAATGTGCTTGTCAATGGAGTGTCAAAGGAAAGCGGAAGCCCAAGAGACAAATGTGTGAACCCCTATGTCTCAGGCTTTTTAATATAAAAATGATCTAGGAAAACCATTTTACTTAATTTTATTATACAGACCAGGATATCATTTGGTTTCCATTTATATAAAAAATGTATACAGGAAAAACAAACTGTAAACTTTTCATCTATATTTCTGTCAGGTATATCATACTTTCCTTGACATATTCCAAAAGATTTGCAGTTGGCGACCATCTTATATTTCACTAATTAATCTTCCTCATCAGAATCCAATACTTTTCTTCTGTTGAACTATGGAAAAAAAAATACACTGTAGGTGAAAGCAACTTTATAACAATTTGAGACTAATATTAATTTGAATTTCTTCTACGGCCACTAGAATTCCCTGTTTACATTATGAGAATAGCATCAAGTTCAGAGGTCTGTGAAGCACAGAAGCTCCCAGGATTTTTGCGAGATGCACATCTGATATCTGCCAATTCTAAAATTAATGCATGAGTTTTTGGTCGTTGCTTGACTGCTTTTCTGTACGTGTTTTCAACTGGCATATAGGGAAATTGTCATTTTATTTTTATTATTATTTATACAGTTTTACTGAATTACTAAAGTCTTAACTCAGGGGTGGGCAGGAAAGAGATCAGGATTTAATGATAGATCTTGAGTCTCGATGGCCCATTCAGAAGACAGCTTAAACCACGGCTTTAACCAGTTAAGCCAGAAAGTCGGGCCGTGTTCAGAAGACACCTTAAACCATGGCTTTAACCATGGTGACTAAGGCTTTTTGCCTTAGTCACCATGGTTAAAGCTGTGGCTTAAGGCTTTTATTGATTTAAAGCTAACTTACCTTTACTGTTGTTTTCTTGTCAGTTTGCTGACTCACTTTTTCAAGTATTTCTATCAACCCTTGTTCTGATACCTGGGAAGGCCAAAAAGAAAAAGGAAAAACCATGCAAGAACTCAGTTTGATGGAATGGCTTTTATTGCAAATTTTATCATCATTTTCCTCTCAAAGCATGAAGATTTTTTTTTTTAAAAAAAGTTTCCTTCTAAATTATTTGGAATTGCTTTTTAGGAAGGTTCAAACTGCAGCAAGCAGCAGTTCAAACTGTACATATGGTTTGCCCCTTCATCCTAAACAGAATGTCAGTGAAATACAGAACCAAAAAGCAAAGGGCAAAAGTATACAGCAATTCTTTATTCTTATTAACAGGTTATTATTTAGTTTGCTAGCCAGCCATTATTTGTTGTCGCCACCAATCAACTCCCCTATATCCTTTAGCATGCACAAAGGGCTTAGGAGGCAAGCAGGGTCTTCTCTCATAGTTTATAAACAAATTGCTTTCGGTTTCAAAACTGAAGGAAGAGTTACTTGGAAACTACTATGTTGTTTATTCGTTCAGTCGCTTCCGACTCTTCGAGCCATCCTTTTGGCTTTGAGCTAGCTGCGTCATCACATCTGGGGCTAGCTGAACTTATCCTCTGTTCCTCCCCAGTAGCGTTTTGACCATCTTCCGACCTGGGAGTCCCATCTTCCGATGGTATACCGACATATCTCTGGTTGTACTGATCCATTTAGTTTTCATGGCAAGAATACTGGGGTGGGTTGCCATTACCTTCCCCAGGGATCGTATTTAGTCTGACCTCTCTACCATGACCTTCCCGTCTTGGGTGTCCCTTCATGGTTTAGCTCATGGCATCCTTGAGGTGCTCAAGCTCCAGCACCACAACAAGAAACTACTAAAGAGATGGTGAAAAGGACTATTCTAATTGCAGTATAACTTTTAAATGCTTATAAACCAGTCTTTTTTCCAGGATGGATAAGAATTGTCCTGCTGAAGCAGACCATGATCCATTTAATTTGGCATTCTGTTGTCACACAATGGTCGGTTACTTCTGGAAGCCTTTGGTACTCCAAGATCAGTTCAGACAACACATTTCTCAACGGTGGTTTTTAGAACTCCACGGTGGTGGTTTTAGAACTCCACGGTGGTGGTTTTACATCACTGGCAGGAAAACTCTAACCCACAGTGGAATATTTTTGGAAAACACTTCAAGCAGAATATCCATGCTGTGCAGAGGAGAGTTCCTGCACAACCGTTGTGTTGCATGTTGTGTGGAGGGCTCCGTGGACTTTTCCCACTGGCTACAGAGTTCCCTGACAAGAGTGGCGAAAGGAGCGAGTGCTGCTCTAGGAGAGCTGCCGGGATTTATTTATTTTTTGCAGTAATGGCTGATGGGATACCATCAGAAGGATCTGGGGAAGAGAGAGGGTGGAGGAACTCAATCCAATGTCACAATGGATTTTACTCAACTCCATGGTAGCCCACAATCACACAACAGTGGAGTTAGAATATGTTATGTGGGAAGTACCCCCTAAACACTCAACTGTTGAGTGAAGTTTTCACACTGCGTTGACTAACGTGTTATCTGAATTGAGCCACTGTCTCTGAACATTTAGGTATAGATCTATATGCCGTGAAATTGTCATTTCCAAGACGTGTTTCATCAGGGAGTCATAATGAAGAATTAGCTTACCTTTCCACCTAACTGTCCAAATCTTGCCATCTGTATAAGGTAATTCTCAACCGCTTTTGCCTTTTCTGGCTTCACAAGTGCTAAGTTACTTACTGTAAAAGTAAAAAAGATAATTTGTGATTATCTCCTGCAAAACTAAGAAATTATAAAAGACCTCCTAGACTATGCATGTGGGTAGAGTCTTTAACTGAAAGCGATGGCTCTCAACAACTTATTAGGATGGTTATATTTTTCCTTCATTGCCACTTATTCCATTCTACTCATTCACTTTCAGTTGAGAGAAACGTGTTAACTTAAAACTATTACAGAAAATTTGCAGTAGGTTGTTATCAATATTAATTAAAACAGCAGCGTGCCAAGTTTTTTAAAAAAAATCACACTACAGTTCGTTTATTCTCTAATGCAACATTAAGTCCAATGAAAGATCACAAGAATCCGGTTTATAGGTAGGCTTAATGCACACATCATACCAAAACATGGTTAAGGAAACTGAATTTACAAACCTTGATTTGCAATCAGCTAGCAAATCAGAAACTACAGTTCGAAAAGGGTTTCAAGCCATAGACAATCTACTGTTACTGTCGTTGTTGCACTCTGGGCTGAATTTATGAAGCTGTCAGGATAGAAAATTAAAAGCGAACACGCAACTTTAAAAATATTGTTTGCCTGGTGTATCTTTGGAAGCTTGAATAATGGTTTCGATTCTAAATATCTGTTAGTATAAACCAGGATTTGCTGAACTCCAGAGGATGTACTAAGAGAATGAGACTGTCTCTGACACAGTTCAGTGTGTGGAACAAGATTTAATCATTCCATGAATGTTCAGTTGTGATATTTTGGGAGCTTATTTTGTCAATATCTTGTCATTCGTTTATAGTTGGGAAAACTGGGCCTTGTTTGGCTAATCTGCATCATATACAACAACTATTTCAGTCCTTGAATAATTTCCTTTAGCAAAGTGATAAAATTAAGTCCAGTGACTTACAAACTCTAACAAGGTATGAGAGGTTGGGGAAAAGCCCAGAGTAATTCTCATCTTGAGTGCCACTCTTCAGTGATGATGACCTAATAAAGTTCCAGATGACCTAATAAAGTTCCAGAGATGTGCAAAGAAGAATGTGTTACCTGTTACCATCTTCTTCACACAGTACATTTCCCGACCCTAAACCCTGACATAAAATCATAGAATAGTAGAGTTGGAAGGGGCCCATAAGTGCATCGAATCCAACATCCTGCTCAATGCAGGAATCCACCTTAAAGCATACCTGGTAGATGGTTGTCCTGCCTATTGAAAGCCTCTAGTGTGGGAGAGCCTCCACTCATACACACAGGGATATCACCAAAATATTCTGGCAAAGGAGCTTGTAACGCAACAGTCCCCACTGAAGACCACGCTGAACAAGGAACCAAGGATGCTTCCAGACCACGCTTTTATCTCACCAACTTATTCATGGAATATTATGGGGGCTCCAGTCAATAACATCTTCCACTTGTAACCCTCCCATGTTTTCCCCACCACTTCTTCCATCTTTTTTCTTATTATTGAAAATTTGTTAAGGAAGGAAAGACGGAAGAGCTGCAGAATGTCCTGTGACTGTGAACAGCAGGACTTCTCTGTCCCAAAGCACCGTAAATCAGTTTGCATGGATCAGCCAAAAATATGCATGTCAGGTTAAACATAGCAAAGTAAAAACACACAGGAGCACTAAAACCGGTATAATTTGTTTGATAGACCACAGTGCCTGCCATAATAAAAGAAGGTGCTCAACATCCATTTAAAGACACAGAGTGAGAAGAGGGAAGATTGTCTAAAAGTGCAATCCTTTGCATTCTCATTCAGAGGCAACACCTACTAACTTCTGTAGGGTTTAGTCCTATATAAGTATGCACAGTATTGCAGCCTACAGCACTGTCCTCTTTTCTTCCAATGCAGTTGAACTAAGGCTTTGAATCAGAGAAGAGCAAAGTTGGTTAGAGAACAACATGGATGCTTACTTCTGGCACGAGCTGCTTGATCCAGAACTTGAGCCAATATGTTATTTCTCATTTCTGTCTCCCTGTAATAAAAATGGTAGTAATTTTACCCAGGAAAAATTACAGATGCAATATACTATGTATGTTAGATACTTTTGAAAGAGGGCACTATTTTGTTTGACAAAAACCGTCAAATTCAGACTTTTTCAATAGAACCCAAATTATGACATTGATTTTTTTAAAATTAGCACTGGACCTACTCACGTTTCAAAATTGTAACATACCCTACACCACCAGTAAAATTGCTGCCCTTGTGCAATTCCCCCCTTGTATTGAATTATTTCAGCATGTTAATATCTTAAGCCTTAAAATGACAATTCTGCGAGAATAGGAAAATCAAGATAATTTGCTATTTCTAAATGCTCATTGAGGCAAACTTTTAGACCAGAGTGGCAGGCAGTAAGCTGTCCCTTACATGAAACACCATCTTTATGCAGGAACATCATAATTTAAAATCAAATTCATTTATTATTAACAGGAAAGCAGAATCCAACTACAGGAACTTGCAACTCATTCAGTTCAGAAAAACAGAAATTACTTATGGTTCAGTACCAAGCATCTCACAGAGATAGTAACCTCTCTTTTCAGCAGTGAATCTTGATGCAAGAATATTAAAAACTCTTTTTAGATTTGTACCTTGTACATACTTTTCTATAGGCAAAAAAGGCAGCATAAGCAAGATGGCAAAAAGCTATTCATCCAGGTCATGTACTGAGAATAAGAATCAGGTCCAGGTGACTTCTAGCTGTGTTCTCTCTGCCCCTGTTCAGAAGACACTTTAAACCACGGTAGTTAAGGTCTTAACCACCGTGGTTTAAAGTGTCGTCTGAACAGGGCCTCTGTCTCTGTCAGGGAGAGAGTGTGTTTGGAAGTGCTCGAACAGAGGTTCAAATGCAGAGATCCTTTGAGCCAAAACACGCATAAAACAGGAGGTTGGTGAGCAGCTGAAGGGGGATTTAGATGGGGGAAATGCACCAGAGCTATCATAAAAATCAAAGCACCTCATCGCGACTTTAAGGACAGGGAAACCCATCAGATTTGATCACAGTTGCCCCGTCTGTTTTTACTTCTAAAAAAGCCAAACTAATTCAGTGATAAATGCAATAATGCCAGCCCATACCTCTGTTTCGATTCTTGTTGTGCGATTTCACTGGAAGGATCCTGAAAAGTTAGACATAAGAACCGTTTTAGTGTAGTAGTACAGTCATGTTTATTATTAGTTATAACTAAACTAAATTAGTTTAGTTATAACTAATTTTATAACTAATAACTATAACTAAATTAGTTATTAGTTATAACTAAACTCAAATGCTAAATTATGTATGGTGCTGCTTTAACGATAGAGGCCTTTCAAGGACAGGAATACAGAAACGCTCATGAATGCACAGGTATTATTGCTCCTAGGTAGGAAGAAAGCATAGATTGTAAGCCTGTGGGCAGGGACTGTCAAGAAATACTTTTGTAGGCCGCTGTGGGAGCCTTTTTTGGCTGAATGGTGGCATAAAAATGCTTAAATAAATAAATAAATAAATAGAGCAGCCTCCCCCAACTTGGTGCCCTCCTGATGTGTTGGACTACAGCTCCCAGCACAGCTGGCTGGGGGCTGCTGGGTGTTGTAGTCCAACACATTAGGAGGCCACCTGCTTCCCAGAGTGCTGAGCCGGCTGGGGGATGCTGAGCATTGTAGTCCCAACACATCAGGAGGGCATCCACTTCCCAGAGAGCTGAGCTGGCTGGGGGATTCTGGGAGTTGAAGTCCAACACATCAAGAAGGCTCCAGCTTCCCTGTGCTGGTTGGGGGATTCTGGGAGTTGTAATCCAACACATCAAGAGGGCACCCGCTTCCCAGAGAGTTGTGCTGGCTGGGGATGCTGGGCGTTGTGGTACAACACCTCTGGAGGACACCACTTTGGGGGTGGGGGTGGAGTCTCCCACAAAGCGCAGCCTCCTCAGCGACTGAATTAGGCCTCTGCTGAGGGGGCTGAGGAGGAGGTGAAGGCGGGGGGTGTGAAGGGGAGCGGGGGGGCGACGCGGGCACTGGGCTCGGCGGGGCAGGGGCGGAGTGGGCCGTGCGTGGAACGGGGAGGGCGCCGTCCTCACCCCATGCTTGGCCTGCAGCTCGGCCAGCCTCTGCTTGCGCAGCGTCTCCAGCTCCTCGTCCGCCATCTTCGCGGCAGAAGGAAAAGGGCCTCCACGCGACTGAGGGGCTCGGCGCGAGACACAGGCCGCGGGGTGGGGGAAGCGCAGAGAGAAAGGCGGGCCTCGCGCCCTCTGCGCGTGCGCGGGTGGCTCTAAGCCAGGCAAGCCCCACTAGTCCATCGCCGAGACCAAGAGAGAGGAGCGGGGGGAACACACGCCCTACTTGGCAGTTACTACAGCGCCCAACTAGACGGAGCAAGCCGAGTGCCGAACAGACCACTTTCACCCCCCCCCTCTTTTTTTTGTTTTTGAACGCCCACTTAGAAAGGAGTAGCCCTGCTGGTCAGGCTTCCTCACCCTTTTATTCGTTTTTGCTTGCTTTATTTTGCAGGATTGCTCACCGCCCCACCCCCACCCCCTCTCTCAAAATTAATGGATTAAGTGGAGACTGGTGGCTCTGGATTCGGTGGGGCCGTGAATCCATTTTGGGTTTCAGTCAGAACCAAACAGAACTCTAAGGGAGCTCCCCTAGGTGCTGAAAACTCCCCCACAAAACAGATTCTGCACCTTGAAAAGTTCCTTTAGCGTCCTGGCTGGTTCTGACTGAAACCCACCAAAATAGGAGCCACCAGCCGCCACTGATTAATTCATGAAGGGTGCAATACTATGCATGTTTTGACAGGGAAAAAAAGCTCTCCAATTTAGGCAGGAAAAAGGGTCTACAAAAAAACTCTTATCTAAGGCTCATCCGATGCATGTTTAGACAGAAAAACGGTCTACAATTCGCAGCATTCCCCAGCCAGCCATGCTGACTAGAATGCTGGGAATTCTAGGATTTGTGTGTGTGTGTCTAAATATGCATAGGATTGCACCTTAAATAAATTACACGAGTTTTGTGTGTGTGTGTGTGTGTGTGAATATTGTTGGCAAGCCGTTTTGCGGGGGTGGGGAACAAAAGGAGGAGAGCATCCAGGTCAGGACAGAAATAAAGGAGAGAAACAGGTTCTCAGGATGCTTAAAGTACTTTTATTTCAAAGTCGTTTGGAGCAGCTTTTTGCTGAAAAAGAGGGTTGGTATAAAACTACCCAAAATAAAACAACTAAGGGTGCAATCCTATGGATGTTGAAACATCTACAACTCCTTGCATGCCCCAGCCAACGTGCATAGGATTGCGCCCTAAATAATTCAGAAAAGGTTGACATTTAACAGCTGGGTGATGTGCGGAAAAATACATACATGAATTTCTTTCCTATTATTCTCACAGCAACCCTGTGAGGTAGGTTGGTGACTCACTCTAGCGTGGCTGGCTGGGGAATGCTGGGAGATGTAAGACTCCCCCCCCTCCCCCTAAACATGCATAGGATTGTGACCTACAAATTTCACAAGGGCTGATGGAATGCACCCATTTCCCCCTTTATGTCTCTCAGTGCAGCCTGCTTATATACTCCAATTGCCTTTATTTACCAGCGCATGGATTGTTTAATGTAATGCAGAACAACTTCCAGAATGTGTAAAAGGGAGCAGGGAGCTATCAATTCTGTCTATAAGAACATACGTATTACAATTACTGTATCAGATATTGTCAGATTTGAAACGTTTGGAAGGTATACAGAGTTAGCATCCTGAACACAAACACACATTTAAATTAGTTAAATTAACTTTTGTTTATTAAAAGGAACAGAAAGCCAACATCAGGTAAAGAAAAGTGAGAGAAAGTGTGCGGTGGGTGGGAGTGAAACAAGCAAACATTAAAGAAAAAAGTCTTTTCACTGTTTGTAACTTTTCTTATTGGGCTGATTAAAAATATAATAAATAAATAAATAAATGAGTTTTTCTTTAGGACTTAAACAGGGTAGTAAAAGGTTAATTTCTCCCATCACGTCCACTGGGATTCTGATAGTTATCACTTGCATTTTGAAAATATGTGTGTGTGTTAAAAGCAAAGACACGTTTGACGTCTCATATAGTTCGGATTGATAGGAGAAGCCAGTTTTCTTTGCAAGGGATTTGGAGGAATATACATTCACACTGTCTTATCAGCAGAGGGAGCCCTGGTTCTATCACAATTATTATTTTCCTTGCTAGAATAGAAAGGAACGAATGCATTAACCCGGGTTTTCTGCTGCGATGCAGCACATCCTTCCTTCCAGATGAAGCTTTAATCTGCAGCGTACATCTTTGCTGCTGTAAATTCATGCTCCATGATACCACCGTATGCTTTGACTCTCCTTGAAAATGCCGCAGTAATCTTGGCATTTTGTTCCAGAGTTGTAGCTTAGCGCGCTTGTTGGCATTTTGGGTTTCTTGCACGCTTTTAAGATTGCATCTTCACAAGTTTGTCTTAAACAGGTTTATTAGCCACGCGCTTGTGAAGGATGTCGCTTTTAATGACACGAGAGGGCTGACACCAATATTAATCATGAGATGCATTTTCTAGAGAAGCATGATAAGAGCCCTGCTCATGCTGGATCAGGCCAAGGATCCATCTACTTCAGAAGTCTGTGGCTGGCAAACGTTTCCAGGAAGCCTGCAAACAGGGCATGAGGACAACAGCTCTTCAGTCGTAGCTCAGTGGTAGAGGACATGGTGTTTTGCATGTCCCAAGCATGGCCGGCATCCAGGGTACGCATGTTTGGGCAGCTGCTAGGAGCTATACCTCTTCAGGGGACCACTGACAAGAACCCCCTGGAGTCTCTCCTCCTCTTCATCATTGCTGTGGAACATAGAATCATAGAATAGTAGAGTTGGAAGGGGCCTATAAGGCCATCAAGTCCAACCCCCTGCTCAATGCAGGAATCCACCCTAACGCATACCTGACAGATGGTTGTCCAGCTGCCTCTTGAAGGCCTCTAGTGTGGGAGAGCCCACAACCTCCCTAGGTAACTGGTTCCATTGTTGTACTGCTCTAACAGTCAGGAAGTTTTTCCTGATGTCCAGCTGGAATCTGGCTTCCTGTAACTTGAGCCCGTTATTCCGTGTCCTGCACTCTAGGATGATTGAGAAGAGATCCTGGCCCTCCTCTGTGTGGCAACTTTTTAAGTATGTGAAGACTGCTCTCATGTCTCCCCTCCATCTTCTCTTCTCCAGGCTAAACATGCCCAGTTGTTTCAGTCTCTCTTCATAGGGCTTTTCCCCCAGACCCCTGATCATCCTGGTTGCCCTCCTCTGAACATGCTCCAGCTTGTCTGCATCCTTCTTGAACTGTGGAGCCCAGAACTGGATGCGATACTCTAGATGAGGCCTAACTAGGGCCGAATAGAGAGAAACCAGTACCTCACGTGATTTGGAAGTTATACTTCTATTAATGCAGCTCAAAATAGAGGAGCAGTAGATACTACTACCTACATGCTCACTGGATCCCTGTCTGTTAAGCAAGCAAGTGGTAGCCATGATGGGAAAGAGGGAGAGGAGAAATAGCAGCTGGTGACGATGGCAGTGGGAGCAGGGTCTGGAGAGGATCTTTTCTGAGGACCCTCAAAAACTTGGATCCAGCACTCCTTACTTTCAAGCATTTTAAGCCTTCATCCAAAAGGGGATTTCTGGACAGTAGTCACAGAAATCAGATATTCACTACAATAAATGCAAATAATACTAATCAAATTTAACTCAGTATGTGACAATTTCATGCTACCCATTTAGTTGCTCCCAGCATTTGATATTCAGAGGTATACTGCCTCTGCAAATGGAGATTCCTCGCCCGTTTTGAAAGCCATGTAAGCTAGTTGCTGACATCGCCACATTCTGTGCCAACCAAGTCCATAAATTAACTATAAAGAGTCTTGTTTCACCTTAAAGAATACCCAGGTCCATTCCTTCGACTCTGCGAAGAGACCAGTTCCTGTTGGCTCCCCCTGTTTAAGAACTGGTGCCTGCATTTTACATTTTCACCTCTTCCCTCCTCATCTTGCTTTCCTTTTGTGTTGTATCTTTTAGTTTATAAGTCTGAGGCAGGGCTTGGCTTAAAAACAGCAGATCCACAGGCTGTCCTTGGGGGCCTTTTTGACTGAAGAGTGGGTTAGAAATATTTTAAGGCGTAATCCTATGCATGCTTAGACAGAAAAAAAGTCCTACAATTCCCAGCATTCACCACCCAGTATCGCACCATTAAACGAATAAATGTCTACTCATAAGGAGACTACAACTCCCATCATTCTGGGCCTGCAAGGGATGAGAGGTAAGGAGGAGGCTGGAGGCTGGCCAGTGCATAGTCAAGACATAAGTTGTGCATTGGCTGTGCATTTTGCTCCTTCCCCTCGATTCCATGCGGATATGCCTTGGCAGGACGGATTCAGGCAACTAGTGGCCATGCAGTAGCTGCCACTTCAAAGCTTTCCATATGCTTCACGTAACAGTGTGGAGAGGGGTGGGCATCTGTTCAGCCTTAGACCTTGTGGTTAAGCCCAGCATTAACGCCTCTCAAGAGATGCATGAAAATCCAGGGAAGCAAAGAAATGGCAATGCCAGATTTGGAGTTCAATCCTATGCATGTTTAGACAGGAAAAAAATCCTACAACTCCCAGCATTCCCCAGCCAGCCTGGCTGGGTGGGGGATGCTGGGAGATGTGAGACTTCTTTTCTGTAGCATAGGACTGCACCCTTAATCATGCATTTGGTAGGGTGACCCTATGAAAAGGAGGACAGGGCTCCTGTATCTTTAACAGTTGCATAGAAAAGGCGATTTCAGCAGGTGTCATTTGTATATATGGAGAACCTGGTGAAATTCCCTCTTCATCACAACAGTTAAAGCTGCAGGAGCTATACTAGAGTGACCAGATTTAAAAGAGGGCAGGGCACATGCAGCTTTAATTGGTGTGATGAAGAGGAAATTTCACCAGGTGCTGCAAGCATACAAATGACACCTGCTGAAATTCCCTTTTCAATACAAAGATACAGGAGCCCTGTCCTCCTTTTCATAGGGTCGCCCTAGCGTTTGGAGGCCAGAGATCAATGCTTTTCTAGGTTATCACAGGCATGATGCAGAGCCTTTCCAAAGTGGCTATTGTACGACTCCTGACCTGGGACCTCTGGAATCCGTCAAAGCATCAGGGGTGCAGAAGGTTTCTTTTAAAATGCAGCCTTCAAATAAAGGGGCACAATACTTCCTTGCCAAATTGCTGATAAACCGAGTGCCGTAGAATCAATGTGGCTTGTAAACAGCCAGGCAGAATTACAGATTTAGAGCAGCCTCTCTTTGAATTAAAGCCAAGCTGTTTCATCATATAGTTGAGCTCCTTCTTTGCTACTCCGGGAGTGTTCATCATGAGCAGCTTGTGTTTAATATCTTGGAAACACATGTGGGTCAGTGAGCCATATGTACAGACCATCGGTAGCGTATATAGGGAAGCTGCTGACCGTCAAGGACTCATGTGAATCACCATTATGCCTTGCATTTAGAGAACATGCTTTTTTGACTTGTTCAAAGAGCTTCACGTCAGTTTTCTTAGACACCCTTACACCAATCCCATAACGCAGCTTTCCATAACTAGAGCAGATTCACCACCCCACTGACACTAGAGCCATCAGCCTCCACTGAATGGGATAGAAAGATCTTGAGATAAAAATAATAATTAAATGTGGGACAAAACTGATGGATTTTATCTAATCAATGGACCACCATTTTGGCATTGGTATCTGATATCAATGGACCTCCATTTATGTCTTCTTGATCAAAAACTTTTGTTTCAGGTCTATTGGACACCACAGGGTCTTTTTTATTTTATTTTATTTTATTTTATTTATTTATTTATTACATTTATATACTGCCCCATAGCTGAAGCCCTCTGGGCGGTTTACAAAGGTTAAAAGGACTGCTTGCACTTGGAGATGCTCTTACGGCCAGCTGATTTTTATGGCTTGGATTTCATGTTTAACAAAAGTTTGTCTGTGGCTTGTTAAGATACTGAGAGAATAAAAAGGTCTTAAATTAAAATGGTGGGTAGACGCAGCTGCCTGATACTGTTTGGTGCTGCTGCGCCGCCGCCGCCGCCACCCACTGATGGACTCTTCAAATCTGAAACTAGCCTTCACTTGGAGCCTAGACACCCTGCTACCTTTTCACCTGGATGCATGATTTGGAAACTTTATGTGTTTGAAGCACATGCTGTATCATGGAGCTGTGGTCATTCCCAGGAATGCAGTTGGAGTCCCTTTCTATGTAGCACCGCTTCTTCAAATTAGAGGTATACGAAATTATGCATGGTGTGGAGAAAGTGGAACAGGGGGACATTTTTCTCCCTCTCTCATAATACTAGCATCCAATGGGGTCATCCTGCAAGGCTGGCTGGTGGGAGATTCAGGGCAGATAAAAGAAGGACTTCTTCACATAGCGAACAGGTAAACTGTGGAACTTGCTAGCACAAGCTGTGGTGATGGCCACCAACCTGGATGGCTTTAAAAGGGGATGAGACAAATTCCTGGAGGGGATGGCTACCATTGGCTACTAGTCCTGTTGGCTATATGCTACCTTCAGTATCAGGGGCAGTAGGCCCTTGTATACCAGCTGCTGGGGAACATGAAAAGGAGGCTGCTGCTGCATTCATGTGCTGCTTGTGGGTTTCCCACAGGCAGCTGATTGGCCATTTCGTGAACAGAGTGGTGGACCGAATGACAATGGTTGGAACCAGCATGGCTCTTATTTATTTATTTATTTATTTATTTATTTATTACATTTTTATACCGCCCAATAGCCGAAGCTCTCTGGGCGGTTCACAAAAATTAAAACCACAAAAAACATCCAACAGGTTAAAAACACAATTACGAAATACAGTATAAAAAGCGCAACCAGGATAAAACCACACAGCAAAGTTGATTATAAGATTAAAATACAGAGTTAAAACAGTAAAATTTAAATTTAGGTTAAAATTAAGTGTTAAAATACTGAGTGAATAAAAAGGTCTTCAGCTGGCGACGAAAGCAGTACAGTGTAGGCGCCAGGCGGACCTCTCTGGGGAGCTCGTTCCACAACCGGGGTGCCACAGCGGAGAAAGCCCTCCTCCTAGTAGCCACCTGCCTCACTTCCTTTGGCAGGGGCTCACGGAGAAGGGCCCCTGTAGATGATCTTAAGGTCCGGGTAGGTACATATGGGAGGAGGCGTTCCTTCAGATAACCTGGCCGCAAACCTGGCCCCAAACCGTTTAGGGCTTTAAATGTCAATACCAGCACTTTGAATTGGGCCCGGACCTGGACTGGCAGCCAATGAAGCTGGAAAAGGACTGGCGTAATGTGATCTCGTCGGCCAGTCCCTGTTAGTAAACGGGCTGCCCTATTTTGTACCAGCTGAAGCTTCCGGACCGTTTTCAAAGGCAGCCCCACGTATAACGCATTGCAGTAATCCAAGCGAGAGGTTATCAGAGCATGGATAACTGCAGCTAGGCTATCTCTGTCCAGATAAGGGCATAGTTGGTATATCAACCTAAGCTGATAAAAGGTGCTCTTTTATCTTATGTTCTTAAATTGTCCACTGGCTTCAAGGCTGGAAAAAACAATCATCTCAAATATGTGACATAACATCTGAGTCAAATTACTGGATTTTATTGTATTTTTTAAGTAAACGCTAGTGCAGCCTTCTCCAAATTGGCATCCTCTGGATGTTTCATGCTGCAACTCCCATCAGCCCAAGCCAACATGGCCATGGATGATGGGAGCTGTATTCCCAAACATCTGAAGAGCACAAGGTTAGGGAAGGCTACATGAGCGTTTACTTAAAAATACAATGAAGGTCAGTAGCTTGACTCAAAACATTACATCACACGTTTGAGAATGCTGCGGTTCTTACCTTACAAAGGCTTTAAATAAGGGAAGTTTAGCTCCATTAAAAAATATCAACAGCTGTCGTTCTTGCCCCTTACCTGCTTTGATTTCAGACTTGAAACACAAGCTAATTACTGCAGCCCTGATACTTTCTGGTTGCGCGTGGGCTTCTATTATTCACCGAACTCAGATCTTTGCAATGATATCCACTGTGTCATTCAGGGCGACGCACATGCTAATTCACATCTCAAATATAAAAGCACCTTCCCAAATTAGCACATGCTCCGATATCTGGTTCTGTCACCCAATCTGGATAGTCATTTAAATAAGCATCAACTTCAAGGGAGAGTTGAAATGTATCTGAATCTAATCGCGTTGACTCTGGAAACCCAAAGAGCATGAGAACCTGACAGTAAAGGTGTTTGTCAGTTATGCAGATAAATAATGAAACATTAAAATAATATTTGTACGCACCAGATACAGTTAAGCGTCTGTAAATCCCCTTGATTTCAATAGGCATGTTAAAGCCTTTCTTAGGGTTTCTTATCTTTAAACCAGACTTGGATTAAACAGACTTTCAAATAGAGGGCTGTCCTCTATAAAGTAGGACATGTGGCCATTTTTCTCCAAGGGATCTGTGGAATCCACATCACGTTATTCCTCCTTTTTTTTATTGTTGATGTTTTGCCCCTTCCCCTCTTTAGTGCAGATGTCACCGCATGATCTTAATGTATCAGTTTGCTGAAGCAAAAATACTCTTGCCTTCAATTAGACCAAAATAGGATTCTAATGGACTTCTCTTGTTCTGTCTTTGACAGCAGCTCTTCTGGTGGAACAGAGGCATTGAACTTAAAACCAGGAGAAGTCACTACAGTCTGAAGCAGAAATGTTTGCTGTGTTTTCCCCTTCCCTCGTCCCTATTAACCTAGTTTACAGTAGTTCGATTATTTCCCCTTCTTTTCCAGAACAATTTTAAATGGATGCATGGACAGCTTAGTGAGCTTTTATTATAAAAAATAGCAGAAGCCCATGAAAATCGATAGGTGCATTCTCCCCCACTCCAGATAATTCATTGTAAAGATGAGCTAGCACGGACACCAAACTCCTTCCCATCCAGGATGCTGGAGGGAGTAAGTGGGAAATGGGTAGAATGAAGTCCTGGGTGATGGAAAGTCATCCCCTGAACTTGTCCAGACCAGAAAAATTGACATAGGTGCTACCTACATCTTTAAAGTTAAGAACACAAGATGAGCCCTCCTGGATCAGACCGAGGGTCTATCTAGCCCAGCACTCTGTTCACACAGTGGCCAACCAGCTGTCAACAAGAGACCAACAAAGCAGTACATGGTGCAACAGCATCCTCCCACCCATGTTCCCCAGCAACTGGTGCACACAGGCTTACTGCCATGGATACTGGAGGTAGCACATAACCATCAAGTCTAGTAGCCATTGATAGCCTTCTCCTCCAGGAATTTATCCAACCCCCTTTTAAAGCCATACAAATTGGTGGCCATTGCTACATCTTGTGGTAGTGAGTTCCATAATTTAACTAAGAGCTGTATGCTTTGTCCCTCAGTGTGTGAGTGAACTCATCCAGGAGCAATGGACTCCTTCCCTACTCAAGATGAGCTGGACTCAGTGGTGACTTGT
Organism: Elgaria multicarinata webbii; assembly: GCF_023053635.1. Classification (NCBI taxonomy): domain Eukaryota; kingdom Metazoa; phylum Chordata; class Lepidosauria; order Squamata; family Anguidae; genus Elgaria; species Elgaria multicarinata. The sequence goes on along the minus strand of NC_086184.1, from coordinate 16,300,757 downwards.
GGTTGCAGGAACTAACTCTTTGGGTGGGTGGGTGTGCTAGCTGCTCTTCTTAAGGAAAAGCTAACCCCTGGAGAGCTAGTCTGGTTAAATGGGAAGTGTTGTATTTAGACCTAGGAAAACTGGAGTTAAATTCTATATAAGAACATAAGAGTCATGCTGGATCATAACAAGATAAAAAGGGATAATAAAAGGGATACATATAGGAAGTGGAAGGAAGGCCAGGCTACAAAAGAAGAGTACAGACAAGTGGCGCAGAAGTGCCGAAATGGCATCAGGAAGGCTAAAGCTCAGAATGAGCTGAGATTAGCGAGGGATGCTAAAAGCAATAAAAGGCTTTCTTCAGATACGTGAGTAGTAAAAGACAGAGGAAAGAAATGGTGGTTCAACTGCTTAATGAGGATGGCAAATTGATAACAGATGACAAAGAAAAGGCTGAAGTGCTCAATTCCTACTTTGCCTCGGTCTTCTCCCAAAAGCGGGTCTATGACCCCCCTGGAAAAAGTGAAGCAGAAGTTGAGGGGGCAGGATTGCAGTTTGAGATTGATAAACAAATGGTCAAAGAACACCTAATTTCCTTGAATGAGTTCAAATCTCCAGGGCCCGATGAACTGCATCCAAGAGTAATGAAGGAGCTAGTGGAAGAAATCTCAGAACCTTTGTCTATTATCTTTGCAAAATCATGGAAGACGGGTGAGGTGCCAGACGACTGGAGGAGGGCTAACGTTGTCCCTATCTTCAAAAAGGGCAAAAAGGAGGAACCTGGGAACTACAGACCAGTCAGTCTGACATCCATCCCTGGGAAAATTCTGGAGCAGATTATAAAGAAGTCAATCTGTTATCACCTTGAAATCATTGCAGTGATTACTAGAAGCCAACATGGATTTGTCAGGAACAAATCCTGTCAGACTAATTTGATCTCATTTTTTGATAGGATAACCTCCCTTGTGGACTGTGGAAATGCTGTGGATGTCGTATATCTTGACTTCAGCAAAGCTTTTGACAAAGTACCACATGACATTCTGATTAACAAACTAGCTAAAAGTGGGGTAGATGGAACAACTATTAGGTGGATCCACAGTTGGCTACAGAATTGGACTCAAAGAGTACTTATCAATGGAACCTTCTCAAACTGGGGAGAGGCAACGAGTGGGGTGCCGCAGGACTCAGTCCTGGGCCCAGTGCTCTTCAACATTTTTATTAATGATTTGGACGAGGAGGTGCAGGGAACGCTCATCAGATTTGCAGATGACACAAAATTGGGTGGGATAGCTAATACCCTGGAAGACAGAAACAAACTTCAAAGTGATCTTGATAGGCTGGAGTGCTGGGCTGAAAACAACAGAATGAAATTTAATAGGGATAAATGCCAAGTTCTACATTTAGGGAATAGAAACCAAATGCACAGTTACAAGATGGGGGACACTTGGCTCAGCATACAAACGAGAAAGATCTTGGAATTGTTGTAGATCACAAGCTGAATATGAGCCAACAGTGCGATATGGCGGCAAGAAAGGCAAATGCTATTTTGGGCTGCATTAATAGAAGTATAGCTTCCAAATCACGTGAGGTACTGGTTCCTCTCTATTCGCCCTGGTTAGGCCTCATCTAGAGTATTGTGTCCAGTTCTGGGCTCCACAATTCAAGAAGGACGTAGACAAGCTGGAGCGTGTTCAGAAGAGGGCAACCAGGATGATCAGAGGTCTAGAAACAAAGCCCTATGAAGAGAGACTGAAAGAACTGGGCATGTTTAGCCTGGAGAAGAGAAGATTGAGGAGAGACATGATAGCACTCTTCAAATACTTAAAAGGTTGTCACACAGAGGAGGGCCAGGATCTCTTCTCGATCCTCCCAGAGTGCAGGACACGGAATAACGGGCTCAAGTTAAAGGAAGCCAGATTCCGGCTGGACATCAGGAAAAACTTCCTGACTGTTAGAGCAGTGCGACGGTGGAATCAGCTACCTAGGGAGGTTGTGGGCTCTCCCACACCAGAGGCCTTCAAGAGGCAGCTGGACAACCATCTGTCAGGGATGCTTTAGGGTGGATTCCTGCATTGAGCAGGGGGTTGGACTCGATGGCCTTGTAGGCCCCTTCCAACTCTGCTATTCTATGATTCTATGATTCTATGATTCTAAGAGTCGATCTAGTCCAGCATTCTGTTCACACAGTGGCCAGCAAGCTGCCCTTGGGAAACCCACAAGCAGGACACGTGCAACAGCACCCTCCCACCCATTATTTATTTATTTATTTATTTATTTATTTATTTATTACATTTCTATACCACCCAATAGCCGGAGTTGTCTGGACAGTTCACAAAAATTAAAAACATTCAAAGTATAAAACAACAGTATAAAACCATAGTACAAAATACAATATAAAAGCTCAACCAGATAAAAACAGCAGCAATGCAAAATTACAAATTTAAAACACCAAGTTAAAAATTATTTATAGACTGTTAAAATGCTGGGAGAATAAAAAGGTCTTCACCTGGCTTCTAAAAGCATATAATGTAGGTGCCAAGCGAACCTCCTTAGGGAGCTCATTCCACAGCCGGGGTGCCACAGCAGAGAAGGCCCTCCTCCTGGTAGCCACCTGCCTCACTTCCTTTGGCAGGGGCTCACGGAGAAGGACCCCTGCAGATGACCTTAGGGTCCAGGCAGGTACATATGGGAGGAGGCGTTCCTTCAGATAACCTGGCCCCAAGCCGTTTAGGGCTTTAAATGTTAATACCAGCACTTTGAATCAGGCCCGGACCTGGACTGGAAGCCAATGAAACTGGAAAAGGACTGGCGTAATGTGATCTCATCGGCCAGTCCCTGTTAGTAAACGTGCTGCCCTGTTTTGTACCAGTTGAAGTTTCCTGACCGTTTTCAAAGGCAGCCCCACGTATAACGCATTGCAGTAATCCAAACGAGAGGTTATCAGAGCATGGATCACTGTAGCTAGGCTATCTCTGTCCAGATAAGGGCGCAGCTGGTATATCAGCCTAAGCTGGTAAAAGGTGCTCTTTGCCACTGAGTTCACCTGTGCCTCAAGTGACAGTTCTGGATCCAAGAGCACCCCCAAACTATGGACCCGATCCTTTAGGGGGAGTGCAACCCCGTCCAGGACAGGGCAAACATCACCTCACCGGACAGATGAACAACCTGCTAACAGTACCTCCATCTTGTCTGGATTAAGTTTCAGTTTATTCCCATGTTCCCCAGCAACTGGTGTACAAAGGCTTAGTGCCTCTGGTAGTCAAGGTAGCATACAGCCATCAGGACTAGTAGCCATTGATAGCCTTCTCCACCAGGAATTTATCTAACCCTCTTTTAAAGTCATCCAAATTGGTGGCCGTCACTACATCTTGTCGCAGTGAGTTTCATAGTTTAACTGTATGCTGTGTGAAGAAGTACTTGACTTAGCTGTGGAACTCATTAGGTGACCTGCTTGGGCCATTCATCAGCTCTCAAGCTACCATGTCCAAGCAGATATCTGAATGTTGCTTTTCTTTCTCCTAACCCTAAAGGACAACATAGTGTCCTGCCGGCTAAATCCACCCCTAGCAGGATTTTTCTTCAAGTTGCACTGACTCAAATGCCCCCTTTGATTGTAAGAACATATGACAGAACCTACAGCAAAACTTCATACTGGCTGGCAGTTCTGAAGTCCAATTTCCAATCATTTCCCCAGAGAAAAACATGAATTGTAGATTCTTTTAAAAGAGCAGCAACATGAACAGCAACGATTCACTGATGGCCCATTGTCATAACATGATTATGGAAAGTGTTCACAATTTGGGAAGAAGCAGGGATTAAATATGGATGTAAGGAACACCAGACAGCTAAGAGAATTGGTGCTGGGACCCACCATGCATCATATACTGTACATTGCCCTAAAACAATCTATAACTTTTGCTCATCCTTGTTCCTGCAGCAAAATAATGTAGCAATGCCCTTTACTGCATATTCTAGCTAAAGGCAAGTGTTGCTCTTGAGAAAGGAGAAGCAAGCAATGCCTAGTAACATATTATGCCATCTTGCCAAGAGTCATCGGCCACAATTGTAGGGTGCACGATATGGCCAGCACAGGTGAGGGACATCCTTTCCTTTCCTCCTCCACATACCTGTCCAATTGCACATCTGCCATTCTTTAAGTGCATCAAGAAATGAACCCTTTTGTGTTCCATGCTAATTATATAAGCCAAAATTAATGTGATTAAAGAGAGAGAGAAAGAGGGAGCACAAATGCTGTGTCAGGGAAAGAGTTTGATTAATGGTTAATTAACAGCTGTCTTAATATTATCAATTGCTAAGTCACTCATGAAGAACAAAGATTCAATGATTTTGGGGACCTAAATTAATCTTTCATGACAGGGCCTTGCGGCTTTGTCATCGCAAGCATCTGGCAATCACAGTGGGAGGGAGAGTGGAAAAGGGTTGGAAAGGTTTAGGGCTAGTCTAATACTTACAGCCTGATCCACAACCCAGCTATGCCAAAATATTTGCATTAATGACAATTTAGGGCAAAAGCAAACATAACATTTCAAGTGCAGTAGAAGGAGCTTGAACATACCTTCGCTGCAATGAAAACGCATTTACATTCTTTATTCAGGGGATGGAAAAGCAGCTACTGCAATGAACTGAGGAAACGCTGGGTGTGGTAAGCACCTATAAGCTAGTGCCCATGATGTTGCCGACATGACCTGCATTCCCTGAAGAAGATTTGCAACTGTTTTAAAGTGTTGTAAGCAGGGCCGGTGCTGCCATAGAGGCCAGTCAGGCGGCCGCCTAGAGCGCCAAGGTAAGGGGGGCACTGAACACTGTGCCCGGAAGTTGCCCTCCCACTCCCAGAGCTGCTCTAGCCGAGCGAGGGCAGCTTCCAGGTGCGCCGTTCCGAAGCTGCCCTTCCACCTCCGCACCCCAGCATCCCTGGCTTGGCTTCAGCTGGGCGCCTGTCCAGCCAAAGCCAAGTCAGGACGCTGGGGTAGGGGGGCAGATGGCTCCATGTTCTGACTTCCGGCGCATGCTGGAAGGCAGAACGTGGAGCTGTCCACCCCCCTGCACCCCAGCGTCCCGCCCAGCCGAAGCCAAGCCAGGACGCTGGGGTGGGGTGGGGTGGACATCTCCACGTTTTGACTTTCGGCGCTCGCCGGACGCCAGAACATGGAGCCGCCCGCCCGCCCCCCCCTCCAGTGTTCTGCCCAGCCGAAGCCAAGCCAGGATGCTGGGGTGGGGTGGGGTGGGGGGCGGGTGGGCGGCTCCACGTTCTGACGTCTGGAACGCCTGGAGCCGCCCTCCCAGTCAGAGCCGCTCTAGCAGAGCCCCTGCCCCAGTCGACAGCCCTGCCCATCACCTCATGTGGCACTTCCGGTACGTCACGTGAGGTGAGGGAAAGGTAACGCGGCCTCCATCCCTGCCTGTCTGCACCTACCTGGGGTGGGGTGGGTATGCTGGCTTGTGGGGGTGAAAGCAGCTCACCTTGCCTAGGGCGCAAAACAGCCTGGCCCTGGCCCTGGTTGTAAGCAATAAATTCTTAGGGCACAATCCTATGTGTGGTTAGACAGAAGAAAAGTCCTACATCTTCCAGCATTCCCCAGCTATGTGGGCTGGGACCTGTCAGACTTTTCTTTCTCTAAACATACATGGGATTGTGCCCTTCACTTATTAAGAAATAAACAAATAATAAATAAATTTGTAGTGGTGTAAGGCAGCTTCCTATGTAACTCCATAGGGAGACAGTTGTTCTTAACGCCTGGCTGTGGTGAGCCGAGTTTGGCGACTACATATTTCAGAATGATTGCAGTTGTGTGGTAAAGATCATGGTACCACATTCTAGGCATTACAGATGACTGGCTTCCTATGTGCTGCATGGCAAGGGAACAGGAAGCCACCACACAGCAAAGAGTGTTGCCCTTACTCATGAAGCCCTCCAGTCTCTCTCTCTGTCTCTCTCTGTCTCTCTCTGTCTCTCTCTGTCTCTGTCTCTCTCTGTCTCTGTCTCTCTCGTTCACTCTATCTCCCTCTTCAAATGCTTTGTAATGCAAATATGCTATAAGAACTATATTGGCTGCCATGCTCATTTGCATTACAAATGCCGCTCTGCCAGATTCTCTTCGGCATTAAGGATGACATAAATATCACAATAGAATAACTGAAATAATATGAATGGGCAGCATCCAAAGTTACACAATTGGACGTCGCTCAGGCAGTGGGGCTGTCCTGCCCCTTCTCCCCACGGCAGCTCCCTGTACCTCTTCAAAGCCCCTCCTAGGAGTCAGGAGGTCCTCAGGAAAGGCTTTGGAACTGGTGTGTGGAGTTGCAGCTGGTATCATGGCTCAGGACTGAGAACCCGCTGAAAGGGATTTCTCCAGCAGCAGCTCCAAGGAGGAGTCAGAGCTGGTCCTTGTTCCTTTTCAAGAAGGTCCCTCCTTCTTGGATCCTGCACCCCATTAAATCCCAGAGAAGCACCGCTGCCATTTGACTCTGAGGAGTGGGCCTCAGTTCTCTCCAACAAGCAGGATTGCCCTGGGGAGCGTTCCCAAACAGATCCTCACTCCACCCTCATCTTTGAAGAAGAAACAACTGCAGAAAAGGGTGCTAGATGTTTAACAACCCACATGCAGCATTCAAGGGGTTGAAGCTCCCAGAAGGAGTCTCTTGGCCCAGCGATAAAATCCAGCCAGTGCTGTAGCCTGGCCTTGCAAACAATCTTTAATAGCAGCAGCAGAAGGCCCATGCTGTGATAACCAGCTAAGGTGCTGGACTGGGAGTCAGGAGATCCGGATTCTAGTCCCCACTTGGCCACGGAAAACCACTGGGTGACTTTGGGCCAGTCACAGACTCTCAGCCCAACTGTCATGTCTAACCCTACTGCTCCTGTTTTGGGAGAAGATGTTTCAGGTAATCAATCAGAATCAGATTCAGAACTAGAAGACGCAGCACCAGACACCAGCCAGCCTGTACCAGTGGGGGAGGAAGCTCTCACAGGCGATTCCCCAGCTGGGAGTCAGCCCTCTCCAGAGCATATCTCCTCAAGGCCAAATCCTACACACTCAGTGGGAAGTGAGGTTTCTTCTGGAGGTGACCATCCTGACAAGCTAGCTGATGCTAGGGTCCACTGGAAGCTCAAACACATGGCGCAGAAGGAAGGTGTGAGAAAGTCAGAGAGATTACACAAGAACCTGCCACCGCACCAGGCTCTCTGAAGTTACGGTGTTTGAGAAGTAGCTTCTTATTCTTCTAGAATGGACAATTGTCTTGCTTACTTTGCACAGTTCTGCCTAGGGGGACATTTCCAAGAGGTTAGACTCTATTCAGGTAGAAGAGACATTTATTGCTTAAATTAATACAAGCTTTGTGGATTACTTAGCAAGCCTTGTCATTTGCCTCCCATCGAAAGTAAGAGTGTTCTGAGAAACACGACACCAACCTACCTCACAGGGTTGTTGTTGTTGGTGGTGGTGTGAGGATAACAAGGAGGGGAGGAGGATTATGTATGCCGCCTTGGGTTCCTTGGAGGAAAAAAAGGCGGAATATCAATGAAATAAATAAATAAATAAACTAACTAACTTGTCTCTTACCTTAGCTGCAGGGCAACTGGCCAGGGTACTGAATCCAAGCCAAGAACCTCAGAGATGGTTACCTGTAGCACTGTCCAAGGTGCTGAATCTTCTCTGTTCCAGATCTGCGCCAATGAGCTACCTTATGTGTCCATACCTGAACTGTTGCTTCAATGGGATGATGGAATCCCGGATGCAGCAGGGCACCAGGAGGGCAAATTGCCAGATTTGGTGCGTGTGTCCCTTGCATGAGCAGAAGTGCCTTTCTGCTTGTACAAGGCACCTCTGGAAGCAACTCAGTATAAATAATATAAAATATATGGTGCAAGCGACTGAATATGAAAATGCTCCAAGCCAACTCATTATTTTGACACAGAATCTCAATTTACCAAACATTTTTACGCATAGAAAAATGCAGTACATGAATGCATAAAAGAATATAGACTGCAAACATTTCAGACGCTGCAAGCAAAAGCAATCAGGGCCGAGGGTTCTCTAAAAATAACCAGCTAGCTAAAGTTCAACATCTTAACTTAAAGGTGACTTTGAGAAGGAAAGTATGGGGTTGGGAGAGAAGGAGGGACTGAAAGCCTACAGAGAATTTTTGTCTGGTGTTTCCCCTTCTAGAAGATGCACTTTGATGTTATGCAACAATTCCTTTCTTCTTTGGCAGTAGGGGAATCAGAAGAAGCCGCCTCTACATTAGAAGCAGAGAACAATATTAAAGGAACACTTCAGTAATATTTTATATAAAATTCTGTTTGTGATTTATTAATAGCTATACTTGACAGTCATGTTTATGATTTTGACGGCGACAGCATGAGCCAGACTTGATTTTTTTTTTTAAAAAAAAAAGAACTAGAGATTTAAATCTGAAAAAAATATGATGGGATTTTAATGGGTACAAAAACAAAATAAAATAAATAAACAAAAAATCTTCAAGTTAAGACAATAAAGCCCCCCCTTCAGAATGAGTCTGCTTCAATGAAAGCAGATTCAGGAACAAACAGGTTATGAAAGCAGTTTGAAACTTCTCTGATGTTTTGGAATTAAAACAAAAGACACCAAATTACAAACCAAAACCCTTCTGACTGTTCCTATTTTTAAAAGCACAGCAAAGCAAAAAATAAAAAACACACACACAAATAGTTTGAATGTCTAACGCAAGTGAAGAATTAACATTGTTTTATTTTGAAGATTGATTATTTATTTATTTTCAAGATGTATATACCGCTCTATACCCAATAAAACATCCAAGCGGTGAACAATAAATCGGGGGAGAAAATAATAATTTATACCCCACCTTTTGATCAAATGTTCTCTAAGGCAGCTCAGATAAGAGATTTTAACAATACTAAAGTGTGGTCTGGTGTCCCCTGTTCTTTTGGCCCAGTGACAGAGGACAGAGTGTACTTTCACTTGTTTCTGCATTCCAGAGAAGGGAGACTAGAAAACCCTCAAGAACTGATACTTTATTATTTATTGTCTTTTAATTATTTATATCCCACCCTCCAGGATACAAAGCCTTCCAAGGTGATCTACAGGTAAAATCAAAGTACAATAATAAAACAGCCTATATACACCAGTTTCTAGGGAACATGGGTGGGAGGGTGCTGTTGCACTGTGTCCTATTTGTGGTTACCTAGTCGACAGCTGGATGGCCACTGTGTGAACAGAGTGCTGGACTAGATGGACCCTTGGTCTGATCCAGCAGTGCTCTTCTGATGTTCTTAGGTTTTTATGTAACACATTAATCGGGATCCTTCCCACAGTGCTGTCAGTGTCAGTTAGCCTTCTGGGACTGGGGCTGGGACAGGCCAGTCGAAGGAGGTTCAGAGGTCTTGTTTCTCTGCCTCCCTTGTTTCTTTATTTTTGGGTTTTGCACCTTGAGAACAATTATTGACAACGAGACAGGATTTCTGTGCTTCTGCAAGAAGTGTGTAGATTGCACAATGCAGTCCTGCAAGAGACCCAAGAGCATGGATTGATGTCACAGTGAGCTGCACATTTCTACTAGCCCTCACCCAACACACACAGCCCACATGGCTGGTCTGCCATGCCCCCACTGGAGAAGTCCTCTTCAGAGGAAGAGCTAGAGGCCCAGAAATCCGGGGTACCCCAGATCAGGGACTGCCATTAGACCCACAAGAGCCTGAGCCCTCAGGGGAGATGGTTGCAGGACTATCCCTGTCAGGGGAAAGGGATTCTGCCTCTGGGGCAGAGACTAATCATTCCCCTGACTCCCAGGACCATTGTCGCCTCAAGAGACAGGATAGTAGGACTCCTGTGTAAAGGAGTGCTTGCCTCCAGGAAAGGTCTCCTCAGGAGAAGGTGACTCCTCAGGACTAAGGCTCTGGAAAGGGAGGCTTCATTACTGCAGCTGAGTTCTGGGTGGGATCCAGTAGGCTTTCTGCTTAAAAGCCTTCACTGGAAATGCAGCCAGTGTTGGAACAACTTGGTCCATTCCACCTTTGCCATGTATCTTGTCTCCTGAACAGTGCCTGTGACTGATGCTCTGTTTCCTGACCTTTTGGACTGCCTAACGACTGTGCTTTTGGACTGTGTAATGTACCTGACTGATTTACCATGTTTGATCTCTTGCTTGTTAACCTGACCACTCCTGCTGTTGCTTGATCCTCTTTGTCTGACTGACTGCCTATGTTCTGACTTCTGCCTGGATTTAGACCACCTCTGTAATAGCCTGAACCCCACTGGATAACCAATTGTAGGCACAAATGTTTGCTAACTTCACTGCAATTAGAGTCTGCTATAGCTAAAGCAGGACACTGCCCTACCATTAGGCAGATTGGGGTAGCTGCCTCAGGCAGCAGATGCTAGGTGTCAGGGAGCTGTTGGAGGACAGAGCTCTGTGTGCCATACAGGATGCATTCGATAGTCTAGACTTGCTGCCCTCAAGTGCGGTGGGAGATGATGTCCCATTGACAGTGCTGAAATAAAATTCATCTGCCAGCCTAGTCAACATAGAATAGGTGGGTGGCTGGCATAATTTGCCCTTTGCTGGAACAACAGCAAAATGTCTTGGGCTTGCTCTCTACATGAAAAAAAAACACAATAGTAAGAGTTTGAGACCAAGGGCATGTTTAGACCCAGGGATTGGAGGGGGAGATCTCGTGATATGGTGATCGTGAGATCACCCCTCCTCAGTCTACATGCAGCACATGACATCCCGAGAGGAAGAGGATGTCGCACCTGCTATTTTCTTTTGTTAATTGAAAATGAGTGCACAGGTGCTCCATCGAACAGTGTTTTTTTAAATAATAATAATAATAATAATAATAATAATAATCCTGCTCCCCCCACCCCACACCTGAAGGGCATGGGATTCCTGAATTGCTCCGTGCCCCATGGCCAGTTCCTGGCTTCTCACAGACAAACCAGGATGACCGCCCACACATCCCACACTCTTGGGATCATCCCAGGACCACGGGAAAAACCTGGAAAAAAGTGTAGGGCAATATCCCGGGGCAAGGGAGGAATCATCCCTCCCTGCCCCGGGATCCCCTGTGCATCATGTGGATGCACAGGGATGATCCCGGGGTGATCTCTGGGATATCATCCCATCTGCAGAGGCCACCAGTGAGGGAGGAAGCAGCAGCCAGGCACCTCTCCACCGTGCCTGGGCCCAGCTCCAGCTGAGAGCCCCCTCCCTCCTGCTACCAACTGTCACTGCAGAGGCCACCAGTGAGGGAGGAAGCAGCAGCCAGGTACCTCTCCACCGTGCCTGGGTCCAGCTCCAGCTGAGAGCCCCCTCCCTCCTGCTACCAACTGTCTCTGCAGAGGCCACCAGTGAGGGAGGAAGCAGCAGCCAGGTACCTCTCCACCGTGCCTGGGTCCAGCTCCAGCTGAGAGCCCCCTCCCTCCTGCTGTCAACTGTAACTGCTGAACTTTCCAACTAAGATTGTAGTGCCTGAGTTTGCTTTCCTTTTCCCCCCCTCCTCCTCCCTCCCAATCCCCTTTCCTTTTGTGTCATGTCTTTTAGATTGTAAGCCTGTGGGCAGGGACTGTGAAGAAATACTTTTGTAAGCTGCCGTGAGAGCCTTTTTTGGCTGAATGGCGGCATAAAAATCCTTAAATAAATAAATAAAAAATAAATAAAATCTAGGCAAGCCCCAAGAGTCCACGTATATGGTTGCCAGTAGCAAACATACATTTAATTCTGGCAATCAGCAGGGAGAGTTTCCGACCATGTTTACTCAGCAGTATGAACTACTGTATTCAATGCAGCTCAGTCTCAGGTAAGTGTGGACAGAATTGCACTGTAAGTGTTGTTATTGTACACTAAAAATACACCATATAAGAGCAGTGTGGGGTGCCTCTTTTGAAAGGGCATCAGTTTGTGTATTGTGTGATCTGTAGCCAGCATTAAAGGTATGGCTTACAGGAAAGTGGAGCAGTTTTTAGAAGCAAAACTTGCTTATCCTTCTTTTTCTGCAAACCTTCCCTTGCCAGGCAGCACATGCAAAAAAGGAAGCATTTACTTCAACAGAGGCTGTCTAAGGTGCTGAACCCATTCCCAAAATAGGTTAAGTACCACGGATAGCTCATTCAGAGTTTTCCGGCTGGGTCTGACTAAACTCCAGAGTGGGTTCACAGCCCCACCAAAATTGGAACTACAAGCCTCCACTGATTTACTTTGTCCCTTTTTGTGAAAGCAAAACGGGGGTGAGATTTCTAAGGGGGTATTGAGCTGTAATGACAGCAGTAGCCTCCAGGTGGCAGTGTGAGGGGGAAAGCAGGGATTGTTAGTTACAGCACTAGGTATAAGGTTGGGCAAAATACATTTTCTGGACCTAGGAATGTGATTTATTGGCATTATTATTTAGAAGTGGGATATAGAAAGGGAATCCAAATATGCTGGAAAGGAAAGAAGAAAGTCCTACTTTAAAAATAAATAAATTATTGATTGATTAAAATATTAGCATTCATTTTTCTTTCTCATATGCACCAGTAATACAGTCAAAGTAATACAAAGTAATACAGTTTTAAGTAGTACTTCATTTGGGGCTAACTGCCTGTGAAAAGGAGGGCTTTCAACCATTCTGCTCCCATCCTGATCATCCAAAATATGCAGTCTCCACACTCCCTTAGAACACTGTACTTCACCCTTCGCTTGCTGGCAATAGAAGAGTCTTATAAGTTCACATGCCTAGCTGTCTTCTGAGTCTGCATATTTTACAATCCCTGAAGATTGCCTGTGGCCTTGTTTAAATGCACATTTAAGCAAAACACTACTTGTATAATGAAGTCTACTTTAGACAAGGGGAAACCACCACGGTACACCTCGCTTAGCCAAAATGGATAATTTCAATTAAATATTCAGCAGTCTCTTCTACAGCTGCTGATGCCGTTCACTTATTATCAAATATTTTGCTCGGTAAAGTGAAGAATGAGATCCCCACTACCCTCATTCCAAGCAATGAACCCGACAGGACTGACAGTTGAATTTTACTTCAACAGTATCTTCCACCACACCTGAGGACAACAGGGGCACGGGGAAGCCATGTGGCACATGTTATTTATTACATTTGTATACCGCCCCATAGCTGAGGCTCTCTGGGTGGTTTACATAGGATAAAAACACTTAAAAACAATATACAAAAATTTTAAACCACAAAAACATACAAAAACAAACCCAGTCTAATTACATATTGCTAAATGCCTGGGAAAAGAGAAAAGTCTTGACCTGGTGCTGAAAAGATAACAATGTTGGTGCCAGACGGGCCTTGTCAGGGAGATTGTTCCACAATGGGGGGAGGACACCACAGAAAAGGCCCTCTCTCTTTTTGTCATCCTCCGAGCTTCCCTTGGAGTAGGCACCACTGCTCAGCCTCCGTGGGAGGAAGACTGCTTCCACTGTTCCCTCTGCCCCCCAGCATCCACTGCACCCACCAAAGGAAGGATAACTATGAATGGGTCAATGTGTCAGGAAGACGGACCTCAAGAGTTCAAGATGAACTGCCAAGCCCCACTGTTTCCAGGCAGGCCTCCTTTGGAGATAGGATTCAGCACCTTGGATAGCTCCTTAGAATCTGAGTGGTTTTCACTGAAACCCAGTATGGCTTCACAGCCCCACCAAAAGGGTTCAGCACCTTGGAAAACTTCTTTAGAGTTCTGGTTGGTTCTGAAGGAAACCCAGAATGGATTTGATGGCCCCAGGGAGAGGTTTCATCTCTCTAATGAACGTAATGTGCCAAAGGTTAAAGATGGCTTCTCTGCCAAAGGGTGGCTACATGTGTCTATATGCCAGATTTGCATTCCTCAATGGTGGACATCATGTCCTAGCAGACAAAGGGAAAAACTTTAAACCATTAGAGCAGCCAATGTAACCTATGACTCGTTGAGATTGTGCACCTTAACTTGAAAATTGAATGTAACTTAACTTGCTAATCTAGAACTGACCAATAGAAGAGTTAGAAAGAGACTAACACCCTCTTGAAGTCAAGGCCTATATATACTGTGAGATTCCTTTCTTTGGGGTGCCTACATCTTGTGGAACTGGAGAGCACCCCCATACTGCAGTATCGGAAGTAAGTGGATTAAGTGTATTCTCCAGCTTCGTGTGTTTGATTGGCTATTAACTCACCACGGAAGCGGTCCTTTAAATCCCTGGTTAAGGGACAACAGATTCACAGCCCCGCTACAATCGGAGACACCAGCCTCCGCTGAATGACGTATTTCACCTGGACACTCCCATCCTACACACATTAGGCAGTGTCCCAAGTTAGTCCTATGTAGGGTAGACTGATTGAAATGAATAGGACGCTGGTTGTGACTAAATTAAGCCACATTCATTTCTACGGGACTTGTGTATGCAGGGCTAACTTCGAATAGTACCCATTTCCCTCTGAAAGAAGTCCGACTGGTTTTGATGGACGCATCCCTCCACAGCAAGCATTTTTAGGGCTTCTTTTAATTCCCAGCTCTACCCTTGCAGGGTAAAGGCGTCTGTCCTTCAAGCAGTGGAGGCTGGTGGCTCCGATTTCGGCGGGGCTGTGAATCCATTCCGGGTTACGGACAGTACCAGCCAGAACTCTACAGCTTCCCAAGAAGCCGAACGCACTCGGAGGCTGGCGTCCAGCACCTCGGTCCGTTAGAGTCTTGGCCCGTTCGGAGTAAAAGCCAGACCGGCTTCACAGGCTGGCAGCAACCGCAGCCCCCAGCCTCCGAATGATGCCTGGGCGACGAGGAGGGAGGCGTGGAGGCGCCTTGTACGGAGCTCGGTCCGGGTGGTTGGACGCTCCGGCTCCGGCGGCGCCCGGTCCCGTCCGTCCCGTCCCGTCCCGCCCTCTCCCCAGCGCCGCTCGGCGACAAGCGGCGGCGCGGATTGGCGGGCGCGGGGAGCGCTGCGTCCAACCGCGTCTCCGTCCGCGCGCCGTGGCTCCGCCTCCCGGCCGCCCAGGAGCACGCGGCGTCGGCGGGAGCGCGGGCGTTCGAGGCAGCCGTCGGAGGCGACGGAGGGCTCCCGCCTGGTCGCCATGCGCTCGCGGCTCTCGCCCCCGCTGGGGCTGCTGCTGCTGCTGCTGCTGGGCTGGGGCTGGGGCCGGGCCCGGGCGGGCGGCGGCGGCGGCGCGGGCCCCAGGCGCCGCCCGGCCTTCCAGGGCCACGTGCCGGAGAACTGGCCGGCGGGCACCCGCGTGCGCGGCTTGAGCATCCCGCTGACCCGCCTGGGGCCCGAGCCGTGGTGCGCCAAGGTGCAGGGGCGCCGCTGGCAGCTGCAGCTGCTGGGCGAGGCGCGCGCGCCCTTCCAGGCGGCGCTGCACGCGCGCTCGGGCCAGGTGTGGGTGCGCACCACGCGGGCCCTGGACCGCGAGGCGCGCGCCGTCTACGCGCTGCGCCTGGCGCTGTGCTGCAAGCGCTGCGCCGCCGCCGCCGCCGCCCCGCCGCCCTCCGAGCTGGCCCGCGTTACCATCGCCGTGCTGGACGCCAACGACAACGCGCCGCGCTTCGCCGGCCGGCCCGGCCCGCCGGCGGCCCCGGTCACCCGGCTGCGCGTGGCGGAGACGCTGGCGCTGCGGGCGCAGGTGTGGCAGGCGCGGGCCCACGACCCGGATGCCGGCGCCAACGCCGAGCTGCGCTACTTCGCCCGCCCGGGCAGCGCCCACTTCTTCGTGGTGCCGCGCAGCGGGCGCGTGGTGCTGGTGCGCTCGCTGCTCGACGTCCGCGCGCCCATCGCGCTGCGCCTCTTCGCCCGCGACCGCGGCCAGCCCGCGCTGCTCAGCGCCCCGCTCGACCTCGAGGTGCTGCCGCAGCCCGTGCAGCTCAGCCGCCCCGCCGCCGCCGCCGGCCCCGCAACGCGCCGCCGCCGCCGCGCCCTGCTCCAGCCCGAGCCGCCCCTGGGCCTGGTGCTGCCCGAAGACGCCCGGCCCGGCACCCTCCTGGCCACGCTGGGACCCGCCGCCCGCTTCGCCGCCGCCCGCTTCGAGCTGGTCTCGCCGCCGCCCGACGAGGCCCCCGTGCGCGTCGACAGGGACACCGGCGAGGTCACCTTAGCCCGCAGCCTGGACAGGGAGGCGGCGGCCAGGTGGGAGATCGTCTGCCGCGTCCAGGAGAGAGCAGGTAGGCCAGGGCTGTCCTGCAATGGGACTCGCTCGCTCGCTCGCTCGCCCGGACGGACTCCTGCCTGGCAGGCGAAAAAGTCGCCTCGCTTGTTTGTGGAGAGGACTTGCATGCTGCCTTCTCCTCTAGGATGGCCAAGGGGTGCGGTGGGGAGAGCATCAGTGGAAAGTATCAGTGCAGGAAAAGAAGCAGAAAACAAACTAGTAGCCAGTTCAACAGGTAGAGCCAGTGGAGGCTGGTGGCCCCGATTTCAGAGGGCTTTTAGTAAAAACCAGCTAGAACTCTAAAAAGCTATCCAAGGTACTGAACCTATTTTGGGGAAGGAGGTCTTTAGAATTCCTTTAGACAGAGTTCTCTAGAATTTAGCATTCTAGGATTCAGCACCTTCCACGTACATGCATGTATTTTTATGTCTCACTTGTCAACCAAATTTGGCTTCTACATCAGCTTATCATAATTCAAGTCCATCACCAGGATAAAGTTTTAGGGAGCCCTGACTGTGCCTATGGCAGTCTAACTTTGGTGTGTTTTGACTTCTCCAAGCTGTTTACTCTTGGAGGAGGTGAAAAGTGCTGTCTGGGGTGAACTGGGGGCGGCTTTAGTAAATATGTCTGCCCACAGATGCAAGCCCTTCTATTCATCTATAACAGCTCAGGGATGGAGGGAAAGCTTTGCCTGTTGTATTTCAGCCTGCACTGGAGTTGATAGCAGCACATAACTATTCACGTTCGTGTCTGAGGCACCCCTATTTGAAGATAAAATTTAGTGTGAAATCAGTGGCCTGATTTGAAAGCCTGGCAGGCCTTACATAGCGTGTTCCAAACCTGAAAACATAACGTAACCCTAATCCTAACCCTGAAATTTTAGAACCGACAGGCAGTTCATAACAAACTACACATGTGTTTTGATGTTTTTTTTTGCTACCAAATGACAATGGCGTGGGTTGGATTGAGTTATCTGGCAGGGAAGGGAATCTGATAGATTTGGGCCAACTGCTTAGAACATCAATAAACTTCAAGCTTGCATCTGTTTAATTGTTGTGGCTCTTCCAACAGGAATCATGGGAAATGTAGGTTGCTGAGAGAGCTTAGAATTCTCTGTTACAAGAGAGCCCTTGACAGTGTCACAGAACTAGAGTTCTGCAATTGTATCAATTACATTTCTATCCCACCTTCCAAGAAGCTCAAAGTAGCCGAAGGGTTTCCCCATTCCACACTTATTTAATCCTCACAGCAACTCTGTGGGGTAGGGCATGTTGAGATATAGCCATTGGCTGTGGATCACCCAGTGAGCTTCATGGCTGGATAAGGATTTGAATCTCAATCTTCCCAGGCCTACTCTGACATGATAATCCAGGCGTGGGCAACCCAAGACGTCTCTGCTCAGCGACCTGTTTCAAAGGCTTCTGTGACTGCGGCATGGAGCAAGCGGTCCCTACGGGGGTTGCAAAGCCCTTTGAAAGTAGGAATGCTGTTGGATCTATGCTTTCAAAAGGCCTCCTTCTCTCTTTGTGTGAGAGCTCCGTGTGTGTGTGTGTGTGTGTGTGTGTGTGAAGTGGAGGATGGAAGAGACAGGCAGATCGAGGAGTTCCTAAAGGCTGGGTAGATCTCCCAGCAGAAGAACTAAAGCAATTATCTGCTTGGAGCTATCCAAGGTGCTGCAACCCTATTTTAGCAATTCAGCTAGCTGCAACTAAAAGTCGCATCCATGAACACCTTACAAACAGCATTAAGTTGTAGGTATTGGGAGAAGTGGACCCAAAATATACTAGAAATAATATAGCATGTGTGGTGGTGGTGGGAACTACACCATGTTAATAGTCATTTCATTGTGGCTTCCAACTGGTTCAAGGAGTTAATATCAAATTTTATCTAGGTTATGGTGATTGTTGTTTTAGTTTTAAACCCTTAATTTTATACACATGTGCACATTCTCTTATACACAGACATAAATGTGTGAATCTATATATGTGGGGGAAGAGAGTGGTGGGTGGTGGGTGTGGGTGGATGGGACAGAGAGAGAAAGAGAGGACCTTCCCTCTTGGCTACCCAGTTGAGGAAGGTCAGAGGAAGTCATTTGTTTGAAATTTATTTGGGTAAACAGTTTTCAAGTGGTGTTTAAAGATGTCATTTTAGGGTGGGTGGGGTTCAGCACCTTGGACAGCTCATGTAGAATTGTGTCTGGCTCTGACTGAAACCCAGAATGGAATGAAAGGGGAGCTGCCAGCCTCCACTGTGATGTGTCTGTGTGTATAGGGTGGTCTTCCAAGAGAGGGAGTGTCTCTCTGGGGTGCCTGTGGCCCACCTGCTACTGGCAAGCAGCTCAAGGCAATTTTTTTCCAAAGTGTGAGGGCCTTTGAAGAAAAAGCAGGTTGATCCCTCTTGCTCTAACCACTACACTAATTCCTAAATGGTGTAGAACAGCCTTCCTCAACTGTGTTGGGGACTGCAATTCCCAGCATCCCCAGCCAACATGGCTGGTGGGGGGCTGCTGAGAGTTATAATCAACACATCGGGAGAGCACCAGGTTGGGGAAAGCAGGGGTGGGGCTATACAACCTTTAAGCAGATGTGTCTCGAGAAAAATAACCTCTTTTTGTGTCTTGCTATTCAGACAGGCTGCATGCGCTGGTAAGGTGGAAGTTGGTGGCTCCGATTTCAATGAGCTGTGAATCCACTCTGGGTTTCGGTCAGAACCAGCCAGAACGCTAAAGAAGCTATCCAAAGTGCTCAATCCCCACCCCCAAAATAGCTTCAGCACTTTGGATAGCTCCTTAGAGTTTTGGCTGGTTCTGACCGAAACCCAGAGTGGATTCACCGCCCCACTGAATACAGAACCACCAGCCTCCACTGAGGCTGGTTCATGTGTCTCCTTAATGCATTCATTGCCGCTTCCATGTGGCTCTGACATGCTGCTCTGGTTATGAATGTCCTGGGGTGTTGGGATCCCATCCGACCTCCTTCCCATGTGGCTTTTCCTGTACATGGTAATGTGGGAAGCAGCAGCCATGCTGAGAAAGTAATAAGAACCGGCCTTTTGTTATTCTTTTAACAGCTGTAATGGGAAGGAGGTGGTTTCGAACAACGTTTCTTCCGCGCAGAATCTTTGTCGGTGCACGGATGCGCTAATTCAGCACATCTGCTGCTTTTGAGCCAAGGAGCAGTCGCGTCTCTCCCTGTGCTGAGCCCCATTCATTCAAAGGGAATCAAGTGGAATTGCAGACATCAGCAGAGACGCTGTCTAGACGAGACCGCCTCAACTGGCTGGGGATGATGGGAATAGTAGTCCCACACCTTTGGAAGCTGCCATGTTGAGGAAGTCTGGTCTAGATGGAGGGACATTGCTGAAAACCCAGCACGATATGATACCTCCTTCTTGCAGGTTCCGGTCACAGCAATTCTTGATCAGCAACAAAACTCTAAGCAGACAGGGTGAGATGCCCCTTTGTAAGGATGCGAAGGGGGTTTTGTCGTAGAAAAACTGATCCATTGGCCAAAAGTGTATTTTATCACAGAGTCATCCCCCCCCCACCTCCTGTTGATTGTTTGGGGAGTGGAGGGAAGAATTGGTTCCTGTGCCAAATCTAAACCAGGTGTTGCCAGCTGGCTCTTCAGTTGCCAGGGTACAGGGGAAATACAAATCACTGTAGCAGTGGCGCTTACTGGCACTCTCTACCATCATATACATAAGATCGTGCCCTTTTAATTTGCATTACCAAACCTGGAAGAAGTAGTACCAGCCTCATGTTGGGTACTCACAAACTGCCACTAATAGAGAAGGCCTGGACACCTATGGTGAGTTGTTAACTCACCTTCTCGTGATAGGTTTGCACCGAAAATGCGACAAAGCTTGTTAGCCTTCCTGGAGGGCCTCCCTGGGGAGAGAATTCCAAGGGCAAGGAGCCACCACAAAAAAGTCTCTCTTGCCATTTGCCACATTTCAGATGGTATGTGTGTGTGTGTGGGGGGGGGGGCACACCAGAAAAGGCCTACGGTGATGGTTTCAGTGAACAGAGTAGATCCACATGCACTCCAAACTTGGAAAACGGCTCTTTTTTCTGAATCCAATGAGCCTGTCGTGTCTTCATTGACATCAGGAGAGAGACAGGATCACAGCCGGCTTTGTAAGCTGCCAAAGCCTCTCCCTCCTGTGAGCTCTTTTATCCCCTTCCTTTCCCATTCACCTGATGGTCTTGCACCCACTGAGAGGCCTCCCTCCCTTTGCCTTGAATGCTGCAACAGCAGCAGCCCAGATGCTTGGGTCCCTGGGACAATTCTTTCCCCCATGATGCCTGGAGAACAGCACCTCCTAGAATCCCTTGTGCCTGGGATGTTGCCATAGCAGCATTCAAAGCCCCGGGGAAGAAAGGAGAGGCTCCATTTAAATTCTGAGCTGGAGAAGAATTAATTTTTTTTTGGTGGGGGCAATGTTGCCCAGTTCTAATGCATCTGATTATGCAAACTGGATAAAATCATATGGCTTCAAAAGGAGGATGGATAACTTCCTGGAGGAGAAGGCTGTCAATGGCTACTAGCCCTGATGGCTATGTGCTGCCTGCAGTATCAGATGCAATAAGCCTGTATATTCCAGCTGCTGGGGAACATGGATGGGAGGTGTGTACCCGTGTCCTGCTTGTGGGTTCATGATCAACAGCTGTTTGGCCACTGTGTGAGCAGAGTGCTGGACTAGATGGACCCTTGGTCTGATCCAGCAGGGCTCTTCTGATGATACCTGTGGCTGCGGAATTAGTGATAGTGTGGCCAAGTGAGAAAGCCTTCTCTGCGGTGGTCCCAGACATTTGAACAGGCTCCCATCAGAGGACTGCCATGCTCTGTCATTGCAGGCTTTTAAGAAGGCCTTGAAAACATATTATTGCCTTCCTGTGATATGACTACTTACTGCTGCTGCTATTGCCATTGCTGTACTGCTTTTTTGGTCCCTGGTCGACAGCTGTTTGGCCACTGTGTGACCAGAGTGCTGGACTAGATGCACTCTTGGGCCTTAGCTAGACCTAAGGTTTATCCCGGGATCGTCCTGGGGTCATCCCTGTTCATGTAAATGACACACAGGATATCCCGGGGGCAGGCAGGGACGACCCTGGGACAATCCCAGGATAAACCTTAGGTCTAGCTAAGGCCTTGGTCTGATCCAGCAGGGCTTTTTTAATGTTCTTTTATTCTGACATGTCATTGCAAATTTAGGCGACATCACTTGTACTTTTCCTTTTAAAAGTTATTTTGGCCTGATTGCAAGGGTGGGCTTATAACTTTTATCCTTCCCTTGCGCTCATGTTACTTGTGGGGAGGTTTTTCAATCGCTTTGGTGCTGCATGCAAGTGCTGTGATTTAAGCTTCTTTTCTTCTTCTCCTTCCTTGTTCCCTCACCGTTCCCAATGGTGGCCAGTTTTTCCGCCAGCTTCTTCTTATTTCACAACTGCACTCTGACCCAGCTGTTCTTATTCTCTCCCTTTCTCCTGCACCCCCACCCTCACCAGTAGCTGTCCCCAAAACACAACATGCATCTATTGTTGAGGGCGCTATTTATGGAGTTACATATTTCACGCACCACCACCCCCACATTTGTGGCATTAGAGAATAAAATATAAACACTTCAAAGGAAAACTACTTCTCATTTGTATAGAAATCTTTTTAAGCTAGATGTTTTCAAAGTATTGGGGACTGTTTTTTAAAACGAGATGATCTATTCAACTGGGACTCTGCCTTCCTGGAATGTGCTCTAATTTTTATTTAATACAACGCAGAGCAGCATATCATGATGCCTTGCCTTCCATTCTTTGGGCCCCAAAGAGTTCTGCATGAAGACTTTAATGTTGTCAAAAAGATATCTTTCCAGTGGTGGCTGCAATCTTTCCATCTTCATTTCCCCACAGCCTTATCCAATGCGTGGTTTTAAGCTTCTTGAAGTGTCTCTAATCTACAGGCTTGTTTTTCTCTAGAGCAAATCTGTTTTCTTTAATGTTTTTTCCCCTCTCTTTTTTGTCAGTTCTGTGTCATGTGCAGTAGCTCCAACAGAGAAAGAATGGCACATTGCAGAGAAATAAAATAGTTGATTCAAGAAGTAACTAGTGCCTTCAGAACTACTGGGTTTATCCGATGGCCAAGAGCCAATTATTTTGCGGCCAGGGAAGAAAACTCCTGCACGAATAAAGAAACACTAGGAAATGATAGGAAAAAGACGAGTAGCATTAGCTGTACATCACATACAAATCACAGTGTGAGAGAAATGTCTTTCTCTCTTTTACAGCTTAATCGTCCATGAAAACTATGCTTTGATTGAAATTGGGTAGGACCACTAGGAGCCAGATAAAATTGTTTCAGGGACTGGGGGATCTACACTATTGCTTTTAAAGCGCTTTAAAGCACTTTGAAAAGGTTTTGAAAACTGTATATGCAGTGTGTCCTGGGCCCCAACAGTTGTCAAAACTGTTCTAAAGCGCTTTAAAGCAGTAGTGTAGATCCCCCCTGGATCTGGCCCATAGCTGAACTGTTTAGAAGTTGGCTGAACTGTTTTGAGGTGGCGGGGGGGGGGGGGCTGGATTGTTCCTCCCGACACAGGCTGGGCCCCCAACTTCAAGTGACTCACAGCACCCTGTGAAGCTATTTGGCCCATGCTGAGAACAGTGGGCAGTATCCACCAGTAACATCCTGCAAACTGAAGTAGCACTAGCAGAGCTCGGCTGAATCTTTCCACTGCACAAGGGGTTGCCCATTACTCTTGCGCAAATGTAACTTTAGTGGGATTCTTCTCTTGCGCATAGTTCAGAACCTAGTTTCCACTAGTTTAGCTTCATTTGCGCTAACGGAATGACACAGTTGGATACTGCCCAATGGTTGCTCTTTCCAGCATGGGCTGAGTCCCCAATTGCCCATACCTCTGCTGTTATCTCCAACCTGAGATGGAAAGAACAGCGGAGAGGCCCTCTGGGAGAATACCCCAGGAAGTGGGGCTTTGAAGGCCAAGCTCAGCCCCCTGGAGGAACCCCGGGAGGCTCCACAGGCCAGATTGGGGAGCCCCATGTGCCGGACACTTTGCACCCCAAGTGTATAGGATGTTAAATCCGTTTTCAGGATCCCATTGTATTAGTATGCACAGTCAGATCATTAACACTGTAACTCAGGGCGGTCATTCCATACTTCGGGGGCCCACCACTGAGAAGCCTTGGTGCTGCCTTTTGAACCGCCTTTGGAGGAGACAACTGGAGGAAGGCTTTGATGAACATACCATACAGATAGGTTCATCCAGGAGAAGGACTCCATCAGGGATTGCAGTTCTGAGCTGTGTAAGTTCAAACCAGGACTGTGAATCAGGCTCGGAGATATGCAGGCAGGCAGTGCAAGCGGGCCAGTTAAATTCTCATGGAGCATGGCTAGTACCCCATTGGGTACTAGTCATTATGGCTCTGCCTCTAGGTTCAGAGGCAATAATGCATCTTGAATACCAGTAGCTGCTGGGAAATAACAGTAGGGGTGAATGATAGCTTTTATGTCTTTCTTTTGTCATCTGGTTGGTCACTGTGGGAGACAAGATGTATTGGTCTGATCTAGCAGGACTCCTCTTATGTCCTCTAGGCAGTGGTTGCTGAATCTGCCAAGGACTAACATTTATTTCGGAAACCTCAAGTGCTGCATTTACATTATTGTCACAGTAATCCTTGCAACAGCCTTGTAAGGCCAGCATGATTCCCTCTCATATTGCAAATGCAGGTCTGAGAGCGGTGGCTTAAGGCTACCTAGTTAGTTAATGGCTGGGATGAAATCTGAACAGGTGACCTGTCGGTTCACAGGTCACACTTCTAGCTACCCAGCCCCCCACTGCTTATAAGGTCCACCTTTTTGTAGATATCGGAGGGAATATTTTTGCGCCACCACATCTTGTATTAAAAGTACGCACGGCAAATTTGCGTGCACCTGTATAACTTGTTGGTTCTGTGTTTTTTTCCCCTTTTTTAAAATTTTTTTATTTGAAAACACAAAATAAACATCTTACAGAAAAGAAACAACAACACAACATACTACATACATTTTGAATAAATGTTGAATACATATATAAGATAAATATTAACTATAACCTATTCTGTCATTACATATATAATCATTCTAAACATATAAGTGCACCCTCCACCTAGGGATCTATTCCTGCTTCCAAAATCTCATACTTTCTTCCGCTGGCGGTTTCCCACTTCCCTTAGTAAACACAAATATTAGGAACTGTTTCCAGATTCCTTCAAACTCATTTATTTTAGTTATACCTTTCCTCCACTTAATATTACAAGTCAATTTATCATTAATAGCTATATCCCAAACTTCTCTATACCACTCTTCAATAGAATATTCCCCCTGAATCTTCCAGTTCCTAGCTATCATCAATCGTACTGCAGTCAGCAAACTCGATATCAATTCTTTAATTTCTTTTCCACATTTTAAATCTTCAAATTTTATATCTTCAAATAGTGACAGTAATGCAATCTTTGGTGTTTGTTCTATTTTCATTCCCACTATTCCTTCAATTTCCAAAAACACCATCTTCCATAATCTTTGTACATATTTGCATTCCCACCACATATGTAAATACGTTCCTTTTTCCCCACAACTACAAGTTCAACCACAGCTTTTAAAGCTCAACTAAAAACTTTTCTTTTTCCTAAAGCTTTTAAAACTTGATGTTGTGCAGACTTCTACTGTTACTTTCTACTGTTAGTTTTTCCCTACCCTGTGCCTGCTTACCCTACCCTGTACCTTTTTGCATTCTCTTCCCCTCCTTATTGTTTTACTATGATTTTATTAGATTGTAAGCCTATGCGGCAGGGTCTTGCTATTTACTGTTTTACTCTGTACAGCACCATGTACATTGATGGTGCTATATAAATAAATAATAATAATAATAATAATAATAACAACCTCTCCAACAATTTGCTGAATGCTGCTCATTTATCTTATTCAATCTAATCGGGGTTAGGTACCACCTCCACAAAATTTTGAAGTAATTCTCTTCTATTCTCACTGACATACTTCTCAACACTCTTTGTTTCCACAGTCCCTCCCAGCTCTGTCGCCCTATTTGTACCTTCAAATCTGTCTCCCATACCATTTTTCCTGAGCTATCCCTTAACTCCTTTTCTAACATTGTTGGTTCTGTTTGATTGGCCGTATTCAGTTTCCCCACAGAAGGAAAGTAAAAGGGGTTTTAGCCGTGGAATGAGCATTAATGTTTTAACATTACTCTGACATTTAATTTGAAGACGGAGCCAGATTTCCATTAATGTTTGGGTGGAATGATGAAAGATCCTTTCTCTTTTAATCCTCTGTCATCTCGGGCTTCTCTGACCTTTCTTCATGCCTCAGCATTAGCTTTGTAATCCCATCTCGTTCACTCCCCCACCCTTTTCGTTTTCTTATCAACGGATTTACTTTGGGCGACGTTTGGCATGTTCTCCAAATAGGTAACGCCGATCTCGTTATATTTTGTTGAAGCACATAGTTGTATAGCTTAAGCCACCCATGTGTGTACTGCGGGGAGAGGCAGCTTTGGTGTTTGAATGTTTCACCGCAATGAGCCTTTGCTCTAATGAAGGCAAAGGATTGTAAGTTTTATCTGAGGCCAGAGTCGTTTGGTAGCTGTAGAAGGATGCGTCCTGACATGACCAGAGAGCTTGACCGAGAGACAGAGGCGGCACTGGAAGAGAGGAGGAGGGTGACGTCTCCTGTGAGCCAGATCAGATGATTAATCAGCGACCACAAATTCAGAGACTGGCAGAGTTGGTCTGTGTAATATATGCATTTATTTAATTATTTACTTAAAACATTCCTTAGCCACCTTTCAGGGCAGAAGCCCCCGCAAGGCGGCTTACAACAATAAAACACGTAAAAGAACGTTAAAATATTAAAAGAGTTTAAAACATAAACACAGTAAATAGCAATAAAAACAATAAAAGCCAACAATAAAACCACCAGCAACAGTAGCGACAAGTAGTCATATCATGAGAAGGCAACAGTAAAATATTATGTTTTCAAGGCCTTCTTGAAAGCCTCCAATGACAGAGCATGGTGGACCTTTGATGGGGTGTGGGGCCACCACAGAGAAGGCCCTCTCACCTGGCCACGTGATCACTAATTCCTCAGCCACAGATATCATAAAAAGAGTCCTGCTGGATCAGACCAAGGGTCCATCTAGTTCTGCATTCTATCCACACAGTGGCCAATTAGCTGTTGATCAAGAACTCACAAGCAGGACACAGGTGCACAGCACCCTCCCGCCCATGTTCCCCAGCAACTGATGTATATAGGCTTATTGCCTCTGATACTGGAGGTAGCACATAGTCATCAGCACTAGTAGCCATTGATAGCTTTCTCCTCCACGGGAGAATCAGGATCTGAAACTCCTGTTTTCTGTCTTCTTGGCTCGCCGCTCTGACCATGTTACTCCGCTTCTGAAATCTCTTCATTGGCTTCCAATTCACTTCAGAATCCAATATAAACTTCTCCTGTTAACCTTCAAAGCTTTTCACGGTCTAGCTCCTTCCTATCTCTCCTCTCTCATCTCACACTATTGCCCCGCTCGTGCTCTTCGCTCCTCTGATGCCATGTTTCTCGCCTGCCCAAGGGCCTCTACTTCCCTTGCTCGGCTCCGTCCATTTTCTTCTGTTGCCCCTTACGCCTGGAACGCTCTTCCAGAACATTTGAGAACTTCAAGTTCAATCGCAGCTTTTAAAGCTCAACTAAAAACTTTTCTTTTTCCTAAAGCTTTTAAAACTTGATGTTGTGCGGACTTTATACTGTTAGTTTTACCCTACCCTGTGCCTGCTTACCCTACCCTGTGCCTGTTTGCATTCTCTTCCCCTCCTTATTGTTTTACTATGATTTTATTAGATTGTAAGCCTATGCGGCAGGGCCTTGCTATTTACTGTTTTACTCTGTACAGCACCATGTACATTGATGGTGCTATATAAATAAATAATAATAATAATAATAATAATAATAATAATAATAATAATACTTGGTGCACATGTAGCCTTAAGGGAACATCATAACAAGGAACTCTACAGACACAGTAGAATAAGCTTTGTTAGATTTCAAATTAAAAACAAGATTTTATTTGACACTTAGGGTGGGTCTCCATGATGTCACTTGTACATATATTATGAATTTGTGGTTAGATATGTGTATTGATGTTAAAACTCTATGTTTCACGGTAAGTAGATCTAGAGTGAGAGTCGGATGAGTGACAGGAGGTGTGGTGTATTTGCATAGGTGAGTTGACTGGCTGAGAAAGTGGGTGGATGTGAAATGCTGAGGGCTATAAAAACAGGAAGATGTGGTTGTGTATTTCAGATAGAAAAAAGTTTAGATCAGGATAGGGCTTGGGAAGAGCAAGCGCTAGGGTTTGGATAAGGTCTGTGAGGAGATGGTTTGTGAGGAGATGGTTTAATAGAAATAAAGTGGAAATTAAGTGTGAGTGTATAGAGTGTTAGAATACTGTGTACAGTTCTGGTCACCACACCTAAAAAAAGGATATTATAGAGCTGGAAAAAGTGCAGAAAGGGGCAACTCATGTGATCAAGGGGCTGGAACATCTCCCCTATGAGGGAAAGTTACATCAGCTGGGATTGTTTAGCTTGGAGAAGAGGAGGCTGAGGGGAGACATGATAGAGGTATACAGAATTATGCATGGTATGGAGAATAAGGATAGGGAGACATTTCTCTCTCTCTCTCTCTCTCTCTCTCTCTCTCAGCATTAGAACCCGGGGTCATCCCATGAAGCTGATTGGTGGGAGATTGAGGACAAATAAAAGGAAGTACTTCTTTACGCAGTGCATGGTTAAATTATGGAACACAGTACCACAAGATGTAGTGATGGCCATCAATTTGGATGACTTTAAAAGGAGGTTGGATCAATTCCTGGAGGCAAAGGCTATGGCTACTAGACCTGAGGGTTGTGTACTATCTCCAGTAGTCGAGGCAGTAAGCCTGTGTGCACCAGTTGCCGGGGAACATGGGTGGGAGGGTGCTGTTGCACCATGTCCTGCTTGTTCATCCCTGGCTGATGGCTGGTTGGCCACTCTGTGAACAGAGTGGTGGACTAGATGGACCCTTGGTCTGATCCAGCAGGGCACTTCTTATGTTCTTAGGTGTATGAGTATGTTATATATACACACACGTGCATACACACACACGTGTGTGTGTGTATATATATATATGCTTTAAAATCACTTATTTATTGTTTAACACCTTAATGCTTTAATGAATAAATATTTCTTTATTGTATAAAATCCTATGTCTTCAGCTCATGGCTACAAAAGGGGAAAGTAATAGAGAGAATAATTCAGATCAGCATAAAAGGCAGTGTGTCCTCACATCTCATGAAGGGGTTGGACTTGAGATAAAGGTCCTGGTGGCATCATTATGATGTGTGGGAGAAAGGGGTTGCCTGCTGTAGGAAAGGCCTTATTGAAAATATTTTTCTCACTTTAGACTGGTCTATAGACCCCAGGTGTGCTATGTGAGGATACATTTCAGATGATGATACCAGGAACTTGGCATCTGAGTTAGTTCTTGTTGATAATACCTCCCAAATAAGTGCACAAGAACAGCAAATCTCCCTAGATGAGCTAATGGAAAAGCAGGTAGCAGAACTAGGAAGGTGCTCCCCGTTATTAGCACAAAAGGCGAATCCTCCTAGCGATGAAGTGAGTCGCCTGAAAATGAATGATGGCTACTATATAACTGAACAAGGTGGACAACTAATAATTGAACAGTTATTTGAAATTGAAAAATGGGCGATTGACACCTCCAAGGATCTAGGTTTAATCAAATCTTTCCTGGCAGAATCTAATGGACCATTAAGAACAATGGTGGAGAAACATAGAAAGGGAGACACCGGTTTTCCACAATCTGAAATAAAATCAGGGATGGACACCTGTCAAGTAAGAGAGAGCAAAATGTACGCCCAACACAATTCAAAGAAAGTCAAAAAGGAAAATAAAAAAGGAGAAAAAGAGTAAAAGCTTAGGGCCTACAGAAATTAAAAAAGGAAAGGCAGTCCCAAACCCAACATACCTGAATAGGAAAATGAACTATAAAAAATTATTCAAACTAATAGACAAAACCCCCAAGATAGTGCAGGTTAAAAAGTCATCTAAGAGTGGAAAACTGGCCAAAGAGGAAAAGAACAAAAGAAAGAAACCTGTGGGAAAGCTTTCACCCAAGCAGTTAAACAAAATACCAGCTGTAGCTCCAGTGAGCACTGATAAGAATTATGAGCCCACTGAAATGAACGACCCTTGGCAACATGTGCTTAAAAACCAGGAGGCAAGAGCAAAAATGGGGGAAAATGTTTTGGCACAAGATACTGTCGATATATTCTACCAGGCAGTGAAACCAGCTAAACAGAATTGGAAGGTGAGACTCATGCAGTACAGACTAGTCTTTTCTAACTTTCCAAAACCGAAGGGGTTACTAACACAGTTACAACACAAACTCCACTTAATACAAACTCTTGAACCAATTGTCCCACAGGAAATTACGACTGCAGATATTACACACATTGAACATTTATTTTTTTAACTACAAACAGGCACACACGGTGGTCACTTTCTGCAATTGCCAAATGGTTGGGAAAATATATAGTAGAAAGTACGATCTCCAAAAAATAGGACTTCATGTCTCGAGAATTTTTGAAAATATAGCTCACCCCGCTGCCTCTGGTAAAGAGGAAATTAAGAGAGATTAAAAATGAAAATAGTGGTTTAGATAGTGAAAGTGGGGGAAACCTCATACAATGGAATGATCTGGAAATTCCCTATATATCCCCTGATGACCAGGACACAGAGAAAATAAACAATTTTGGAGTGAAAAAGCACAAGTTACAGCAAGAGGCCCAGCTAAGGTCAAGGGACATGGAAAATGACCACCTCTTTAAATGGAAGTGCCCCATTGTGCAAGATCAAAAGTGGGAAACATTCCCAAATAGAAGAGATTCACTTGTGGCAGGAATGCCACAATTTCTGCTGGGAGCCAGAAATGGAGATACAGGTTTAATCCACAAAGGAAATCCATGGGTGGCCCACAAGCTCCATGTTGGCTGCTGCCCCTTCTGTAGAGTAATGATGGTTTGATCTGACATTGCAAAAAACAACAACAGAAAACCTAGTACTTCTCATAATAAAACTTCAGCAGTGCCTTCTCTTTTCCCAAGCTTATGTGCTGTTATGTTGTACACTCTCCACTTCCTGTGAAAAGTTGTGGGGCAGTACTGCAGCATTTACTATCCTTTGCATGCAAGAACACTGGAGACACACGTATGTTGTCTTTGCAATATTTACTTAATGGCTTTTATACAAGCAGAGTGGAGGGAAATTGACACTCCTTGTACCGGCAGCGGATCGTCAGAGAAAAACTTGTGTGATCCTCCTCCTCCCAAGAGTGTTCCCACAGTTTCGGCTAACTTCAGCACACTCTCAGATGTCCTTCTGCTTCTGTCCAGTCATCGGTGCAAACTGATCTTCTGTTTTGTTTTGCTATCTCTTTGCTCCTCTCCTGAACTGGGATGGCATCACCTTCTCTGGTGGCTATCCCATTCAAAGCACTGGAGAGAGATTTGCAGCTTTCAGGAGATCATCTATCGATTCTCTTCTATTGATAAGCCATCTGACAACAGCCCTGGCCTATTAATCAGGAATCAGCCAGAATTGTTAACATCCTCCGTGATATGTAAACATGTACTTCCTGAATATATATGAGGAAAGTTGAGAAAACAAATCTGTCTTTCTGCTGTCTTAGAGTTTTATGCATACCAGAGATTTAGATGGGACTGCAGGCAGTCAGATTAGAAATTACTTGCATTTGAGCACCAAAGCTGTTTAGACCTGCTGGCTGTTTTTTCCCCTTCTTCTTACAAACATTTAATTTCTGCAGAAGTCGTCAGCAATTCCCCTCCCCCTCCAGATCTAACTGTATTTCAGCACAAATCTGTTAATCTGGTGACAGATGTAAATTGTAGAACATATGGATAAAAGTCTGCCTGACTCTTAAAGCCAGTTTGTAACATTTCAAGTTGGAGGGCACATTGTGAGACCGTTATGATGTTGGCTTCACTTGCAATGACTATTAAATAACCAGAATGCAGTTTATCCTGGCTTCTCCTATTCCATTAGCTTCCTTCAATCCCGAAAGCTGCCCTGTCATGTTTATTAAATGATTTGTAACACCTTAGAGTGTGTTAAGATTTTCAGATTGAGACCAAGAAAAATTGCCAAGTTTTCCAGAGTTCTTGTCTCCCCAATATTTGAAAGGGATACAGAAATTAGATTTTCTTTAAAATGGCACGTGGCAGGCAGAAAATAGGAGGTATAATTTATTGCTCATTTTAAATCTGGCTGATCTGCTGGTATATGTGCCTTCATGAACGAGATTGGGTTTATAATGCAAGTAGGCAGCTGTTTTTAAAAATGTATTAAAAACCGTTCCAAGGTTACAATTCTGCATGCAACTACTGAATTAATATCATTGATGCTTACCAGGCTCAACCTGTGCACAGGACCACTGTCAAAATAATTATTTAATTAATACATTTTTAAAGTTGCCTTCAGGGCAGGAACCCTCTCCAGGCGGTTTACAACAATGAAATTGCGTTTCATAAAAATAATCTCACACAGATGAACACAGACACACACACAATCAGGGGAAGGTCAGAGTAAACAAGTAGGTTTTCAAAGGCTTCCTAAAAGCCTGCAATGTTGGGGCCTGATGGATCTCCATTACAACCTGTTCCAGAGGTTTCATATTCAATGGGTTGCCTGTTGCAATTCTTGTCAAGAATTCCTGCAATTTCAGGAGCTGTGAAATTGTGTGAATATGTCCATTTCAGGTGAGGTGAAGGCTTTTGTCGTGCAGATGGATTTGTTAATCTGTAGTGTAACTCTTTTCACAAGGCCTCCCCAGCTGTCCCTTTCTGCTCAGTAAATAGTAGTTATATTCCAAAGGAACAGAAGAGGCAGATGTTTAGAAAGAATAGTTAATGTTTAATCATAGAATCATAGAATAGTAGAGTTGGAAGGGGCCTATAAGGCCATAGAGTCCAACCCCCTGCTCAATCCATAAATATCATCCTAACAGTTCTCTCTCCTCCACCCATTTCATTTTTCTCTCCTTCCCAGTTGTCTTGGAATTCAGTCCTCCTCCAACCTCTTCAGAATTTTAGCTCTTCCATAGGATTACAGGGAAACTTGTTATTTAATAAACAGGTTATGTATCTCAGTGCTTTCCTGCTGGTATATCACATGTAACATTCAAATATGCCTATTCTCTAAAAGGTGAGGCTTGTCAAATGCTTGGGTTTTTAATATTCCTTGAAACAACTGTGAAAAGAACTTTGGCATGATTTCTAGAAGGGTAGCCATGTTGGCCTGTCATAACAAAAACAAGGAGTCCATGAGCTCGTCTACACCAAGCAGGATATTCCACTATGAAAATGGTATGAAAGTGGTATTTAAAGGCAGGAGCCACACTATTGCTTTATAGTGATATTGAAGTGCACTGCAGGATCTACACTGCTGCTTTATAGTGGTACTCAAGTGTACCGACAACTGTTGGGGCCCATGACACATCTACCACAAGCAGGATATAACACTCTGAAAGTGGTATGAAAGCAGTATATGGCATGTATCAATGGGCCCCAACAGTTGTCAGTGCACTTCAATACCACTATAAAGCAGTAGTGTGGCTCCTGCCTTTTATATACCGCTTTCATACAGCTTTCATAGTGGAATATCCTGCTTGGTGTAGATGAGCCCCAAGAGGAGAACAATTTTTTCCTGTGGTGTACATTTCCGTGGTCTGAAGTCGACTTCATGAAGTGGACTCCAGTTCACAAAAATGTCTGCCACATAGATGTGCCAGTCTTTAATAAGATTCTACAAGAGACCCTAAGGGCACAATTCAGTGCATGTTTAGATGGAAAAGAGTCCTACAATTCCCAGCATTCCCTAACATGGTGCCATCCAGGTGTGTTGGAGTAAAACTCCCAATATCCCTCAATGGTCCAACACATCTGTGGGGGAGTAGGTTGGGGAAGGCCATTTTAGTTACTTCTCCTGTACTGCAACTTAAAACAGCTGTGTTTTTAAGCTTTTTCTCATCAGTTGACATCAAGCTATTAAAGCTCTCTGCCAGGGACCCCATCTGCCAACAAACTGATGCACATCTGCCAGGAACCCCCCAGAACATTGCAGAGCATTTTTTGGGGTGTGTGTGTGTTCTAGCTGCATCCTCAGTTCATTTGGGATATGGCCCGGGTTGGTTGGACCTCATCATCATTGCCTTGTCTGAACTGAGAATGCGGTCTCGAAAACATCTGGGGCTTGTTCTGTGCATTCATGAAAAAAACATGCTCTTGCATATATAAAAATGCAGAGGTAAAGTTGTTAGAGCCATATTATCCCTGCAATTTCAGTTGAGTGTATGTATTTGACTTGTGATGGTGGGGTTGGTGGGGAATCAAAAAGAACATAGTAAAACCCCTGCTAGTGAGAGCAAAGGTCCTTCTTGTCCAACTTCCTGCTTTCCACAGTGGTCAACTAGATGCCCGTGGGAAACCCACAAGGAGGACATGGTAGCGTTCCCCTACTGTAATGGATAATTCACTGGCATCAGGGCCAGCTCAAGACACTTTGCTGTCTGTGGTGAAGGACAAGATGGCACTGCTCATTCTGTCTATTGAACCCAATTGGACTGGCAGTTGAATCTTACTTCAGTGCTGGTGACTAGAGAACATCCTCCACCTCGCCTGAGAATATCTTCCACCTCGCCTGAGAATATCCTCCATCTCACCTGAGAATATCCTCCACCTCACCTGAGAATATCTTCCACCTCACCTGAGAATATCCTTCACCTCACCTGAGAATATCTTCCACCTCAGCTGAGAATATCCTCCACCTCAGCTGAGAATATCTTCTACCTCAGCTGAGAATATCCTCCACCTCACCTGAGGGCAGCAGGCTAGCTTAGGTGTAGGACATGATGCTTGGAACATACAGCTCTGTCCTCCCATATAGGGAAACAGGCAGGCACTGCTGTCCCCTCCACACCACTCGCCATCTGCCGCCTGAGGCAAATGTCTCACTCTCTCTAATGGTAGGGCTGGGCCCTAACTGGCATACTGCATCAGAACACAGAGGCTCCACGAACGTGTCTAATCTTGGAATCCAAGGTCTTGCTCTCTTGCAATATTTCTCCCCATTTGCTTTTATTTTCAAGCTCTTCAGAGTTTAAATGCAAAATGAGAGAGTAAAGAGCAGGGACATGACAAAGTTAAATTATTTTACCTACTATGAATAAGGTAAGCTGTCTGGGAAAAGAGCACGAGCTGTCTTATTTCTTTAGAAGGGTTTATATTTTATGAATGAGCAGAGTGCAGTACTTGAGAGCAAAAATCACTCACTGTCAGCCTAGATTTCTGGAATTGACAAGTGTACATTGTTTTACTTTTAAGAGTTTGGAACAACAACATGTAACTCTTGGAATGCTCCCATTCATTTCAATTGGATTCTTCTCTTCCATACTGCACTAAATGCAAGCAGAGTTTCCCCATAGATTGTCATTTCCCTGCCAATGTATTACTCCTATCGTCTGCCTGGACATGTAATAAGTTTTCTCATATCTTTTTGCTTTGGCTGTCAATTCATCCAGCAAAGAGTTATGACTTCACTTGTCCTTCTATACAGGGCCAGTGCCAGACTATTTTGCGCTGTAGCCAAGGTGAGCTACTTGCACCTCGTCCCCCGTCCCCCAAATTGCTAACTTCGATTCAGGTGTTCAAGAAGAGTTTCTGAACTATTATATTTTCCTTTTTTTTTTCTTCTTAAAACAGCTAATTTGTATAAAACCGTGACCTTTAAAGGGCAGTACTGCGCCCCTATGAAGGTCTGCGCCCTCGGCGGCTGCCTAGTTGGCCTAATGGTAGTGCCAGCCCTGCTTCTATGCTGCTTTTCATCTTTCAGGGAATCCTAGCTTAACGTGAACAAGCTGCACTCGTGTGTTTTCGTCTACTTGGTGTGGCCAAGTAAACTAACCAGAAATTGGGAGCTTAGTATGTCTTCCAAACTGGGGCTCCTGGCTTGTTGCTCTCTTTAAAAGACAAGATAAAAGACAAGATTGCAAACCAGGTTTGTTCTTGATCTACACATTTTGGCTTGTTTGGGAGCAAGAAGCCAGGATGTCCAATTCAGGCAACATGCAGGGCTGTTGCCAGACTATTTTGTGCCCTAGGCAAGGTGAGCTACTTGCACCTCCCCCAAAAATAATAATTGCCAACTTCGATTCAGCTGTTCAAGAAGAGTGTCAGAACTATTATATTTTTCTTTAATTGTGTTTTTTTCTTAAAAGAGCTAATTTGCATAAAACTGTGACCCTTAAAGGGCAGTACTGCGCCCCTTTGAGGTCTGCGCCCTAGGCGGCTGTCTAGTTGGCCTAATGCTAGCACCGGCCCAGGCAACATGCCAAGTTTCCAATTTTGGGTTAGTTTTGCTGTTCGTGCTAGTGGAAGGAGCCAAGCAGGGGCAAATAGGATGCATACTGTTCATTCCTGGCAAGCCAGGATTCCGTGAAATGTTGGCTTACCACTGTGTGCAAATGTGGCCTTTGTGTTGCTTTCAGAATATCCATTTATGTTCAAATATATTTAACCTTTCGGAACTCTTACTTTACTGATTGCCTTACCTATTGGAGGTACAACTGAGGCTCCAGTAATAAGGTGAGAATGGGTGAACTTGCAAGCACTCAGTCTGCTATTCATTAAAGAGGTACTATTTCCACCCCCCACCCCACCCCGCTCAAAGCAGGCAGCATCCTTTTTGAGCCCCAAACCCAGCTTCAAAGCACAGGTTACTTCTCTGGCCTCCTCCAGATTATTTCTCTTCTGCCCCCTGCATCTCTCCTGCCCCCCAGCAGAACTTTAACCAGCTCACATCTTGACTGTGTTGAGTTGCTGGTAGCCAGTTCCACCAGCTACCATGGTCAAAAGAAACATTGTCCAACCCTCTGTGCCCATTGACGAAACCTCCTGCACGATGAACTAAACAACACAGAAAAAATAAATAAAAGGTCATCTTCTAATGCACGGTTAGGCATGTTTCTTTCAAAGTAATTTACTGCGTACAACTGAGGCAAATGACTGTAAATTACATATTATTAACAGTAAAGTTCTGGTTACATCTTGATTTGTTGATGGATTGTAAATTTTTAGCATTGGCTGCAAATATTGACTTGAAGACTTCCAAGACTTTTGTTTTCCTCATAATCTCTCTTTTTTAAAAACAACACCACCACCAAAACAAACAAAAAAACATTGAAATGACCTAAAAATGCCAGGATCAACCTGACTTCTCAGCCATTGTTGTTTAATCATAGTAATACAATACCTCTTCCCTCACTAAAATAAAAGAATGCAGAATATAGTTATAATTGTGAAGACATGTTCACCCAAGTAAAATGTTCCATATTGTCATTTTTTTTCATTGAGATCACTGGGACTGTCATTTCCCCCCAATTTATATTGATGCACAGGAAGTTATATTCATAATGACGTGTATTCCTGATTTATAAAAGGGAACCTTTTTATGAAGCATCCAAAGCAATTTTTAGAGGAGAAAGCTAAACTGGTACAAAACTAATGAAATCAGAAGTCTGAAAATATGTTAGACTTCGCGGATGGACAACTTTTTTAATGATGTGACATGGTGAGCGGAGAAGTCTAGAGGCAAATTCTACACGATGGGACTTTTGAAACAGTAATTAACCTTTTAAAGATAGCGTGTTTCCAGACGTGGTTCACTTTTAAGTAGACATGTATAGGATTGCACGGTTAATCAATGCAATGCTTGGAGTACTTATTGCTGATTTGAGTTTGCAATTTTTGAAATAAATAAATAAATAAATAACTGGTTTCAAAAACGTTGGCTTTGTCTCAATGCAAAGTAACTTAAGGCATCAGTAATCCTGTGTGCAGTTGTCTCTCCAGTGACAATTAGAATGGTCAATTGTCCAATTGAATGGTCCCAATTTGCTTTACTGAATGAGAAATAACTGGTGCAACAAAGCTCGGCAACTGTGGGATATTCTTGCTGCAGAAATGGGATTTCTGAATCTTCCACAGGCTAAACTTACCCAACTCTTTCCATCTTTGCTCATAGGACTTTGGCTGTAGGCCCCTCAGCAATTGTGCTGCTCTCCCCTGGACATGTTCTAATGACACAAAATGTGTGATTTAATAGCATCCCATTTTGAGATTCTGTTTCATTGGCTACCATTTGCAAGATGGAAAAACTCGCTGGTGGTGTGACATCTTGCATTTTGTATTACTAATGAGAGGAATAGGATTGGCTGCAGGACAGCCATTTTTGGCGATAGACCTACGTTGGCTACAATGTGTAGTTCTAGGCAGACACTATGTATTCTGTGTGTGACTGAGAGTGTTTTTCAAAACCCAGACTGTGTAGCAATATAAGAACCCAACGCCACAGCCAATTAACTTGGACATGAAAGATCAGCTGTCATCAATAATTATAGACCTTCCAGCCAGGGTAATAAATCCAAACATGTGTTATTTGTGCCAGGCTCTCAGATTTATAACAAGCATGCTGTTTGTTGCAAAAAAAGAAAAAAAAGAGAGAGAGAGACAAATCTCTGTCCTTTGGCTGTAGCGGAAATTAAAGGTCAATTTCTGTTTTTTAAATATTTCATCTCCCTCTCCCTCTCTCTTTCAAGTTTTCTGTCAACAAACCTTAGCAATCTTCACAGGCCTGAAGAATTTTGAGACTAGGAATAATAAAAAAAAGATGCCCTGGGAGATAAAACACTCTCCTTTTGATGTGACATTTCGGTACCATAATTCCAAAGTGTGTGTGACTTTGTCCAAGCTTATGTCTTCTGTTTGGTAGAGCTCCCTTTCACCCTCCAGGGTGAAAGGGGTCATTTTGCTCTAAAGATGACATCTTTAAACACCACTTGAAAACTGTTTACCCAAATAAATTTCAAACAAATGACTTCCTCTGACCTTCCTCAACTGGGTAGCCAAGAGGGAAGGTCCTCTCCTTCTCTCTCTGTCCCATCCACCCACACCCACCACTCTCTTCCCCCACATATATAGATTCACACATTTATGTCTGTGTATAAGAGAATGTGCACATGTGTATAAAATTAAGGGTTTAAAACTAAAACAACAACAACTACCATAACCTAGATAAAATTTGATATTAAGTCCTTGAACCAGTTGGAAGCCACAAAGAAATGACTATTAACATGGTGTAGTTCCCCACCCCCACCCCACCCATGCTATATTATTTCTAGTATATTTTGGGTCCACTTCTCCCAACATCTACAACTTAATGCTGTTTGTAAGGTGTTCATGGATGCGACTTTTAGTTGCAGCTAGCTGAATTGCTACACTTGTATACACTTCCTATTTCATTCATCCCCATAGCGGTCTAAATCTTCTTTTTCCATTGTAGGAGAAATGGTTGATCTCCAAGCTTTTGCTAAGGGGATCCTTGCAGCTCTTCATATATAACTCGCCCCTTTTGATATCGAAGTGGTTGATGTATATGGAACACTGAGGTCTGTAAAGTGATGGCTGTCAGCCCTAAAGTGCCCGCAGACACCTCTCTTGGGCCCAATCTACACCAAGCAGGATATAACGCTTTAAAAATGTTATGAAAACAGTATATGTAATGTGTCCTGGGCCTGAACAGTTGTCATAACCATTATAAACCGTTATAAGCAGTAGTGTAGATCCTGCCTTGGTCCCTCCAGGCTCCTGTTCTGGCTGTGGCTGTCACATTTTCCTGCATTTTCTCCTTTCTTACCAGGAATGTTGGTATACCTGGGACCCTGAGTCTGTTTTTCGGCTCATCGCTTTTAAAGTTGTTATACTGGTTTTAAATGTATGTGTATTTTGCTTGTTTTTGTGGTTCTTTTTAATCTTTGTATTTTGTTTTAAAGTGTTTTTATCTTATGTGAACCACCCAGAGAGCTTCAGCTATGGGGCGGTATACAAATGCAAATAATAATAATAATAATAATAATAATAATAATAATAATAATAGAAAACATTTTGTTTATTAGTTTAGATGGGAGGCTGTTATTCTGCAAAACAAAGGACTGTCCTCTAGTGCTTTATGGTGGATTCCTGCTTTGACTGGGTGGTGTTGGTGTTGGACTCTGAGGCCTTATAGGCCCCTTCGAACTCTACTATTCTATGATTCTGTGCCATAGTAATTTGGGTTCAAAAGAGTGGTTTTGTGTTGTACAGCTCAGACCCCCATCTCTGTCTTGTATTGGGAACTTATTTTCTTTTTGTCTCACCAGTTTGCCTTCTGGAAAATGAGTTTTTTGTGACTGACTGCACCCACTGCTTTAATCATTTTATGAATGGGCCATCCCTGTCCCATGGTGGCCATTTTGTGAGGGTGCCCATGACACCCTCTCCACTCAATATTCCAGATTCACCCACTAACCCCCATAAAGTAACCAAACAAGACAAGCTTAAGTTGTTTTTATGTATTTCAAGATTTTAATTTTTGTGAACCGCCCAGAGAGCTTTGGCTATTGGGCGGTATAAAAATGTAATAAATAAATAAATGCCTGTGTGTGGGGAAAAGAAGCCCTCAAGGCAACTCCCCTGCCTCCCAAAAGGAGATATAGTTCTGAGGGAATGCCAGAAGACAGAGCAGTTGTCATTATATGAGGAAGGGGAAAAGAGGTTACCGACTTTGCTCCTGGAATTTTACCAAACCGTATCCCAAATTGATAGTGAAATTCAAGCAAAAGACCTCCAGTTGCAACATTGGAATTACAGCTGGGGCATGTGTGTTTTTACCTTCAATTTTGGACAACTGTTTGGGGAGAGGAAGATAATTCTTTCAAATTGTTTGTTCTACAGTAAGGACATTACTTTGTTTTGGAAACTGATGTGCCAGTTTATTTGAAGCCGGCTTTCCATTTCAGCTCCCGTAACTGTCGCCATGACCAGTTTTGCATGCAAACGGGATGCTTTGCAGAATGACCTCACAGTAGTTTTGTTTGTTTGAGTACATATCCAAATTGGGGCCTTTGGAGTAACCAGCACGAATGAAGGCCATTTTAAACAGCTGCTGGTACGTCTTAAGCCACATGGCCTGTTTGTGTCAGTGTGACTAGGAAATTCCTTACCATACTGCCCTGTCCCAAGTCACTTCCCAACACATTATTGCCCACGTCAGTTTCTTCATTGCTGTCTCGGTCCTCTGGCAAGCCCTTGTCAGCTTATGCTTCCCCAGGCACTCTGCAATTTGTTTCCACAACTTGTCTGGTCATATTTGTAGGCCTCAGTGCAGAAATGTGCAGCGCTGCCTGTCCTCTCATCCGCCGTTCTTAGCTGCAGCGGGTTGTGGAGGAGCAAGCCAAAAATGTCCCTGTAATAGTTCATAGGAAGCAGGGCCAAATTAGCAAATAGCTGTAGTATGCTACAGTGTTGGAGGCTAGCCCAGTGTTAATCTTCTAGCTGGTGTCTTTTCCGTATTTGTTTACATAATTCATGCCATGCTTTCTCTGTCGCAGCTGATACTCCAAAGAGAATTAAAAATAAGTTAAGCAATAAAATGTGCAGCCACAACACCAACTCTTTCATGAAAAATGTCCCCTTTTATCTGCAGCGGTGTAAAGAGTGTTCACAACTTGACACCTGTAAGGCTTTAGTGTTCTTTAAACATCCTGTCCACTTCAAAATATTGTTACATGGTGGTGGTGATGGTACTGGTGGGTAGGACATCGTATTCTAAGCTGGAGGGAAATTTAAAACACTGGTTCGTGTAGTGTAGTGGTTATAGAGACTGACTAGGACAGTGGTTCTCAACCTTCCTAATGCCGCGACCCTTTAATACAGTTCCTCATGTTGTGGTGACCCCCAACCATAAAATTATTTTCGTTCTTCTCTACACGATCCATTGTCATGGGATGGTTTGCTAATGAAAATAATACATAACAATAGCTTTAATAATACAAAAGATGATACATGACATAGTTCAGTCAATACAGTTTCCTAAGACCATCGGAAATATGTGTTTTCCAATGGTCTTAGGCGACCCCTGTGAAAGGGTCATTCGACCCCTAAAGGGGTCCCGACCCACAGGTTGAGAACCGCTGGACTAGGACTTGGATGTTCTGGGTTCAAATCCCTGCTCAAGGAAACTGATTT
Source organism: Elgaria multicarinata webbii (assembly GCF_023053635.1). Lineage (NCBI taxonomy): Eukaryota > Metazoa > Chordata > Lepidosauria > Squamata > Anguidae > Elgaria > Elgaria multicarinata. The sequence continues at coordinate 16,259,398 of NC_086184.1, read as the reverse complement.
GAAACAATATGTCAAATTCTGGTGTAACTAGGCCTGTTGAAATAAAGTCATGTGTCCATAGAAAATATTTTTAATCATAAAATAAATATGTACACTTAAAAATTGAACAGAATGGTCTGCAAACATGCAACAAACATAACCCCCAAACGCGTTTCGACCCACAAGGTCTTCATCAGTGGGGAAATAATTTTATACAGATTTAAAAAAAACCTTTTTAATGCAAATTTTAAAAAACCCTTTTATGCCCCAGATACAAGGATTTCCAATAGGACCTGAAAAGCAGAAACAGAAATATTGATTGCCAAATACCTATTAATACTCTCCCCACCTTGAGCCCCCAAATTTGATCAAATAGTAATTTTTTACCAAAAATTGGCTCCTATAAATCTTCAAAGATATAGAAAAAAAAAAAAAACCCACCACACGGGGGACTAGGCGTTCCCTCCTGTCTCCAAGAAACTGGTGGATAGAAAACACACCTAATTAGCTTTTACAAAATAGCATAATCTAAAACAACACTTTTAGATTATAGTGGCTGACTAGAGCTTGGATGTTCCAGGTTCAAATCCCTGCTCAGTCATGAAGCTCACTGGGTGAACTTAGGCCACTCAGTGGACCTGTTCACACATCAAACAAGCCACCACAGATAGCTTAATTTATCCATGGGAGCTGTCGAATCGTGCTGGGCACTTGTGGGCACCATTTTTGTGTGGTGCCCATGGGCGCCCATCTTCCCGTGGCTTCCTGCATTATGAGACCCAGGCAGCAGGGGTTGTTTGATTGTTAGACAAATGCAGTGGTGTTTTGTCCTCAGGTGCAAAGGTGGACAGAGCTACATTTCCTGAGTAATTGCTAGCCATTCCCTTTTTCTAGCTCTCTTAACTTTTGGACTCCCAGCTCCACATAGGAAACAATCAAAAGCATTTTGTAGCCATAGATAATCAGCCTGAACTGGAAACTGGATTTTTCTTTAGCTATGCACATTTTACCTTTCACTCTCACTTGCCATGTGGACATGGGGAAACTTCCAATAGCATCCAGCAGTCTATATCTTTAGCTTGTAGAATGCAACAGTGTTCAAATGGGTCCCACATTCACTAGCCAATATATTTTGCATTTTGCCGTGATCTTGGGCCTTTTCCCGGCAGTAAGCTCCATTGAACACTGTGGGACTTACTTCCGAGAAAACACCCATAAGATCCCCATTATCTCATTACAGGGCTCGTTGAAGAGTGTGGAGGAGAGAGTCACATTTGTGTGCATGTTGAAGAATGTGACGGAAAAAGTATGGATCGTTGCATTTTATGAATAACATCCCTGACTTCCCCTGCAGAATCACAGTCCAGGTCATAAATAGGGATTTTAAAAACCATTCTGTACTGGCAACTGGATGTTGTCCTTAGTTCGGCAGATTTTAAGCCTGATCCTTGTGTAGTCGATTTGATTTTAGGGTGGTGTAAAAAGGCACAACTGCTTGTGTTCTGTGACTGCCAGTGGAATGGCAGTTATTTTTAGGAAGGACAGAAAGTACTTAAGGATTGTGTAAAAGGTTAATACTTTGTAGTCTATACTAAGGAACTTAAACTTGGCATAGTTAATCGCTGCACCAGGGCATTTTCCTTACCAGAATCCACTTACTGGTTGTTTATAGATGGCAGATTATGATAGTACATGTTAAACTTGCAACCTTGCCGTGAGACGTACCAGCAAACCTTTGCCATCTGACATGTTGCACAGATCCTGCATGGATAAACAAAGGGACAACAGAAGATGACTATATCCAGAGCAAAAATACTGTATATAAAGTAGAGTCAAGATTATTTGTTTTCCCCCCAGGAATATGGAAACCAGTGGAGAATGAAAGCAAGTGTGTACAATTATACTGCTTGGCCTAAAGGTGCTTCAGGGATATTATAGTACCACAAGAAGATTATACTGTTTACGAGATAAGTGTATGTGACAAAGGTTTATATTTAGAGTGCTCCGTGTACTTGATTGTTCAGTTAATGGGGTGATCTTTTAAGTGCCCTAAGAGTGCTATTTCTACACAGCCTGTTTGTAATCACACGTCATTAGTCTAGAATGCAGCAGCGAGTTTGAACATTGTGATTTCAAGCAGACTCTGAATGAACTGAGAACTGCTCCAAGGAGGTAACAGATTTTAACAATTCTGGGTTAAACTGAGGGCCAGTTTAACTGTTGCAGCCTCCTGGTGGAGGACACCGAGTGTCACTTCTACACTCAAGCGCTCTACATGCCAGCTGTAATATTTGAAAGGTCAACCCAGTTGTGCCCATCTCCATAGCAGTGCCATAAATGCAAGTCACTGGCATAGAGGTGCCACAGAGGTTGAAGTGAGCTGAAAAAGAGACAGTAGCTCTTTTTCAGACGCTCTTAACTGACTTCTGAAGGAATTTTATCAACAGTAGGAAGACTTCAAAGTCGTGAGCTTCACGTTTCCATAGAGACAATTGGGCCTAGTTCTCACCAAGGTGGTGAAGATGTCTCTGGGCTAAAGGTATTATGTGATTGAATGCCTGTGCTGTACAAAATATTCCTTGAACACAGAAAATCAGTATGTAATGCTAGTTTTGTGTGTGTGTTTATTTTTTAAAAAATAAAATAAGTGAAAGCATTCTATCACAAGAATCTTCACCTGTAGTATGAAGTCAGGCCCAGTGCCAGCATGCCGCATCTTTAGGCAATTGCTAGGGCCTTAGCAAGATCCACTGTACTGATGTCTCTCTGCTCTTCCACACCCCAGGAGAATTGAGTGAGCTCCAGGGAATCACATTTAATGTGGTGGCCAACATATATTTTTACCTCACATGGCTCTGAACACTGTGTGGTCTGTGTAGTGTGTGTGAGTGTGTGTGAGTGTAATTGCCAGTGAGAACCAACATGTTTTTGTGGAATCCACCATTTGGAGAGTTTTAGGCAATATCCATGACAATGTGGGAAAAACAAAATGGCAGACACTGTGACTTTGCTGCACTATAGCCAAGCACACCCACATCAGCAATAACATATTGCCTCAATCCTGAAGCTAGCTTTGTGGTAATCCCAGGCAAAGATTTACAATATCAGAGGAAGAGCTAGAAGCCTAGAAACCCAGGCTACCCCAGACCAGGGGCTGCCACCAAAATCACAGGAGCCTGAGCCCTCGGGGAGATCGTTGCAGAACCATCCCTATCAGGGGAAAGGGATTCTGCCTCTCAGGCAGAGGCTGAGCAACCCCCTGACCCCCAGGAGAATCATAGCCTCAAGCAAAGGACAAGTAAGGCTTCTGTGTGAAGGAGTGCTCGCCTCCAGAAAAGGTCTCCTCAGTAGAACGTGACTTCTCAGAAATAAGCCTCTGAAAAGGGAGGCTTGATCATGGCGGCTGAGCTCTGGGTGGGTTCCAGCAGGCTTTGGGCTTAAAAGCCTTCACTGAAAATCCAACCATTGTTGAAATGAATTGGTCCATCCTGCCTTTGGTCTTGTCTCCTGTGATTGATGCTCTGTTTCCTGACGTTTGGCATGCTTAACAACCCTGCTTCTGGACTGCATAATGTACCTGACTGATTTACCATGTTTGACTTCTTGCTTGTTATCCTGACCACTCCTGCTGCCTGTTCCTCTTGTCTGCCTAACTGCCTGTGTTCTGACTTCTGCTTGGATTTGAACCACCTCTGTAATCGGAACCCCTTTGGCCAACCACCTGTAGGCTTGACTGTTTGCTAACTCCACTTCATTTTAGCTATAGCCAAAACAGGACAACAGCCAAGATTTGTAGCTGAAGTCCTGTGCAAATCCTCATTTGTTTTGTCGTACAGCTCCCATGATCCCTTACCCGAGCAAATCTACACGGAGTTGTCGGGGCGCCCTGAAGGCCTTTGTGTGCGCCTCCAGGGCGCCCCGAAACTCCTAGTGTAGATGCTGATCTTCAGGCTAGAAGAGGCGGCGGCGGCGGCCCCGCATCGCTCCTCGCTGGGACAGGGCGAAAAGTTTCCTTGCCGCCGCTCACCTCCATCGTCGTAATTCTGTCTTTGCCTCCCCCTGCCCCCCCCGGCGAAAGAGCCGCCTGGGTCGGAGAGCTGGAAGAAGGCGGGGCTGGGGCCGGCTCTCTGACCCAGGTGGCTCTTTCGCCGGGGGGGCGGGCGGGCGGGGGGAGGCAAAGACAGAATTACGACAGTGGAGGTGAGCGGCGGCAAGAACGCGGCTGGAGAGGCGGGAAACTTTTCACCCCGTCCCAGCGAGGGGCGATGCGGGGCCGCTGCCGCCTCCGCCTCCGCCTCTTCTAGCCTCAAGATCAGCATCTACACTAGGAGTTTCGGGGCGCCCTGGAGGCGCACGCAAACGCCTTCAGGGCGCCCCGACAACTCTGTAGATTTGCTCCCCATTGGCTATTAGTACATGCTAAACTTGCCACCTGGCTAGGGCTTATGGGAGTTGTAGGCCAAAATGTCTGGTGGGCTACAAATTGCCCACTCCTGGTAGAGGTAGTGACAATTAGTATCTCAGCATAGCTACGAGGAAACAATAACTTCTCAATCTTGATTCTCAGGCTACTTTTGTTGCCTCAGAAAAGGCTATTCCTGCTAAGAGTTGCTTCTCATTCCCTATTATCCAACAGGAAAGAATTGGTACCTTGTGCATTTAGAACTCACAGTGACGGATGTGAATGACAATGTACCTGAATGGGTCATGGAACCCTTTCCCTACCTAGCTACGGTTTCATCTAAAGCCACAGCTGGAACGAATGTGTACAAGCTCTTGGCTAAGGATCAAGATGAAGAAGAAAATGGAGCCGTTGAATATTTCCTTGTGGAAGGTAAATACAGCTTCTAAGGACCCGGATGTCATGAATCTGCATCTAGACACATTTGTTTATGTCTCCCTTCTGCCTCACTTTGGTGCTTAGCTGTTTGAATGAATAAAATCCAGTCAAATCAGCTAGGGTGACCTTATGGAAAGGAGGACCGGGCTCCTGTATCTTTAACAGTTGTATTGGAAAGGGAATTTCAGCAGGTATTATTTGTATGCATGCAGCACCTGGTGAAAGCCCCTCTTCATCACAACAGTTAAAGCTGCAGGAGCCCTGCCCTCTTGACCAGATACATGCTTAGAACTGGCTCTCCTGTACAGACACATGGGGGCATTGGAGGCTCTGGGTACAGCCTTGGTCTCCTCCTCATACGATTGTTAATCACATGAGGGGATAAAGTCTGAAGAGAGTTCTTATTTTGTTTGCATTGGGGCAGGGACATCTTCATCATCCACATGTTTAGTTTTTTAACGGTTTTTAATGCTTTATGTGTGTATGTTCTCTGTTTTAGAATTTTAAATTTTGTATACTCATTTTAATCTTAATTTTAGAATTTCTGTAAACTGCCCAGAGAGCCCTGGCTATGGGAGCAGTATATAAGTGCAAATAATAATAATAATAATAATAATAATAATAATAATAATAATAATAATAATGCCTGAATAGGGCTGAGATTTTTCTCTTAAAATGTGGTGGCTGAGCTGTACCCTTAAATCCCAATAATATATATTTTTAAACTCTGGTCACGTTTGCCGTCTAATGGGCTGTGCAGCTGGGCTTTGGAGTTTGATGTTTGCTTCTTTGTAGGTGGGGAAGATAGATTTGAAGTTGAAAAGGACACCGGCTGGGTCAGAACAACAGGCTTGCCTCTGGTGAAGGAGAGGGAATATTTGCTGACTGTGCTAGCTGCTGACAAACCCGGTCGCCGAGGATCGCCTGCCTCCATTTCTGTGGTTGCTGGGCGTCGAGCACCACAGTTTGCCAACACATCATACGCTGTTTACGTTCCTGAAAATATCCCACCGGGAGAATCGTGAGTAGCGTTCCTTCATTCATCCATTACATTTCTATGCCACCCCATAACCAAAACTCTTGGCTGGTTCACACCATGATAAATCATAATATAAAACACTTTAAGATACCATGGGTAGAACACATTTTTTGCGTGTAAAAGGTCTCAGGTTCAATCCCTGGCATCTTCTAAGTAAGGCGGGAAAAACTACTTGAAATCTTTAAGAACTGCTGCCAGTCAGTGTCGACAGTACTGGGCTAAATGAACCAGTGGTCTGACTTCGTATGAGGCAGCTTCCTATGTCTTACACCTTGTAGGTACAAATTGGTCAGACTGTGTTTGTAGTCTTTTCCTCGACACAGATGGACAGATGATACTTGCCGTCTATGTGAGGAGATATACTATATAGCAACACATCCTCATTTCAGGATAAGTACTACTATAATCTTGACAGATGTAGGGCTTGATCCATTAAAGTCTATGAGACTTCCATGTTCATTGCTGAACTTTCAAGCTGATCTGACAATCTGTCATAATTTAGTGTATGTGTTATCGGATTAAACTTAAATGGTTTACTATCCGATTTACTTCCTCTGCATTCTAAGAACAGTAGGTTTTTATTGATGCTGCTTCGAAAGCATGAAAACACATTTTCTCGTGGCTCCAAACTTGCCAGTATGAGGCTTGGATGTGAGTTGTTTGTGTTCATCAAACACACCGTTTGATGCGTTTGATCCTCTCTATAGGAGGATGGGAGCACTGCCCTTAGGACTCCAATGGACTGAGGACCAACCTTGCTCCTGGTAACCCCAGCCAGTGAAAATCAGTGCTGCTCTTCTCTGCATATCTCTGCCTCGTCATCATTTTTATAAACCAAAGAAACACATAAACAGTTCAATATCTTAACTATGATTTGGGCATGGTTAAATATTTTAATAAATTAGGTGTTTTAAATATTTTACATACATTCAGTATTTTAAATTGCCTTTTTGTATGTATAATGTATAAATATGAAGGAATATCTATCAAATTCATATTTCGTAGATAGTGCCTCCTCCCCTATGTTCCAGCCTGCCATGTAAGGTCCTTTCAGGGCCATCTGCTGTGACTACCTTTTCCTTTGCTGTCCCTCAGCTGTGAAATGACATCTCTGAATGTCTTTAAGCAGGCATTAAAGACTCTAAAATTCCAGCAGGTCTTACCTTTTTAGAATCTTATTGCTGACCGTTATATATTTTTTTTATGCTGTATGTTTCATTGAATGTTTCATCTTTTTAAATTGTTTTTAACTTTGTATGCCACCTAGAATGGCTCAGTTCACACAACACTTTTCTCAATGGTAGAGTAACAACTCCACTGTGGAGCTGTTACACGACTGTTGAGAAAAGTGTTGTCTGAAGGGAAAACTCCACCTCTTGGTGGAGGTTCCCCCCCCCCCCGAAAAACACTCCACCCTGAATCTCCACGCTATGCAGAGGAGAGTTCCTGCACAACTGTGTTGTGTTCCATGTTGTCTGGAGGGCTTTGTGGAGTTTCCTGTTGAGTGGAGTGGAATTTCCCAGTGGCCATAGAGTTCCCTAACTAGAGCGGCAAAAGGAGCGAGTGCCGCTCTAGGAGAGCCACTGGGATTGTTGTTGTTTTTTTGTAGCAGTGGCTGATGGAATACCATTGGGAGGACTTGGGGAGGAGAGGGAGGAATTGTCAATCAAACGCTACATTGATTTTTACTCAACTCCACAGGAGGCTACACCCACACAATGGTGGAGTTGGAACATGTTGTGTGGTGAGTATCCCTTACAAACTCCACCATTGAGTGGAGTTTTCCCACTGAGTAGAGAAAAACGTTGTGTGAACTGAGCCAGTGTTTTGTATATAATATATAATATAATATAAATGTTTACATTTTTTCCAGATTTTTGGTAGTGTCCGCTTTGTCACATCAAAACAAGTCCCTGAGTTACACCCTTATAACTAATCCAAATGGCCTATTTGGTATTAACCAGGCAACGGGTGATCTCTACTTCAGTCGAAATATAGATTATGAAACTGATCAACACCAGTATCTCCTTCTGGTGCAAGCAAGCGAAAACCAGGGGCAACTCAGCAGTACAGTTGAGGTGAGTGCTCCTTATTAACAGTCTATTTATTTATTTATTTATTTATTTATTACATTTCTATACCGCCCAATAGCCGGAGCTCTCTGGGCGGTTCACAAAAATTGTTCACATTGTTCACAGTTCACATTAGATGCCCCATTTATTCATTAATTCTGCACTATTTCATCTGGCTCCTCCTCTGCTATGAAAAGTCCTGCGGTTCTGGGAGAAATGGAGGATATGCTATCCCGAAGCAATGCCATGTCCTGGAAGGCAGTGAATTTTGAAATGCAGGCACTTTCATGACAGGGCCCAAGGAGAGTTGAAAAATCCAGCCAGCTGTGTTGATTTGTATCAGCAAACTAGTCCTAGCCATTTTCATCTTTTCCGGGAGCAGATCTGTTGTAAAATTAGTGAATCTTAATTGGCCATTGAAGACTTTGGAAGGCAACAGGAATGGCACAGAAGCTGGAAGTGTGGCAGAAGCAGTCCCAGTATTCTTGCATTGTATCATTTAATGTAAGCCGTGTAAGTCGCCTTTGGAGATCCGTCTGGATCAAAAGGCAGGAAGATAGAAATGCAGCCAGTTAAATACAAAGGTTCCTATTCTATGTGACAGCTGTCCCACACATGCCTAAATAACCTTGTATTGTGCTAAAACATTTTTTTTTTTTGGAAAAATAGAATCAGAATAGTAGAATTGGAAGGGGCCTATAAGGCCATCAAGTCCAACCCCCTGCTCAATGCAGGAATCCACCTTAAAGCATCCCTGACAGATGGCTGTCCTCTTGATTTCCTCTAGTCCATCCTTTGTCCATCTAATTTAGGGACCAATTTTCATTGGCTTTGGCCCTTTGTTTAGCAGTTCTGTTGCTCTAAGGGGTTTGAGAAATATCTTTAACTTTGAGGCACCGTTGTCAAATGTCTAGATGCTTGTGCAGCCTAGCTACAATTATCCATGCTCTGATAACCTCTCGCTTGGATTACTGCAATGCGTTATACGTGGGGCTGCCTTTGAAAACGGTCCGGAAGCTTCAGCTGGTACAAAATAGGGCAGCAAGGTTATTAACAGGGACTGGCCGGCGAGATCACATTATGCCAGTCCTTTTCCAGCTTCATTGGCTGCCAGTCCAGGTCCGGGCCCAATTCAAAGTGCTGGTATTGACATTTAAAGCCCTAAACGGTTTGGGGCCAGGTTATCTGAAGGAACGCCTCCTCCCATATGTACCTACCCGGACCTTAAGATCATCTACAGGGGCCCTTCTCCGTGAGCCCCTGCCAAAGGAAGTGAGGCAGGTGGCTACTAGGAGGAGGGCTTTCTCCGCTGTGGCACCCCAGTTGTGGAACGAGCTCCCCAGAGAGGTCCGCCTGGCGCCTACACTGTACTGTTTTCGTCGCCAGCTGAAGACCTTTTTATTCACTCCGTATTTTAACACTTAATTTTAACTTCAATTTAAATTTTACTGTTTTAACTCTGTATTTCAATCTTATATCAACTTTGCTGCGTGGTTTTATCCTGGTTGCGCTTTTTATACTGTATTTCGTAATTGTGTTTTTAACCTGTTGGGTGTTTTATTGTGGTTTTAATTTTTGTGAACCGCCCAGAGAGCTTCGGCTATTGGGCGGTATAAAAATGTAATAAATAAATAAATAAATAAATAAATAAAATCAGGACTTTGCCAGCCCCGCTGCTAGAGGAAGAGACATTATCTTAGCAGTTCTGTGCTAAGTGTTTCTTCTTTTTAAGGCGGCTGATTTTCTAGAAATGCTGCAAGGATTATTGTTTTTGAGGGAAATCCTAGCATCTGATGTTACGAGCCATGAAGACACAGCAGTGATTTCAGTTTGGTGCTACTAAATACTCTGGTCTATCATCCCTTTAGGTTTGGGTTGTAATCACAGATGTGAATGATTGTGCCCCAGAGTTCCAGCAGTCGATCTACACCAAAGACAACGTTCCTGAAGCAGTAACTGTAACATCTGCACTTCTGCAAGGTTAACCCTCCCCCTATTTATTTTTGAAAAGCATTTCACATTTTGCATATAAATTTAGTTTGGCATAGGTTTCTGTGGACTAGAGTCCGCTTTATCAGATTCCTGAAATATTGTGGGGAGTTCCAATACGTTCTCTATATAACCCTGAAATAATATTCTATGCATTCTGACGAAGTGGGCTGCAGCCCACGAAAGCTTATGACAGAATACATTTGTTTGTCTTTAGGTTGTCACAAGACTTTTTGTTGTTTTTGCTGCAGTAGACTAACATGTCTCATCTTGTGGTCAGACTTGCCTCTGTTTCATGGAACGGAGGGCCTTATAGAGGAAGAGGATGTCCCATGATCTGCTCAATATACTGTCATAAAAATAGGAAAAGTCTAGAGTTGCACACTGTTATAGTCCCTTACTGGAACTTCCAGGTTAAAATTGAACTATTCCCCCCCCCCCCACGCACACACAATTACTTTGAGGGTAAAGGATATAGACATTTCATCATAAAGATGCTAAGGAATAAAGTTGGGGTGCAGAACATCAGTCCTGTGGGCCAAAACCAACTTCCAACCCTGGGATTGTATTGTGGTTTGTTTAGCAAACTAGTTTATTTTAAACCACGATTCCTGATTTTCATGTAACAACAAACCAGGAATCTACTAAAACAAAACTGAAGGCTGGGTTTATTCCTCCTTCCAGTCACATGGGGGCCAGTAGAGAGACGGAGGAGCCCTGCTTGTGCATGTAGCCCTCAATTGTGGTCCACCGTTACATGTGAACATGGCCATTGTAAGGCTTCTTCCTATGTCTTTTCTCATCTTTGTATGTTTGGTTGGGTCTGGTGTTTTCTGCAGTTTCTTTCTCTGGCCAGAGTTCAGTAGCAACTCTCATATTCACTCTGCTTGACACCCTAAAAAGCCTACATTCTTCTGTGGGGCTATTTCTTCACTGTTGTGATAAATCATGTGTATTATTGTGTAGGGTGCTTGGTGCTTCTTTAATGTAGAAGATGGCATCTTCCTGATCTCACACATAGATAGGACAAACAAATGCCTGGATGAAGTGACCTTTATGCTATAAGGACGGTGTTCGGTCAAGTCTTTTGATGGTTTCTGTTACCTTTGTTCCTGCACAATGTGCGTACAATCTTATGGGACATTCCCAAGCTACATTCTCATAGGTAGGACTTGTAATCTTTCCCCCCTCCCTCCTGCTATAGTGTTGGCCAGTGACTGCGATTCCGAAGAAAATGCAGAAATACTCTACTACACTCTGAGCCCCGATTTCAGCATTTCTACTCATGGGACCATCTTCCCAGCAACAGTGTTGAACTATGAGCGGCCCAATCACCTTTATGAGTTTGTAATTATGGCCGTTGATAAAGGAGATCCTCCAAGGACTGGGACGGCGACGGTCAGGATCCGCATCTCAAATGTCAATGACGAGGCGCCCAAGTTTTCACAAACCATGTAAATATCTGTTGTTGGGTTTGATTAAGGCTTCAGGTATTGTCTGATTTGTACTTTTTGCCATGTGGCAGTTTCCATGCAGTGTTTCCATTCTTTTTTGCAGTGCTTTGCAAAATGGGGATGTTAAGGAAGTGCGAGACTAGTGTAGTGACTGAGTAAACCTTTTATTCAAGTCTTTTCTCTGCAATGAAATTTCCATGCCCCAAGCCATGCTACTTATTCTTAACCTTAGCTCCCCAGTTGCAAAGTAACTTGTCTTACATGCTTACTGTAAAGACTGAGGTTTACGTATTTATTTAAAATACTATGGGCCCGTTCAGAAGATGCCTTAAACCATGGCTTTAACCATGCTGAGTAAGGGCATGGTTAAAGCAATGGTTTAAGGTGTCTTCTGAAGGGGCCTATGTTATTTACTTAGAATACTATTTATTTATTTTTAGTGTTTTTAGACTGCCTTTCCATAAAACCACCCAGGCAGTATACAACAAATAAAAAACAGCGTAGAATAATAAACAACAATAAAACATCATTTAAAACTGCAACACGACTAAAAACAATTTCAAAGATCAAGGTAAAAAGATGTGTCTTTGACACAATTTCTAAAAGCAGAGAGAGCGGAGCCTGACTGTACTCCACAGTTTAGGCAGCCTTTGTGGGTAAAAACCCTCTGATAACGCAGATTAAGTGCTTTGAACACTCCAAAGCACTTTAAAAAGTATTACTGTTTACAAAAGTGGGCCATGCAACAACAGTTTGCAGTCTGGCTTGGATTCCCTTCAATCTGTGTTGGTAACCACACTTGACCTTATGTGTTTGACAGCTACAGGAGTTTTGTTTCTGAAGATGCAGGCCCCAACACCTTGATAGCCACAGTTCATGCTATAGACCCAGATGGAGATGGCGTTTCTTACAGCATCACTGGAGGGAATCAAAGGGGGAACTTTATTATTGACTCTCAGAAAGGTAATATGCCATTTCTGCTCCTGTCTTTGACCTGTGACCCCTAGTTGTTGTTGGTTGTTGGGTTTTTTCTTCTCCTCCTCCTCCTTCATTTTCATTCAATTTATATCCCGCCTAGAATACACTAGGCAGCATAATAATTAAAGTTAAAACCACTAAAAATCAAACAATAAAACCATACACAATAAAAACAGTATATAATGCAATAAGATTCTAAAAAGGGAAGGCCTGCTGGTATAATAGATGTCTGCTTAAAGGCATTCAAAGAAGTCAGCAGACGCATTTCAACCAGCGGGTCATTCCTCAGCTGAGCCGGCAGCAAAGGAAAAGGTCCTCTGGTGGGTGGCTGCCATGCACACATTAGGCCGTTGCAGCAAATGGCCCTCCGGGGAACTGAGGTGGGGGGCTGGAACATAGGGGAAGAGGTGTTCCCTAATGTACCAGCGTTAATATCGTCTCCACAGGATAGTTGTTGCATGTGACTAGAGGTGGGTCAGAGAGCCTGTGTCCAAAGCAGCTCTTCATTATTCATAGGTGTTTAAATATATGTATATATACAAGGATACTTGTAAACACATACATGTATTTGTCAATCTTGAGCATGGAGGTAGGAAAATGCTAGAGCTGGTATAGTTGTGGAATGCTGGGAATTGTAGTCTAATAAATCCGGAGGGCACCATGCTGAGGAAGGTTGTATTAGAGTGTTGGACTGCATAATCTCCACTTAACAGTGAAGCTCAACCTTCCTCACAGGGTTATCATGAGGACAAAATGCATCCCTGAACTCCTTCGAGGAACAGCGGGATTTAGATATAACTAATGATGCAACTGTTTGGAGGTGGAATTTTTTTTGTTCCTTTTGATGCTTCCCATAGAAAACAATGGAGGAATACAGAATTTTAGCATTACTGCAACTGGGCAGGAATGTGTCCACTCAGCAACAAGAGGCCTTATGTTCTGTGCAAAACGTAATTTGATTTAGTTTACCAAAAAAAATTACAAATTGCCCTGCTAAATGCAAATGTGGATGTAGTCCATTATTATCCCTATGCATCAGGTTGGAGAAGGTCTATAGCTGAAAGAAAGAGGCATATAAATATTTATCACTCCTTTCCCCCCCACTTGTAAGGCACCAAAGGCAGCTAACATGGTCCTCTTCCTTCTCTCCATTTTCTTCCTCTCCATTTTATTCCCACAACAACCCTGTGAGGTAGGTTAGGCTGAGAATCGATGACTGGTCCAAAGCATCCAGTGAGCTTCATGGCCGAGTGGGGATTAGAACCTGGGTCTCTCCAGTCTAACCATTTCACCACACTTATGACCGCCCTGCAGTGTAGTTTGCTGCTAACATTGGAGATGGGGCTGAAGTTGGGCAACAGCGAACTCATTCCCCAATCACAATACCCTTAAATCCTAGATTTGTTAATTGTTTTCTATGGACAGCTCTCACTTCTGCTCTGGGGAAGACAAAAAAATGACATTTGAAGTCAACTGGAAACTCAGCTTTTGTGTGACTCAAATGGTATAAATTTATGGGTTGATAAGCATAAATTTGATTGCGTTGTAGACACAGCAAGTGCTGTATTCATTAACATGTGACCACAGAGCAGCAATCACATCATCATCATCATCATCATCATCATCATCATCATCATCCACCACAGCAGTGCCTCACAAATGAAAGGGCCTCAAGTTTAGATCCTATTTATACTTGACGCTTGGTCCTCTGGACACCCAAACGTCTCCTGACAGTATTCCACACTCACATCCTTCAGCAGTGTTTGTGCTCTTCAAGAAGTTAGTCTCCTGTGGGAACACTTGGGGTTATGCTTCCCATTAAGAAGGCAAAGTCAGGACATTGGCGCGTATTAAGCAATTAAGCCATTCTGTCATGGCTTTTCCTCCGCTCTTGAGAAAATGCTTAGCAAAAACCTCCCGGGCTGTAAAAGATATGGTAATTTTGCACACTCCTAGCTATTGCTCTGACACATTTACTTGAAAGTGTTGTTGATTTCAATGGCAAGTTAATTTCCAAGTTAGCATCCTTAAGAACTATAGCAGCGCTCACTGGGAGAAAAAAAAATAGGTGCAGCTGAATACTATGTATTCTCAGTAGCCTAGGGCTTCAATCTTTCTTTTTTAAAAAACAACAACAACACAGGTTTATTAGTGGATCTTTAGAAACAAACACACACACACACACACACACCAGTATCAAACCATCTATCTATCTGGAATTTGCTACCCTAAGAACGGAATTCGCTACCACAAGATGTAGTGATGGCTCCCAATTTGGATGGCCTTAAAAAGGGGGTTGGAAAAATTCTTGGAGGAGAAGGCTATCAATGGCTACTAGCCCTGATGGTTATGTGCTACCTCCAATATCCGAGGCAGTAAGCCTGTGTGCTCCAGTTGCTGGGGAACATGGGTGGGAGGGTGCTGTTGCACTGTGTCCTGCTTGTAGGTCCCTGGTTGACTGTGTGAACAGAGTGCTGGACTGGATAGACTCTTGGTCTGATCCAGCATGGCTGCTCTTATGTTCTTAGTTGTCCTAAAAGGATTACAAATTGTAAAATGACGTATGCAGAAATCACAATTAAAAAGCCAGTATAAATATAATACACTTCAGTGTTCCTATAAATGCAGTACATTGGTACTGGTCACTTCACTGCAACTTTATAAACAAAAGAAAGGAACTACACAGCAGATTAATTCCTTATATGTAAGCAATGAGTAGGGATGAATATGTAAGCAATGAGTAGGGATGTACATCATCACATTTTTGATAACTTATTATCAAATGTACTTCAGCCCTTGTTTTAGCATGCACCTTATAACTGACATACTAATTTTAAAACAATTGGGAATGCTTTGACTTTAGGCCTTATGGGCTTGCAAAAACAAAAACAGCAACAACCACGACCCAGAAATAAGTACATAGTATTATTTATTTGGAGTGAGTCTGGTTGCTTAATTTTAACTCTAATCATTTTTTTAAAAAAAAAAATCATGGCCTTACATGCTCTCCTGAGCCAGGAAGCTAATCACAAATAAATAAGATGCCACAAATCTGTCCTCCTCCTCATCTGATCAGACTTTGGGGTTCACTAATCATGAAAAATTAATGTTCATGCAAATAGTGCTTTTGCAATATTAATGCTCTAGATCTGAATGTATTTGAGAAGGCAGAAGGAGATGCCGTCAAATGGTTATACAAGGAATTAACTCAAGCATACTGTGTGGATTGCGACTTCCCATGGGCTGATTTATGTTACAAATACTTTTTGGCCTCATAATACCGCAGGTGTTGTGGTAAAATTGCCAGTGATATCACCTGTTTCACTAATGTTTAAGTCATTTAACTGCTGCAGTTCCACCACTGAGAAACAGGCATTGTGTATCGCTTTTGTGCTGAAAGATTTGGTATCTCTCGCATTTTTCTAGGCGTTGCCAGTGTATTTTCCTTCCTGTTCTTTAAGAGCTGCTGTTTTGTGTTGATTTGACTCGGTCAATACCCTACCCTCCTGAAATTATGCTGTCTCCTTGAGCAATTTTATTTGAAGATGGTGCTGTCAATGAAAATGTGCTTGATATCCTGGAATGCCAAGGTGGAGCTGAATCACACGTCAAAATGCAAGCAGCAGAGGCAAGGAGTCGGCGTTTGCAAGTGTTGTGAGTGACACTTGTCATCTTAACAGCGGGTCCATTTGCAAATGACACTTTTCATTACTTTGGATAGATCGTGAGCATGTTGGGATAGTGTTACCATAAGAAGGACTGACATCTGCTTGCTTCAGCGTTTCAAATAGCTGCACTGTGGTTTGATTATTAAAATAAAACTTTGAAAAGTATTTCTGAATTTGCCAGCCCTTGTATGATCTATAATATCAAGTAAGGCCTAGTGGAGTAGAGGTTTCTCAGAGCTTCTGTCAGCTTTGCTCTTTTAAGGTCGGCGTGGTGTCAGAATGCATGGTTAATGTAATATGCTTAAAATAGACAGTAAATACAATATATTTCAAATATTGCAAGAGGCTTGGGACAAATCTTCTCCAAAATATGCTCATTAAAAAAAAAAGGAATTGAAAATAAAATTGGCAATATATTGTCCTTATACAAATGTATGGTGTGGCTGCACTTGGATTAATGTGTACAATTTTGGTCACTGCATCTAAAAAAGCGTATTGTAGAGCTGGAAAAGGTGCATGAGAGAGCAACGAAAATGGGGGGTTGGTACAAAATTCCCCTTTGAGGAGAAGTTGTAATATTTGGGGCTGTTTAGCTTAAAAAGAAGGCCAGTAAGGGGAACGTCATGGAGGTGTGTGAAATTAGGCACGGTGTGGAGAACGTGGATAGGGAGACATTTTTTTCCTTCTCTCATAATGCTCGAAATTGGGGCCATTCAGTGAACCTGAATGGTGATAGATTCCAGATGGACAAAAAGAAGCACTTCTTCACGCAGCGCATAGTTAAACTGTAGAATTTGCTACCATGATGTTTAATTATGCCCACCAATTCAGGGAAGTGAAGGCTATCAATGGCTACTGGTCCTGATGGCTACGTGCTACCTCCAGTATCAGAGGCAGTAAGCCTGTATACACTAGTTGCTGGGGAACATAGGCGGGAGGGTGCTGTTGCACTCATGTCCTGCTTGTGGGTTCCTGGTTGACAGCTGGTTGGCCACTATGTGAACAGGATGCTGGACTAGATGGACCTTTGGTCTGATCCAACATGGCTCTTCTTATGTTCTTATGTACCTGTATTAAATCTCTGGGCTGAAGAGTGAAATTTGGAAGAATAGCATCCTTGGCACATCCAGACAAGCTTCCATTGATGTCCATTGAAATATTTATCCAATTAAGCATGCATAAACTTGTATAGGATAGACTCCGACAGTGCACATTTAAACTATGGAATTTATTAAGATCTAATAATGGTCATCAAAATGGATGACTTTAAAAGGGGGTTAGACAGATTCATAGAGGAGAAGGCTATCAATAGCTACCAGCCCTGATAGCTATATGCTACCTCCAGTATCAGAGGCAGTATGCCTATGCACACCAGTTGCTGGGGAACATGGGTGAAAGGGTGCTCTTGCTTGTCCTGCCTGTGGATTTCCCATAGGCATCTGGTGGGCCACTGAACTAGATGCTGGACTAGATAGGTTTGATCCAGCATGGCTCTTCTTCATGTTCTTATTTGAATTGGTGGGGGCATGTTCACCTCCTCCCCCTTTAAAATTGTGGTGGTGCAGTTGTGGGGGCCACACTGGGACAAAATGGTTTGCCTTGTTTCAGTGTTTTAACTGTGTATCTCCACCTATGCTCAACCTGTATATTTGTGAATAATAATAATATAACCAATAATCCTTTCATGACCTCCTTTGAAAGGGACCCCAACCTGGTAAGGGCTGTGCCCCTGCAAGCCCTGCTTGCAGAAGTGGGGTGTGCATGACGATACAACCTCTCCTTAAAATCTTTCACAGGGTTAATCCGTCTTCGCTCAAGCCCACTTCCTAAACTGCATGGGCCGGAATACGTCCTTAATGTTACGGCGACTGATGATAATGCCTCTGACGGGCCTGGCTGTCTGACAAGCACTGCTCTGGTGGTTGTGCACGTTGACGATGTCAATAACAACAAGCCCGTGTTTCAAAAGGTAAATGGTCTGTCTTGTGTTATGCCAGAAATCTGGAGAATGTAACAGTGAATCGCTTCTATTTCAGCATATAGTATACATATGGAAGATGAGTTAAGAGCCACTTCCAAATTTATGAGCTTGCTGCAGAGGGTTTTTTTCTTCTTAGCCCCCCCCTCCCCTGTGTGTATGTGTGTGCCTCGGGGTGGGTGGGGGCAGTGGCGTGTGATTTCAGAAACAAGTGGCTGGAGGTGCAGGGAGTTTAAACCCCTCCTAGACATGTGTGAAGACTCGTGTGGTGCAGAGCAGTAAAGCAGCAGTTTCTGCAGCTGAAACTCTCCCCACGGCCTGAGTTCGATCCCAGTGGAAGCTGATTTCAGGCAGCCGGCTCGGGTTGACTCAGCCTTCCATCCTCCCGAGGTCGGTAAAATGAGTACCCAGCTAGCTGGGGGAAAGGTAATAATGGCCGGGGAAGGCAATGGCAAACCACTCCGCTATAAGGCCTGCCAAGAAAACGTCAGCAAAAGCTGCCGTCCCTCCAAGAGTCAGTACTGACTCAGTGTTTGCACGAGAGGTTCCTTTCCTTTCCTCCAGACATGCGTGGTGTTCCCGTTCTAGATTGAGGTGTGTGTGTATGTGTGTGTGGGGGAACCATGCTGTTTTGTGAACAAAGATGAAAGAGAGGGTCAGTTGCATGCTGTGTCATCTGACCCTCCTTTGTTGAGTGACTGAATAATAATAATAATAATAATAATAATAATAATAATAATAATAATAATAAATATTTATTTATTACCTGCCTCTCCCTCTGGATCGAGGCGTGGAACAACAGCAAATAAAATATAATACATAAAATTAGTTAAAAGAGCATATAAAACCAATACAATATTAAAACAACAATTGCAACATCTTAAAATGCTTAGGTTTAAAATTCATCTTGGGTAGGCCTGCCGGAAAAGGCTAGTCTTTAAAGCTGTCTTAAATTCAGAGACAGAGTTAAGGCGATGAGTCTCCTCCGGCAGGCCATTCCACAGTCTGGGGGCGACAGAAGAAAAGGTCCTTTGGGTAACAGTTGCCAGCCTAGTTGTGGCTGACGGGAGTAAACCCTTCCCAGAAAGGTTTTTGCGAATTGGATTTCAGTTCGGGTTGCATCATATGTCAAATGGAATTTAAGCAAGTTCTGCATTTTCTTTCCATTTTTGCCAGTGTCAGCATTATCGCGAACATGCTTCTGTGCTGGAGAACCAACCAGTGGGAACGTTTGTGTTACAAGTTGAGGCAACGGATGCAGATGAAGGAGCCAATGGCAGAGTGAAATATAGTTTGATGCACCGAGATGGGACTCTCCCCGCCTTTAACATTCACCCGGACACAGGTAAAAACAATGATTGGATTGTGGCTTCATTATTAGCACTAGCAAAAATACAGAGGTGTCAGATACCTTGTTCCTTAATGATGATGAAATCAAGTACAACATCTGTCAGGTATGCTCTAATGTGGATTCCTGCATTGAGCAGGGGGTTGCACTCAATGGCCTTATAGGCCCCTTCCAACTCAACTGTTCTATGGTTCTATGATCCACACTTAGGTAATACTTTTATTAGGATCAACCTAAATGTCACAAAACAGTGAACCAGCTTTTGAGTTCTCCAGAACTCTTTGTCAAGGTGGATCTTAAGGACTACCTGCACAGCCTGCCTGAGCCTTGAGTTCAAACACAGAGTCCCTGATCATGGGCCCATTGTCAAGATCTATTAGATGGGTGGCACAAAAGACAGGGCCATTTTGGTAATGGGGCCATACTTCTGGGATACACTCCCTTGGGAGATACGTATCGCTTGTATTGTACTGCCTAGGGAGCTTCGGCTATTGGATGGCATAGAAATGTAATAAATAGATACTGGCTTTCCAAACTGTGTTTTTAATATGTAACTGCTGGATGTTTAATTTTTATTTTGTGGTTTTATTGATAGATAGTATTTTATGGTTTTGGTGCGAGCACTTTGGGAGAGCTTTGCCCTGAAAGGTGATATATAACTTTTTGAAAGGAATAAAATAAATAAATAAGCAAAATGAAACCTGTGGGGTTGGAGGAAGGTAAAGGGGAAGAGCAGCTATGAGGCTGAAACTACAAGACTAGTGTTTAGTCACCATTCCCTGTGGTTTGAACAAGGACGATGTACTTTTTAAACCACACTGCATGTGTTAAACCTACTCGCCAATGTGATGATGTCTGTGGTATCATCCAACAGTAATTTATGAATGGGAACTGTTAAGGTAATTAGCACTGTCTGTACTTTTTGCATTTCAATTTCCTCTGACCTCATAGTTTACAAATCCCTCCCCATCATTCCCAGCCAAGCATATGTCTATAAATCTGCCAATTTGAGGTTAACACTTCATGCATCTGATGTGTCCGCAAAAGCTTATGCCAGATTTAATTTGTTAGCCTTTAAGATGCCACAGGACTTGGTTTTTTTTTTTGCAACAGACTAACACAGCCACCTTTCTGGAAAGTCTTAAAATGGAGACTGGTTGGTCCATACAAAAGTATGACAGAAATCTGTATTTTGGTGTGTTTTTTTTCTAATGGAGCAACATGTTCGTTACCCAGAGGACCTTTTCTTCTGCCACACCCAGTTTGTGGAATGGCTTGCCGGGAGAGATTTGTCAACTTAACAGTCTCCCAGAATTATTCAAGAAGGCCATAAAGACTGATCTCTTCCAGCAGGCCTACCTAGTTGAATTTTAAGATGCCTTTTTAATAATGTGCCACTTTTAATAGTGTATTAGTTAGCTGGGGGAAAGGTAATAACGGCCGGGGAAGGCAACGGCAAACCACCCCGCTATAAGGCCTGCCAAGAAAATGTCAGCGAAAGCTGGCGTCCCTCCAAGAGTCAGTAATGACTCAGTGCTTGCACGAGAGGTTCCTTTCCTTCCTTTAAATGTTTTAGTTAGTTATATGTATTTTATGGCATTTGCATTTGTGTTGTACCCCACCATGATCTAGAGAGAGAGGCAGGTAACAAATAGATATATAATGATGATGACGTCTTCCTCTGCTTTTTATGTTATGTAGTTGTTTACATTTGCCCTGACAGTTCATTGTTTCCCTGCTGAAATTACTGTTCAGTTGCAGGCTGTATCTCTGTACCTCAGTTCTGTTTTTCCCTTTCCTCCAGCACTTATCATCTGGAAAACTACAAGAAAAAATAGTGGACAAGGAATCTCACCTTCTACATCCCAGTTCTTGGTGAAATGTGCTGAATTAAATTATTTCTTCTTATAATGTTCTTTTCAGGTGTTTTGACAACACTTCAGATATTTGACCGAGAAAAGCAGAGAGAGCATCCTGTTACAGTGACGGCAACGGACCAGGCCACGGAGCCTCTCATTGGGATTTGCCAAATCAACGTTGTCATCTTGGATGTAAATGATAACAGCCCTCGATTTGAAAACACCCACTATGAATGTAATTGCGACTCATTGGATAGAGTTTCATTTCTCTAAGTGTGAGCTTACCTGAGGTCTAAGCTTTTCTCTGTGTGTGTTTCTGGTTTGTTTTTTGTATGTTTTGTTTTTTTCCCTTCACTACAGCTAAAACTTCATTTTTATTTTTTGCAAAGGGAAAAAAAGACCAAATAATTTAATGAAGAACTGGTTCATATTCTTGAGGGTTTTCTACAATGAGGCTTTTATTGTGTACTTATCATTTTTTGTTCATGGTTGTTTATAGGTTTTTAAGATAATGTCACAACCCTCCAGTTTCACTTCTGTGTCTAAAGAGCACTTTTGGCAAGTTTTTTTAGAGCAGGGAAAATGCAGTATTTAATTGTAAAATCAAAAGAAAACGCTTGTGTGAAAACTTGTGTGTTTGTGCTCTTCCGCTATACCACACTGCCACCTAGAGATATATAGTGGAAAAGTAGGAAAGGAAATGCTCTTTATGTAGTGCTTGGATCTCAATTTTGTGATGAAACTGAAAGTAGATATAGCAGATTCACAGCCAATTAACAGCTTTGTGTAGAAAAGCTCTTAATTCTTGCAGTACCAGTGCATGTGGAGAATGAGCCAACACAGATAAAATACTTCTTGTTAACACAAAAACTAGACACTGACTCAATTCAGACAATCCTCCAAACCACCTCTCATGTGTGGCTTCCTTTTCTGTTTCCCTTTTTAGCACTTGTCATGATATCTGAATGGATTAACTTCCTTTAGCCAGGGTTCCCTTCTTAACCAGGATTTCAAACCAGTGCAGTGGGTTTGCAAGGTTGTCAGGAGAAGAGAACGCAAATATCTGAAGGGCTCTCCCACACAGACGGTGGAGCAAATTTGTTGTCTTTTGCTCCAGAGAGCAGGACCCGATCCAACAGGTTCAAATCAAAAGAAAGGGGATTTTAATTGTACATAACTTTCTGATGGTATGAACTGTTTACTTGTAGAACAGGCTGCCTTGTTGGACTGTCCTTCATTAGAGGGGTTTTTAAGTAGATTCTGGATCACCACCTTTCAGGGATGTTGTAGTGCTGGATTTTCTGCATTGACGGGGGTTGAGCTAGATGACCTTTGGAGGGCCCTTCTAACTTTGATGATCCCATGCAATGAGAAAGGAGGGGCATTTTGGAACGGGTGTATAATTCTATGACTCCACTTCCTGTCCCTTAACCAAGAGCTTGTAGCAATGCATTTGCATTGGCCCAGAATGGAGAAAGGAGTATGTACAGTCTTACTTGTAACTCACAACAATTCTGAGAACATAACTTTGTTGTGTTAAACTGCACCTCTGAGATAATAATAATTAGCATCAAATCCACTTTCCTAGATTTCCTGAGAGAGGATGTAAATGTGGGGACGAGCTTCCTCCGTGTTGCAGCTCATGATGATGACTATGGTTCAAATGCTTCCATTACGTATTCTGCAGCCAGTGGAAAAATGAAATACTTCCAGGTCAATCCTGTCACGGGTTGGGTTTATGTCAGCCAGCCCCTATTACAGGTATGTTGCAGGTTAGCTTTGGTTCATAACCAGATGTCAACTCAAGGCATGTATAACTGGTAGATACAGCGAGATGTCAACTTATAGAAGTCTATCGCTTGATAGCTCTGGTTGTATATATTAGTGTCACACTGATTGTTGTACACCAGCCAGGGGTCTGCTTCTTTTGAATGAATCGTTTTCATAAGCATAAATTCTTTCACAGCTGTCATGTCATGCTGAAGTTCTAACTAAAAGCAGAGAAACGAGGAGCAGAGTTGGCAGGTCGTATCCAAAAGACAGAAATGGGGCCTATTTTGTAGTTACTTTAATGTAAAACTCAAGTTCCGCAACTATACGTCTCTAAAAAATAAAAGAATAAAAATCCATGAACAAAAGAAATTATTGCCATGTTATGGAAATTGTGATTAATACTTGCAAAAAGTGATCTATTATCTCCCAGGTAAGTGTGTACATGCCTGTTATCCTCTACACAATTACCTGGGAGTAAGTCCTATTGAGCTCAGCGGGACATATTTTTGAGTAGACATGTATAGGATTGCACTGTTAGGATACAGGGTGTTAGGTGCAAAAAAATAAAGCATTAAGGTTCTACCGAAGGCTTCTGGGAAAAAGCAGCAATGGCTGGTTTTTGTTTAAAAATAAAAATCTAGGAGCTCTTTGGGTCTGTCTATAGCAGTATTCTGAGCAGAAATATAGAAAAATGTGGTGGACCTGCAATTATTATTATTATTATTGTAAAAAACAAACAAAAAAAAACCCCCAACCACTTTCTGCTGAATCAGTCCTTCTCTTCCCTTACCCAGAAATCTTTTATAACTCAAGACATTATAGCAATGGATGGAGGGAACAGGAGTACTAAGGTTGAAGTTAGAGTCACCATCACCAGTGCAAAAAACCAGCCGCCTCAGTGGGATAAGGATAGTTATGAAGTTGTCATTCCAGAGAACACAACAAGAGACACCTCCATTGTGGTAAGTTGTGGGGTGGGGTTCTAAAACAGAATTGTGCATTACCCCATAAGTGATACGCAAATACGGCAGATGTCTTCTGGTGCAATGTTTATTTTATGCTCCCCAACTGCTGAGAAATAATCACAGCAAAAAGAAGATTGAATATTATCAAGTCCTTCCTCTTGCCTTCAATCCCTCCCATCTATCAACTTTTCTTGCTTCTCTGGTGGTAAATGTTCTTTCTCCCACTCTGTGGCTGAAAGCAAGCCCACCCACCCCAGGAGCATTGGGAAATGTAGTTTCAACAGCACTACATTTCCCAGTGTGCCTGGCAGCTCTAGCAGCCTTCCGGATGGTGGGGACAGTCGAGGAAAGACACCTTCCTCCATCCCACAGCCACCAGAATAGTAGGACAGGTAAGCAGATGGAAGGGAACCTGTGAGTGTGATAAATGGGCGAAGGGAAGGGGATTGGAGGTTAATTGGGGGGAAGAATCCAACCCCTATTGTGCTTCCAGTGACATCATTGGGGCATGATGGGGCCCAGTTTTGCTTGAAATAAACCTGAGCTGTTTTCTGAGGGTTCCTCTAAATGAGCAATTTATTGCACACTTATGATTGGCCACTCACAAACGTTTGCTGGGATTTTTTACACTACGTCGTCAATGACCAGGACGTCTTCCTCAGTATTCTCTAGAAATCCTTCCACGAAAAGAACCCCTTTTAAAGTAGTAACATCCTGAAAAAATGGGGAATCTTCTGCCACTAGATGGTGCTGTCTCATTGAATTGAACGGAGGGGAAGTAATTCAATTCAACTCAAACCACATGATTGTCCCTCTCAGCCCATGTAATGCAACCCATAGCAATCATGCCAAAAAGCAGGAAGTAGTTGGACTGAGAGTCTGTGACTGGCCCAAAACCACCCAGTGAGATTCTATTGCTGAGTGGGGGCTAGAACCCAGATCTCCTAACTCCCAGTCCAACACTCAAACCACTATACTACACTGGCTGTAGATCTGAGAAGCTGGGAAAGACTGGTGGAAAGACCTGCTATCATTCTTGGCTGATACTGATGGGTTAGGCATAAAATTTGCCTAACAACAGAAAGGGCCATCATATGCTCCAACATTGCATTTATGCTGACTCTTTTAACATGCAGAGCCATGTTGAGTCATATTAGATGCATTTAGAATCTACGGTGTGAGTTTCTTAGGTTTTGGCATATGAATAAGTGTGTGTGTAACTATACAAAGAACTGCCTCTGATTTTGTGAACATGTTTGAACTGCACAGACAATTAGAGCAACATCCCCCCTTGGCGATCCACGTATAACATATAACCTAGAAGAGGGGCTGGTTCCAGAGACCAATATGCCCATCCGATTCTACTTGACTCCAAACAGAGAGGATGGTTCTGCCTCTATTCTTGTTGCTGAGCCTTTGGATTTCGAAACCACCAAGACCTTTTTGTTGAGGATTCGAGCACAGAATGTTGCGGCGGTACCTCTTGCTGCATTTGCCGCTGTCTACGTTAATGTGACAGGTGGGAAACGCTCTTTTAATGTCGGGGCAAAATGAGTGATGTGGGGTAAGGGGTGTGCTATATAAACTTTTGTTGCGTTAATGTGAGTCAGAGAGGGATATGATACGAGATAGTGTTTAGATGAGAGATAGGATTTTAGGATTGACAACAGATTGGTGATTTGTGACGTGATTGAGAGTGAGATCTAGAGTATTGTATATGAGAGAACATCTCTTGATAGAGCCATTAAGAGTTACTTGTTGAATAATAAACAACTCATTACTGTAATTCACAAAGCTTTCTTTGTTTATGAAGTCCTAAGCCTTCTCCTCTTGGCTACATAAGAGGGAGGCAATATAGGGAACAATAAAAGTTTATAGAATAAAGTCTGTGTGTCCTCACAACTCAAAGACAGAGTAAAGTGTTGGACCTGAACCTTAAAGGTCCTGGTGGCATTGAAACCCTGTATGTGTGAAAGAAGGTGGTTGTCCTGTTTTAAGGCTAGCAAGTGCCCTGGTTAAGGTCCAGATAGTTCCAAGGGTAAAGAAGGTGAGAAGCCAGTCCAGTGCAAGGTTGTATAAAGGATTCCAAGTAGTGTAGTAGAATGCAGGGGCCAGGTCAAAAACAGTCCAGCGGGTGGTTCACAGAAGGTACTTGATCCAAATGTCGAAGTCAGTCAGGGATTGTCCAGGAGGATGGTCTAGGTGGTTTGCTGAGGGTCCAGGGATCTGCATAGTCCAAAGAAGCTAAGCAAGAACGCTGCGGTTGGTGAGCCTTTTGTCTGCAGCAGAGAGTCGGCCCTGGCTGAGTTGATTTATAGCTGGCTGTTAATCAGCATAGCTGGCTGATTAGGTCAGTGTGTTGCTCTTAAGGGAGGCCGCATGCTGTGGACTCTTCCTGTCTCTCTGCTGCTGGCGTTTGATCCTGTGTCATTCTGAAGGATCTCTGGCTCAGCCTCCTGCATTTGGGGGAGTTCAGGAAGGTTGCTAGAGGTGCCAGGCTGCTCTTCCAGTGGTCCCAGGGGAGTGCTGTCAGCCGAAGCTTCCAGCTCCCTGCCTGGCTCTGGCTGGGGCCTGTTGTGCTGGCTGTTCTTCCTCATCAGAGGAATCTTCCTTGAGTTAAGGCATGACAGTGGTTCCCACTGGGGGGAGAAAGGCCTTAGAGAAGAGGAAGAGGCAGGAACACCGCACTGGACATTCCATAACTAACAGAACTCCCTTCTGAAGTCTCACCATTTTGTGATACTACTTCTTTGGGCTGGCTTTCAGTGCATGATGCTGAGTAGAGTAGTTATAGGGACCAGCTGTATTTTGTAACCACTCTGCTCTTGTCTTGACGGCTAGCTTCAGTAACTGTCGATATGCCACAGTTATGTGTTAGGTAAACAAACCATAGTCCACTGCTCGTGCTCTCCCACAATTCCTCTTCCTTGACAAACCATAGTTTGCCATTACATCTGGACCAGCAAGCTGTGGTCAGCGCTAACTATAATGTGCTAGTTATGGTGAGTACAAACCATGATCAAACCAGGATTTCTAATTCTGTTTTTCAGTCAAACTATGATTTGTTCACACCATACTTTGCTGGCTCAGATATAACAGAAAAATATTATTTGCTGAGAAAGAGGACATGTAGGAAGCTGTGGAGAAGGAGAGCAGTGCATGAGCTCTTTGAATTTTTCCAATTCTATTGGCCATAAGAGATTTTAAAAATGTGCAAACAATATTACCTGGCGACAGTGAGCCAATAGAATTGGAAAATTCCCCAAATCTCATGCACTTCTCCCCTGTAAACAGTCTCTGAGGTCTCTGGAGAGAAATAAAATCCTTAAGCATGCCAACGGTTAAATGCATGGGCTGATGGTTTGAATTTTAAACACATTTTAGATGTCAATGACAACGTCCCTTTCTTCACCTCATCCATTTATGAAGCTTCTGTAACAGAAGGAGCAGAAGTTGGAACTTTGGTGATTCAGGTTTCTGCCACTGACTTAGACCTTGGTCAGAATGGTGAGGTAAGGTAAAATTTGAATAGTGTTGGCTATTTGCATGTTTGACACTAGCGGAAACCCTGGATAAGAAACTGTTTGGCATAGGTTTTCTCACGGAATGTAGACTCAGTGGGGAACTACACCTGATTGCAGCTCTCCAACAAGTATACCTGTTTGATACATTTGTTTGTCATGTTCACACTTTGTTTTCTGTGTGTGAACCCCACCTTTCCACACATCACCCCCTCCGCCCCCCCCCCAAAGTCAGGAAAAAATAAAATCAGTGGTTTGCTGCAGAAACTGCACATGGGACAGATACTCAATATGTCCCATAGTGGTTTTTAGAATCATGGAATAGCAGATTTGGAAGCGGCCTAAAAGGACATTGAGTCCACGCCCCTGCTCAATGCAGGAATCTACCTTAAAGCATCCCTGACGGATGGCCGTCCAGCTGCCTCTTGAGTGCCTCTAGTGTGGGAGAGCCCACAACCTCCCTAGGTCATTGGTTCCATTGTCATACTGCTCAAACAGTCAGGAAGTTTTTTCCTGATGCCCAGCTGGAATCTGGCTTTCTGTAACTTGAGCCCATTATTCCATGTCCTGCCCTCTGGGATGATCAAGAAGAGATGATGTCCCTCCTCTGAGTGACAATCTTTCGAGTATTTGAAGAGTGCTATCATATCTCCCCTTTGTCTTCTCTTCTCAAGGCTAAACATGCCCAGTTATTTTTGGCCACTCCATGGGGGATTATGACTCGGGGTGGTGGTAAGAATTTCTGGGTAGAATTGGTTCTCGAACCACCCAGGGTCACCCATCCCTGAGTTAAAATTCCCAAGGGTAAACAACAGTATAATATGTGAAATGCCTTTGAGAACTGATTGAGCATCACCCAGAGTCTGTCCGAGAGACAGAGCTGACTCTCCAGTGACGTGGACAACTGTAGCAGTGGTAGTGGTTGTAGTAGTGGACACACCAGCCTTGGTTCAGGACTTGTCCTAAGAATGTGAGGTGGTACTTCTTTGAGATTAAGTGTACAGAAAGGCCCTGGGAGTTGTTTCATGTAAACGCTGCTGGGTATATTTTGCTTCTCTGAGAACTGTCTGCTGGAAAGAAAAGAAAATAACCCTCGATTTTCATTTCAGCCCTCTTCTCTCTCTCTCAATTTTTCAGATCACTTATTCTCTGCTACCTGATCGCAGTGGTGACTATACGTTTTTCCACTTGGACTCGAAAACGGGTTCAATCTATACTACCTCTGTGTTTGATAGGGAAAAGAAAGCATCATATCTTTTGGAAGTCAAGTCAACAGATGGCTCAGAATCGGCTCGTCCGGGAAAACACGGGCAGCTGAATTCTGGTAAGAGGGTGAAGTAGGGAAATCGGTCATGGCATCAATTATTTTAATGCTATTTGTTTATCTTGAAAAGAGAGCCATTCAGTTAACCAGGTAAGCGAACTGGTACAAAGAAAAGGAAAGAACTAAGGCTGAAAAACTTTCAGGTCCAGAGAATGGTTTGGAGGCATATGATGCAGTTGTACTTTAGAAGCTAAGTAGGGCTGGACATTTAAACTGCTGGGAACTCTGTGTCAGCTGACCTGAACTCTTTGGATTTATTAATTTATCAGTTGATAATGATCAAATATTAACTATATTAATATGGTCAGTTAGTATATTAATATGATCAAATGATTAATAATGAATTGTTGTGAACTGCCCAGAGGGCTTCAGCCATCGGGCAGTATAGAACTGTAACAAATAAATAAGTTAGTAAATATTTATGAGTAATATTCTTTACAGTGAACTCCATCTCAGCTTCTTCCAGTTCCCTCTCATGTGTACTGTCCTCCTTTCTACCTTTCTGGTTCCCAAGAATTCTTTGGCTGCTGTTTAGGCATTGCATGTGGGGTCTACCTGTAGCCTTTTAAATGGCTGAGTAGTCCTTTGCTGCAGAGTGTGAATCCAACACTGTGGTTGATTGTGAAATTGTTTAAATGTCCTGTCCCTGAGCTTCCCTGATATTTGTGTGTGCAAATAGAAATTGACATGTGTAAGTCAATTGTATGTTGAAAAGTCAGGTTGTAGAGAAGCTTTGCAAACCACTGCATACTATAAAGGAGCATTCCCCAAACTAGTGCCCCATCCCAGATATCTTGGACTACAGTTCCCATCATCCCAACCAGTTTGGCAAAAGCTGCTATGCAGTAATGTCACAGTCAGCAACAGAACACAGCTCTAGAAATGATCAAGGCTTTAAAAGGAAAAGGAAAACTGATTATCAATGGACAGAAGCTGCATTTTTTTAAGGGAAGAAGTTAAAATTGGGCCCTACAGGCTGCAGGATAGGAAAGTTACGACAGAGCTGTCCAATCGCCGCATTTGGTATCCGTTATTCGCATGTTATCTGCTTAAACAAATTGGATGTGACATTCATTTGATATCCAAGTGCTTCTTTGAGTAATGTTGGTATTATAAATTGTCCACAAGCCTAAGGGTTCGTTTCTGTATTGTCTGCGTTATTCGTCTTCATTTAACGTGCAGCTAGACAGTTTAAGGAATTGTAGCTGACAGAAGTGGCACAGCCGAGTATTTTAATCTCATGTTCCTCGTCTCTCTAGACACGGCCTACGTGCGCATTTTTATCAGCGATGTGAACGACAACAAGCCCGCCTTCACCAAGAGCGTCTATGAAGTTAATGTGGATGAAGACCGAGATGTTGGATCAACTGTCATTACCGTCAGTGCTAATGATGAAGATGAAGGTAGAGCTTCACAATTCCCCATAGCGGCACCTGAAATATTAATGAGTTAATTTTTCAGTTGCCTGCAGACTGTATTTTAGCAGCACCAGGAAGTGGGGGATGGGAGGAAACGTCTTTCATCTCTCCACATTTGTTTAAGGGCTTCTCTCTGTCTTGAGCTTGACAGCTTGTGAGCATTTGCTTTATAAAGAACCCGCGAGGGCTTCTGGCAAATAACTCTTTACTTATGACAGACCAGGCATTAAGCACAGTTAGTTAGATTAGGGAACCACGATTCCAGGTATGCCATAGCGCACATATCTCTGGTACAGAAAAGAGAGCAAAGGGGTCATGTTTCTTCTGATCATGTGATCGGGCGGCATTCTCAAGCTTTGATGTAACAAATGTCTCTATGGGGCTGTTCACGCAGCGCGCTAGCCCACACTCAGTGGTTGAGTGTGGGTTGTTTATTGAACCATGGGTTACCATGTTGTCTGAACCCAGGACATTTTCCACAGGGTGGCTTGTTAAGCATGCAGCATGGCTTATTTTTCTTGAAAAAGCCACTTTGAGAACCCGTGGTTTGTTGTTGGGACATTCGGGGTAGCTAACAAACCACACTGCATGATTAACTAGTCACCCTGCGGGAATTGTAACATGTAGAATTACGTCCAAAGCTTGTACGTTTTTCTTGATGTGTCTAGTACCTGGTATGTGTGTTCAGTGGGAAGATGGTTGCAAGGGTAAAGGGTTAAAATGGTGGCAATGCTACTACTGCCACTAGTTGAGTTTGAGTACAATTTACTAACTAAATGCCACTGGTTTAAAAGATGCACTCCTCCATTAGCAACATGTCACCAAAAACTTGGACATGAGATAAACTTTAATACTGTAGACCGAAATTCATTTAAAGAAGGCAGAAATTCATTTGTAGGCTCAATGGAGATAATCATAGTTATCACTACTAATCGCAGTTAGATGAGTCATAATTATTAGATCTCCTGACCGTTCATAAAGAAAGGCATGCAGAGAAGAGTGTCTAATTTGAATAATGGAATAGACTTTTCTTCAACATCAGGAACTAGAGCCTAATTTTGGGATCGGTGCCAGTTTGGGCCAGTTTGGCACAGCCGTCCCAAGACATTTCACATATTATACTGTTGTTTACCCTTGGCATTTTAACTCAGGGATGGATGACTCTGGGTGGTTCAGGAACCAAGTCTATCCAGAAACTCTTCCCCCTGCTCCATGGGTCATAACCCCTCATAGCAGTGGCCAAAAATAACTGGGCATGTTTAGCCTTGAAAAGAGAAGACAGAAGGGAGATATGATAACACTGTTCAAATACTTGAAAGGTTGTTACACAGAGGAGGGCCAGGATCTCTTCTTGATCATCCCAGAGTGCAGGACACGGAATAATGGGCTCAAGTTACAGGAAGCCAGATTCCAGCTGGGCATCAGGAAAAAACTTCCTGACTGTTAGAGCAGTATTATTATTATTATTATTATTATTATTATTATTATTATTATTATTATTATTATTATTTTATTTATTTATTTATTTATTTATTTATTTATTTATTTATATAGCACCATCAATGTACATGGTGCTGTACAGATTACACAGTAAATAGCAAGACCCTGCCGCATAGGCTTACAATCTAATAAAGTTGTAGTAAACAATAAGGAGGGAAAGAGAATGCAAACAGGCACAGGGAAGTGTAAACAGGCACCGGGTAGGGTGCAGCTGACAGTATAGGGTCAGAACAAACTCAATATTTAAAAGCTATAGGGAAAAGAAAAGTTTTTAGCTGAGTTTTAAAAGCTGTGATTGAGTTCATAGTTCTCAAGTGTTCTGGAAGAGCGTTCCAGGCATAAGGGGCAGCAGAAGAAAAAGGACGAAGCTGAGTAAGGGAAGTAGAGGCCCTTGGGCAGGCGAGAAGCATGGCATCAGAGGAGCGGAGAGCACGAGTGGGGCAATAGTGTGAGATGAGAGAGGAGAGATAGGCAGGAGCTAGACCGTGAAAAGCTTTGAAGGTCAACAGGAGAAGTTTATATTGGATTCTGGAGTGAATTGGAAGCCAATGAAGAGATTTCAGAAGTGGAGTGACAATGGAACCAATAACCTAGGGAGGTTGTGGGCTCTCCCACTCTAGAGGCCTTCAAGAGGCAGCTGGGCAACCATCTGTCAGCGATGCTTTGAGGTACATTCCTGCAATGAGCAGGGGGTTGGACTTGATGGCCTTGTAGGCCCCTTCCTACTCTACTATTCTATGATCCTATGATCCTAACCCTGGTCCTGCATGAAGCATTTTGTTTCCCTTTCCTCTCTCTAGGAACCAATGCAAAAGTAAGGTACCAGATAACAGCTGGAAATGCTGGAGGCACGTTTGAAGTTGACCCAGAAACAGGCGTCATCTTCATTGCACAGCCATTGGATTACGAAGAAGCCCAGTTGTATGAACTTCATCTGGTGGCTTCTGATGGGAAGTGGGAAGATTTTGCCATTGTAATCATCAATGTTGTGAACAAAAACGACGAAGCTCCTGTTTTCTCTCTCAGCGAATATTATGGAAGTGTGATCGAGGAACTAGATGGCCTTCCAGTCTTTGTTCTTCAGGTACATTTGGGTATGCTCATCCAAAATAACAGCAACTATGACCCAAGACCCTAAGGGCCAGTTTGGCACAGCCTCGGGTGAAGTCAGGTGAAGGACTTAATACATCCTGTTTGTGCATGTAATACAATAGCCTCCCAATTCTTCTGCCCCCAATTGCTCACGGAGAGGTACATAGAGGGTCTGTATGGCTGTGAAGCACCAATCCGCAAATTAAGTTCTAGTTCATGCTGTTGAAGAAAAGCCTATCCCATCAATGAGTTATGATGGATCATAGGAACATAGGAAGCTGCCTTATACTAAGTCAGACCATGGGTCCATCTAGTCCAGTATTGTCGGCACTGGCTAGGCAGTAGCTCTTCAGATTTTCAGGCAGGATTCTAACTGGGGAAGCAGGGGATTGAACATGGAGTTTTCTACATGCAAAGCAGATGCTCTACCATTGAGCTACAGCTCCTCAAGGTTTGCTTGTCAGAAGATGTTGGAGGATGGAGGGGGATGCATAGGCCAAATTTCAGTGATGTTAGAAAAGGCAAGCTATTTTAATTGGTTTGTGGCTGTGCTGCTTGGTGGGGCCACTGTGGACCTCCCCCATCACGTGGCAGCCTCCATTAAGTGAACAAGATCCAATCTAGCCTACTACTTAATGGTAACGTGATAGGTGCATACCTTTCATTCCTGTTTCCTATGCAGAAAATTAGAATTATGCTGTGTGTGTGTATCACTGTATTTATATAAATATAGCCATAGGCAATCTGGACTAGTCCATTTACACAGGTTGAAAGGAAAGGAACCTCTCGTGCAAGCACTGAGTCAGTACTGACTCTTGGAGGGACGCCAGCTTTCGCTGACGTTTTCTTGGCAGGCCTTATAGCGGGGTGGTTTGCCGTTGCCTTCCCCGGCCGTTATTACCTTTCCCCCAGCTAACTGGGTACTCATTTTACCGACCTCGGGAGGATGGAAGGCTGAGTCGACCCGAGCCGGCTGCCTGAGAACCAGCTTCCGCTGGGATCGAACTCAGGCCGTGGGGAGAGTTTCAGCTGCAGAAACTGCTGCTTTACCGCTCTGCACCACACGGATTTCAGTTTTGCCAAAGGTTTCTGGTAAACCAAAACTGGAATTGGGCTATTTTTATGAAGACAATGTGAGACTGATTATTGTCCTCTTAGATATGATTGTGCTCCATGTGTAATCAGCCTGCAGGGTTAGGATCTAGGATGGCAGTTTCAATTTGAAAGATGCAGATGCCACCATTTGATAGGGATGCAATGTGTTTTCCACCTATATATAGTGCATTGCTTATATTGGTTGTTCTTACCAAGTTGGTAGGCACAGCTGAGATTTTATAAAATATAGTTACTAGAGCTGTCCAATCTCTCTAGGTGGTAGCAAATGATCCTGATAGTGGCATGGATGGAGGTGATCTAAGGTACTCCTTGCACGGCCACGGTGCAGATGATGTCTTCGCTATAGATGAGAACACAGGTAGCATTTATTCCCAGAAAATGCTAGATCGGGAAGAACGTGCCCTTTGGAGATTTGTTGTGCTTGCAACCGATGAAGGAGGGGAAGGGCTTACAGGATTTGCAGATGTGATTATAAACATCTGGGATATAAATGATAATGCCCCAGTGTTCACCTGTATGCCCAGTGACTGCAATGGGAGTGTCTTCGAAAATTCTCCGGATGACACATTCGTTCTGGAGATGGCAGCTGTAGACGCAGACGACTCAAATGTCGGTCTCAATGCAATTTTGACTTACCGTATCATTGAGAACGTGAAAAATGACTTCGATATGGACTTGTTCAAAATCAACCCTACCACTGGCAACATCTATGTAGCAGGGGGGACTCTGGACAGAGAAATGGCAGAAAGATATTTCCTTAGGATTGAAGCCAAAGATGGAGGAGGACTGACAGGAACAGGCACGGCCACCATCTGGGTAGCAGATGCAAATGATCACATCCCCAGTTTCTCCCAGGATGTTTGGCATGCTGTAATCCCTGAGACTAGTGCTGTTAACTCAGAGATTCTAGAAGTGTCGGCAATTGATGGAGACAGAGGGGAAAATGCGCACTTAACGTTTAGCATTATTGGGGGAGATCCGGAACAGAAGTTTTACATTGAGGACCATCAAGAAGACCAGCATGCTACTATCAGACTGAAAAAGCCCCTGGATTATGAGCAAATCCATGAAAGGTGGTTTAATCTTACCATCAAAGTGGAAGACTTGGATTTTTCTAGCGTTGCCTTTTGCTTGATCGAAGTGGAAGACCGTAATGACCACAGCCCTGTGTTCGGTTCTCAGTTTGTCCAGTTGAGCCCTTTCTTTGAAAACACGCCTGTGGGTACCACCATCATCACCGTAACAGCCACGGATGAGGACTCCGGCTTGAATGGGAACATTGAGTATTCCATCCGGTTGGATTCGGATCCTGCTGGGCAATTTGCGGTAGACCAAGATGGTCATGTGACTGTGTCAAAAGGGTTGGATCGGGAGGTCATTCAGGAGTATGGTTTAATTGTGCAGGCTTCTGATCAAGGTCTCCCTGCCCGAACAGGAAGTGTTACAATATTGATAGACTTGCTGGATATAAATGACAATGAGCCAAGGTTCGAGGCATCATACATGCCTGTGGTCTGGGAAAACACACCAGGACCTCAGCTCGTGTACATGAACCCTACATCAAATCTACTTTGGGCTTTTGATCCAGACAGTGATGACAATGGGCCACCTTTTATGTTTCAGTTGCCATCAGATTATCAGAACCCTTTGGATTTCTCTCTCATCGACAATGGAAATAATACAGCAACGATTACGGCTCTGAGGTCTTTTGACAGAGAGAAGCAGAAGCTGTTCCATCTACCCATTATTATAACTGATAGTGGGAGCCCGCCTATGAGCTCTACGAACATCTTGACTATAACTATTGGTGATGAAAATGATAATAGTCATGGAGCTGGCCATAAGGAAGTCTATGTTTACATGCACCGAGGTAGGTATTGGATAGAGTATGGGCTTATCTAGAACTTTGTTAAAATACTTTAAGGGCACAACCCTATTGATTGCGTCGTCGATGATCAGAAGCCGCCAAACGTTTTAGAACAGAAACAAGTTTCTAGCTCTGTTGGTTTTGCAGATAAAGCTGAAAATGTGTGTGGCAATGTCTGGTGAAACCTCCAGGTTAGGGGGTATGGAGGGGGGGAAGGGGCATATGAATGGACATCTGAAGTTGTCTTTTACTGGTTTGGATGGAGCATTGGTCCATATTACCTTCTCCAACTAGCATCAGCTTTCTAAGGATCTGGGCAGATAGTTTTTAATTGGCAATATCAGGGACCTGCTGTATGTGAAGTAGTACTACTTGAGCCACTTTCTGCATGGTTCTTCTAACTGTTGTGAGAAGACAGAATAAATTGCAAAAACTAGAATAAAAATGCAGCTCTTATTCTCTTCAATAATGTATTCAGACCCCAGAAATCCACCTTACTTGGAACAGAACTTTGGGTTAGCTTGGCATAACAACCTTTATTTTATTTTGTTTAAGACCAAAGTGTTGCCATCCCTACGTGTTTGTGGCTTAGCTTTCTATGTGCACTTCCATGAAAGATCAGAGTATTTGCAGCTGCATTACTTGAAATGTCTTGGATCATAACCTTTGTGAAAGCCAAGCAGCAATAAAAATGATGAATGCAGCAATAAATGCTATGGAATGTATAAAGCTCTTTGGGAAAAGAGGGGAAATTAATGCAGATTTATTATAATTTATCTCAACAGGAAAATGGTCAACAACAGTGCTTGGGCACGTGTTTGCTCCTGATCCAGATGACTGGGACAATAAAACATTTGTCTCTGAAGGAAAAATGCACAAGTGAGGATTGTATTTGTGTCAAGCGGAGTAATATTTAATATTTATGCTTCTGTAATTATTTTCTTATGCTTTGTTATGTATGTTATAAAGCCAGGATTATTGCTTGGTACAGAGAAGGCAGTCTCTTTTAAATTTGTATTTTGCATTTATTGGAGGGAACGATGGTAACTATTCCTTATTTCACTGGTACCAACTCATTAATTTTTTTGCCACTGAGGGTAAATATCATGTCTTCCTTTACTAAAGCTGTGAACCAGAACTGACGTTGGATGCCAGCCCTATAGCGGCTTTGCATTTTACGCAACGGTCAGTCATGCTATGGGGTATCACTCAGCAGGCGGGCTAAATGAGAATGTGGGCTCACCTACACCAAGCAGGATATTCCACTATGAAAGTGGTATATAAAAGGCAGGAGCCACACTACTGCTCTATAGTGATATTGAAGTGCACTGCAGGATCTACACTACTGCTTTATAGTGGTATTGAAGTGCACTGACAACTGTTGGAGCCCATGACACATCTACACCAAGCAGGATATAACGTTATAAAAGAGGTATGAAAGCAGTATATGGTATGTGTCATGGGTCCTGACAGTTGTCAGTGCACTGCAATACAGCAGTAGTGTGGCTCCTGCCTTTTATATACTGCTTTCATACCACTTTCATAGTGGAATATCTGCTTGGTGTAGACGAGCCTCCACAAACGTGCATCCTTAAACATCTGTGGGCTTGTTTTGTGGAGCTGCACCTCTTTTGGTGAACTCAGTGCGTGTACTCAGGTGTTGAAGGACATGTACCTGTTGTCTGCCAGCATCAGGGGTATCTGCACTGATAGGCATCTGCTGAGGTCCACATTCCAGAAGATGGTGGGGGCAGGAGAGACAGTGCCAACCCTTTGGACCCTGCTTCTTCTGCTTTTGCTGCTTGTTCACCTTCTGTCTGAGCGAGCAGTGAAAGCAGTCACGAGAAGGAGGAGGAGCAGCAGCGTCTGTTGGCTTTGCCCGTTCCCTCTGAGTAGTGGGGTGGAATGGGCACAGATGGACAGGAGGAGGGGGCACCTTCTTTATTTACTCACGACATTTGTGTATCGCTCTACATCTAAAACAGATACCGGAGAAGAGAACAGAAGAAGTGAAATAATAAAAAGCTTAAAGGACTTAAACACTATATTAAAATTACTATTTTTTAGAACCAGATTGCCAATAATAACTGGGTCTGGTCAGGTGAGGAATAGAGCTGTTTTCTGGAGGTGCTTTAAACAACACAGTGACCACGTTCAGATGACACACTAAGCCACATGGTTAAGCTTTTTTAGCTAAACATGATGGCTTAGCATGTTGCGTGAACCAGCCCGGTATTGGCTTCAAGGGGCAGGGAATTTCAAAAGAAGGGGGCCATCACACTGAAGGCTCTTCTCTGGGTCATAGATCCATGTGAAACTACCAGGAACGTGCCCTCTGATTATCTCAGTGACTAGGTGAGTTGGTAAGGGAGAAGGCGTTCTCTCAGGTATCCTGGTCCTAAGTTATTTAGGGCTTTGTTTACTAGTAACAAAACTTTAAACCTGGCCCAGTAGAGAATAGGCAGCTTTGCCTAAGGGGCCATTGTCTGCCAGCATCTGCCACAGTAAACGCTGGCTGGGAATGATGGGAATTGCAGTACAATGCATCTGGAGGGCACCAGGTTAGGGAAGACTGCACTGGTGTAATCGTATGCACCTAGCAGACATGATTGCACCATAAAGTGTGGAAGGAAATATTACCTGAGGCAAACGAGTGTATGTGGGTAATACTTCTCGAAAGTGGTTGTGTTACGGGTGAGGAAATGGGAATTCAGAATGAGTGTGGATTGTCCAGAAGCAATCAGCAAAGCAGGGTGCCAGATCTTCATGGATCACGCCTGTTCAATCCATGTGGATTTAACTTCAGGCTGTAAAGTGCTCTCATATGATTATCTCTATGGGAGTGATTCTCGTTGAAAAGAGACCTTGAAATTAGTCCCAAGAAAGCCGCAGTGAGGATAATACAGGCAAAAGGGCGGAAAGAAGATCGCTTTCAGTTTAATCTTCCTCTCTGGGTTAATGAGAACTGCACATTGCTGCTGAAAAGAAAATGTCCCAGGATGCTTAAATAAACGAACTTAACGTGTGCAACAATAACATCCTTTGGAATGAAGCGTGTTTGTGCATCTTTTTATGGAACTGGGGCCTTTATGTGTTTGTCGTGTTCCTAGATCTTTCAGACTAAATCAAAGGACTGGCGCTCTGCTCATGGTGGATAATGCTCCTCAGGGAACATATGAGTTAAAAATCAGAGTGTCAGATGGAATCTGGCCTGATGTTATAGCAACTGTGCAGATACATGTCAGAGAGATAGAAAATGAAGCCATTTGGAATTCAGCAACTCTGCGCCTGGCAGGTTAGTTCCATTCGCCAGTAGAGTTTGATTACTGAAAACTCGTACATCGTGCCGTTATGAGGGGACCAAGGCAGAAGTGCCTCATTTAGCAGTAGTTTTCATGCATTGTGACATTTTGCTGTAGACTTTCCTACGTTGTAAGCCACCCTTCCTCAACCCGATGCCGTCCAGTTGTGTTAGGACTGCAACTCCATAATGGCCATGCAGGCTGAGGATTGTGGAAGTTGTAGTCCAACACATCTGAAGGGCACCAGGTTGCAGAAGGCTCTTGTGTACTTTCCGCTTTTTTGTGAGGGGCACACCCATGTATGATGCCTTGAGCAACATGGACGAAGAGCGAGACAAAATGTTTTCAATATCGAAGGTGTTCACACAACATTCTAACCCATATTCAGTGGTTGAGTGTGGGTCGTTGTTGAACCATGGGTTGCTTGTTCAACCGTGGGTTAGTGTGCTGCTTGAACCCAGAACATTTTCCAGAGGGTGACTTGTTAGCCATGCAGTGTGGCTTATTC
Source organism: Elgaria multicarinata webbii (assembly GCF_023053635.1). Taxonomy (NCBI): domain Eukaryota; kingdom Metazoa; phylum Chordata; class Lepidosauria; order Squamata; family Anguidae; genus Elgaria; species Elgaria multicarinata. The sequence goes on along the minus strand of NC_086184.1, from coordinate 16,219,808 downwards.
TTAAACAAGTCACCTTGAGAACCCATGGTTTGTTGTTGGGTTGTTCACAGTGGGTAACAAGCCACCCTGCAGAAAATGTCCTGAGTTCAGACACTACACTAACCCACGGTTCAACAAACAACTCACAGATCAACATCAACGCCCACAGTTCAACCGCTGAGTGTGGCTTGGTGTGTTGTGTGAACAGCCATAAAATAGCTACGTGTTCTGAGACACTGGCATTAATCATCTGCCATTATTTTTCAATCACCCGTCCGTATCAGACATGACTGCGGAAGAGTTCATAAGGAGGGACGAGCCTGAAGAAAGCAGGCGTGACAAGTTTAAAGACCTGCTAGGAGGAATCTTTTCCATCCATCTTGAGGACATCATTATTTTCAGCGTGACAAATGTTGATGGGAGACAGACAGATGTGAGATTTGCAGTTCAGAACGGCTCTTCCTATTACAGGCCAGAAATGCTGCATGGGCAAATGGCTGCCTTTAAGAACAAGGTGAGATCATAATTTGCTGCTGTATTGGGCTTTCAGGGTGCAAGACACAATTATTAGCTCCAGAGAAAATTATATTGGAAGCCTGTGGACTGTTATGGCAAGAGGTTTGTGGTGGCACAAACATAGTTTAAGAGCAGGAATGGGCAGAATTCAAGCTTGTAGGATTGGCTTTGTCCTTTAGTAGAACCCAAGAAGCACCAACCAGAGCCAGGTCCAAAAGAAACACAGTGGTTGAGCTATGAAATTTTAGACCTGAGCTTAATGGTCTTACGCCTATCCCTTTGAGACAGCCAAATGCATGACTTCAGTTGTGAAGTACATAAGGATGTCCGTTGCCAGGAAATCCGGCTCTTTTAGGCTTGCCGGATTTCTGCAAAGCCTCCAGCTCTGCTTGCATCTGTGGGGTGATCCATTTCCCCCCCTGGGAATCTGGGAACTTTTTCAGTTTTAAAAAAATGGAGTCAATGGCAATGTGCATCATTTGTGCCAATTTCGGCCACAATTTGCAAAAATGGCTATTTACATAACTTTTTTTTTAAAAAATGGAAAATCCATCATGTGGCCCAAGAGGCTGAGGACAAGAAATATATTTAGTGACTGCAGCATTTATGATCTTGTAAAGCAGGAGTCCCCAATGCAGCACCCATGAACACCCCTAATGGCACCCATAAAGGGCTCCCCTAGCTGGTGCCTGCAGGCACCTTTAAAACCTGTTTAAATTATCCCCCCTTTTAAAATATATGTACATGGATTTGTATATATCCATAGCAATGAATACAAATGAGCAATAGGCTTCAACAAAAGTGGAGGAAGTATCCGAATACATATCCATTTGAAGGTGGCGTCTATATGCTACCTGCTCAGATTTGAAAACATCGTAAGGTCCTCAATCCAGTGCTTTGTAGGAGGTGTTTATCCTTCTAGTGTTGTAATATCAGTCTTTTAGCTGTCAAAAGGGCGTGGAGAATCCACTTACCCACTTAATCGCTTATTAATTTCCATGAAGCAGGTCATTAATTGAAAAGTGTACATCAGTAAATATTAAAGGTTGTTCCAGTACAAGCATTTTCCTCCTTCCCAAAAGAAGCAACTACTGGACACTGCCGAAGCATGTTTAAAAGAAGTATTAGCTGTACTGCATCGCCCACAATTAGCTGAACTAGACAATCCCTTCTTAAAGAGATGTTGCAGAGTCCAACAGACATGAAACAAACGTTGATGCTGAATAAGATGTAGCCTAATCCATAGCTGCGACAGGTAGATGCCAGAGCAGCAAACCACTGATTGGACGTTTTGTGGTGATGCCCACAGCACTTTCTCGAATTTGCAAATGCGCCCACGGGTCCCAAAAGGCTGGGAACCCCTGTGGTAGAGGTAGAAAACTGATTGGGAAGCTGAAAGCTCTTTTGCTGAGGAACATGCGGGCTCTTTGCCGAACTGCATTTTCCCTTTAGATCCAGTTGGCTTTAGGGGTCAACGTTTCTCAGATTGATGTGGATGAATGCCATGGGACAGACTGTAGCGGTAACAGCGGCTGCGCAAACTACATCACGGTGAGTGACATCCCCACAGTGATGGACACAGGAAGTGTGTCGCTTGTCTCCATAACAACCACCACCACCGCCGTCTGCACCTGTGCAGCCAGAGAGAGAGTTCATCGATCATGTAGCTCCTACTCTCACAACCCATGTTTCAATGGAGGGACTTGCATTGACATGCTGAATGGTTACAGGTGAGAGAGACTCCGTTTCACAAGTTTCCCCCCTCTTATTCCCCCCCCCTCTATAAAATGTTACATTTATGAAACTACCATGCTGGTTGGTTGTTTTTTAAAATGATATGTGGACAGTTTGAGAGTTCCTCTTCTACAGTGTGTCAAATTCTGCTTCCTTTTTTTGTTCTCCTCCAATTGCTGTGTTTCCCTTGTGTCTATTTTTAGACTGTAAGTCCCTTGGGGCAGAAATCTGGCCTTTTATTCTTCGTATGTATGTATGTATGTCTCTATTATTTATTAGTAATTGCATTTCTATACTCTACTTACTTATTTCTCTTTTATGTATCAGTAATTGCATTTCTATACACATTAGCCAAAGCTCCCTGGGCCATTCACAAAACAAGGGTTAAGACTATAAAATAAACCAATAGAATATAATGTAAAATCTAGATAATGCTACCTTATCTAAGGCCAGATATAACACTTCGAAAGCAGTTTGAAAACTGTATATGGAGTGTGTCCTGGAGGGGATCTACCCTACTGCTTTTAAAGCGCTTTAAAGCACTTTGAAAACTTTTTGAAACCTGTATATGCAGTGTGTCCTGGGCCCCAACAGTTGTCAAAACTGTTATAAAGCGCTTTAAAGCAGTAGTGTAGATCCCCAGTTGGGCCCCAATAGTGGTCAATACCATTATAAACCATGTTAAAGCAGTAATATAGATCCTGCCTTGGACTACAGTAGTGTAAGGCTTATTGCTCGAGTTCTACCAGACTGATTTTGCTCATTTTTGCTTTAAACTGAAGCTTGAGCTGAAAACTGAAAGAAGTTCGAAGCTTGAGCTTTAATAGCAATTAATTTTCTCTGTGCCTAAGAGGCAGGGCAGCCCCTCCACCAGCGGTATGACAGACAGTCCTGCTTGGCCAGTCAGTATGGTGTGAAGGCGGGCCACTGGGCGCAACCGTGTGGTTGGGCTGTTGCTGCTAGCGGGGGGGGGGGGGAAGAGGATGGAGGCAGCCAATCATGCAAGGGATGGGGTGGGGCCATGCTGCATGGACATTTCGGAGGGGGATTCACTACGTATGAGCCACATTTGCATTATTCATGAGCCCCTCTGTGGTGCAGCGACTGAGGGGCAAAAAGCCGGAAAGGAACAAGATTACTAGTGCCCATGGCGACAGGGGCTTTACACTAGTAATAATAATAATATATAATGTATAAACACAGTTTCACATTCATTCTCTATTTGTTTTTGTTTGTTTCAGATGTCAGTGTTCAACTTCTTTTCATGGACCAGATTGCCAGCAGACTAGACGTAGTTTCCATGGAAATGGCTATGCCTGGTTCCGTCCCATCAGGCCTTGCTTTGAGAGTTCCCTCTCCCTCGAGTTCATTACTGATGTTCCAGATGGGCTTCTGCTGTACAATGGTCCTTTGTCAGATTCGGGACCTGGGAATCCAGAAAACTTCATTGCCATAGGTACTTTTATTTATGTTGAACAGCACATTACCAGCTTCAACACAAAAGTCGGTGGGGAAGATCATTGTGATGGTCTAAGTGATATTGCTCATCTGTTTATGGACCAAGAAAATAAATGCTAAAAAGCATACGACAGCACAGACATAAGGAAAAGCAATAGTGTAATAATTGACGCACACAATTGAGCATGTTTGAAGTATGACTGCTTTCTGGATGTTGGTGTGGATGTATTTTCGTAATTTCATGTTCCGTGAACTTTTTGTTGTTGATTATAACACTTTTTTTGGTCTATTAGTCTTTGTTCTATTACAGTGTGCATTAAGTGGGAGTAGATTACAAAGAAAAGTCTGTGAAGTTCTGTTTGGTATCCTGATGAGTTGTGTGCTTTTATAGTAACAACGCATAACATTACGGTTCATTTCATCTGACCCCGCTAAGCGTTGCCTTGGGTGTCCTGCCTTGGTGGTTGCCTGTAGAACAGGCAAAATATATCTGGGGGAGTTTGGGTGGTGATCTTTTCCTTATTCATTGCCTTTTCATTTCCAGTTTGGCCGACTGTTAGGTTCATGCAGCATTTTCGGCCTTGACGGTGCCCATTCTAGGCTTTTCTTCTAGTTTTCATAACCATTGTTTCACATTAACAGGGTTGTAAGCCCTGGCTACTGGTGGTTGGCTAGGGTCCGCGGGTGTGCCGTGCCCATGTAATCCCTTGTGGGATTACTCCTTGTGTGATTGTCGTTGTTGTTGTATTTGTATCCTGCCAATCCCAAATACTGGGACTCAACTCAGCTTTACAAAATTAAAACATATAAAATTAAAACATAGAAGCCAGTTTCTGGCTGGACATCAGGAAAAACTTCCTGACTGTTAGAGCAGTATGACAATGGAACCAACTTTTGAAAGACAAATTGCAGTCTAGGTAGCATTGGAGGTAAGTGTTGTGAGGGAGGAAAGGACTAGGGGTGTGGGGGAAGGCCACATTTGCTGACAACCCCCTAAAAAATATCACCCCTCATTGCTGGATTTAGGCTTTAAAAGCTTCAATGCAGTGTAGGGAGGGTTAAGTGCAGGGCGGGGCGAACCCTCTCCTCTCCACCACCTCTCTAATACTCTGCCCCTTCTTAAAAAATTGCCCCTCCCTTGCTACAATCAAGCTTATTAAAACCCTCCATTGGTGCCAACAGGTGCTTTTTCAAACCCTGATCATAGCGGGGGTGGCCCTTAAACGGTGAGACTTTAAATGGTGCTTTTAATCTATTTGTTTTGATGACTGTTTTAACCAGGTTTATTTTCATCTTGTTGTTATTCCTGTTAGCCGCCTTGAATTCCTTTTTGGGGTAGGGTGCATATAGGGTGATTGATTTATAACTCAATCAATCAATCGTGGGTCTAAATCTGACTTCACCACTTTCTTCCTTGTTAAATCTTAGAACTTTCCGACAGCATTCCGGTGCTGAAAATAAACCACGGTTTAGGCGCCGTGGAACTGCGTTTGTCTAGCTATGTGAATGTTACGGACAGAAGATGGCATCGGCTCGAAATCAGGAGCAGCAGGCAGGTCAGTTACACCTACCGCATGCAGCAATTGAAATGGAGGTTGCACTGGGAAGCATACAAAGTGAAGGAAGGTGTGTGCAATTCCTTAGAACAACCTAATTGATGCATGCAGGCTTGATGTGCGTCGTGAACCTCCAGAGCATAATTATTTTTAATAAATTTCCATTTATATCCTACTCTGCTTCTAAGAAACGCAACGTAGTGTGCATGATTCTCTCCTCTCCGTTTTATTCTCACAACAACTTAAACACACACACACACACACACACACACACACACACAGAGCAGTCTAAGGTCAATCAGTGAGTTTCATGAGTCAGTGGGGGATATGAACCTGAGTCCACCCCCAGTCCCAGTTCAACATTTTTAACAACTACACCACACTGGCTTTCTAAGTAGAGCAGTGTAAATGTACTCCACAAAAATGGCATGTGCTTAATTATGAATGGTTGCTTATGTCCCCCAGCGCACTCTCCGCTAACTTTTATTTCCAAACAGTCCAACGTTGCACGTGGGAATTCTTTGCCTCATGGTTATTTTAATTAGTGCTGAGTCGAATCGTGCCCCGATTTCGGGATTTTTCTCTCTCTCCCTGCGAAAGAGAGCGAGGCACTGTTTTTTTCTGCCTCTTTTGCAGGGAGGGGGGAAATTTCAAAGAATTTTCTCCTTGGGGAGGGGAACAACATTTCCACATACCTTTTAAAAGTATAGCTGTTGTTTAGGGGGTCTTCTTTCTATTTTTAATTTTTTAAAACAACAGCAACAACACCCCTGGCACTTGGTGGAGCCTGGCAGTTTTTCATGAATGCCTATTGGAGACCATGTGACCTCACACTCTCCAATAGGCATTCAGGAAGAACTCCTAGGCTCCTGCAAGTGCTGTTTTTTTTTTAAAAAAATAAAATATTAAAAAAATAATAGAAAGAAGATTCCCCCAAAACTTCCTACACTTAAAATGGTATGTAGAAACCCTGTCCTCCTCCCCAAGGAGAAAATTCTCCAAAATTCTCGCCTCTCACAGCCTCTTTCGGAGTTTTCGTTTTCCCACCTACCCTCCCAGGAAATACCGAAAATGGAATAATCGAAATTTTCAGCATATCACTAGCTTTAATGGCTTTCCTTGTTTTGGCACAGGACGTTCGATTCACTTTGGACCATTGCAAAGCTGCAATTGTGTCGGAGATCGAAGGAGTAGGAAAATGGCTCTCTACTGACGACCGGACAAACTGTGAGGTGGTGGCTTTTGTCCCACAAGCAAGGAGGTATCATTTAAATAACCTTCCAGGTTTTTTTAAATATTATTTTAATATGTAAATATCTGCCAAGATGAAAGCAGCCATTGGTGAAATCCTTTCTAAGAACTCTTTCTCCTTCTCTTTCTCCTTCTAATCCTTCAGCCGCCTTATCGTATGCAGAATTAGCCTTCATTAAACCCATTGAGTTCTGCATCGTATCAAGCTACTCAGCTGTAATCCTACGCATACTTACTTGGCAGTGAGTTCCGTTGAAGAAAGTGGGACTTAATTCTTAGTAGGGATGTTGCCAGCGTTCGAGGAGAGGTGCTTTTAAAAACCCAAACCGCTCTCTGAATACCCAGCAGCAAGAACGGGATGAACCACAGCCCTGATTTGGGGCACAGCGAACAGGGATATATTTCCCCCAATCCTGTGGGCCTTGGCTGCTTCCTCCTGCCCCTTAACTCCCCCATGGACTTACCTTGGGGCAGGGGATAGGCATGGGCAGTTGCAGCAGCACCTTAAATACTTTCTTGCTTGGGAGCATTTGAGTGGGACCCCAAGCTGCATTCTCCCCAGCCGGAAAATGACGCTGCGCACGCCCTTCCTGTGGAAGTGAAAAGCGCCCCCCTCTGTGAGAATGTCACTTCACGGCAGGGGAGGATGTGATTTGGAGTCTCAGGTGCATCCCGCCTGGTAAAAAGACTGATCTCTTCCGGCAGCCCAATCCAGTGGGATTTTAGGATGTTTCTAGAATGTTTTTAGGATGTTTTAACAATGTATATTATGTTTTAATTCAGGTTTATGTATTTTATATTTACTGCTGTTCCCCGCCTCGATCAAAATGGAGAGGCGGGAAATAAATATATTATTATTATTATTATTATTATTATTATTATTATTATTATTATAAGACTTTGGGACTGTCTCGGTTTCTGCCTTTGATTGCCCAAAGGTAGTTTTCTTTGTCTTAAAGCCGGAGGGAACGGAGGTGGCACCTGCAGGTATTTCTTGAACTCCTTTGAGGGATTTCATTGTACCGTATAAACAGTATCAGTCATACATATTAACTAATGTTCTAATCAATCAGTTGTGCCTGATAGGATCAATGTAGCTCTTTCCTGTTGCTCACTTTGGTGAAGAATTCGAGTGGGGAAGTGGCCTTGAGCTACTGTTGACTTCAGTTGTGAGCAGTTTTTGATTTATTTAATTTAATTTAATTACTACATTTACTTATTATTACATAATACTGTATTATTACATTTACTTATTGTCATATTGAATGTGACCTACTGAGGGGTTTTATTACATTCAGCGGTATATAAATCTCACAAATAAATAAATAAATACGTTTATATCTTGCCTTTTCCCCTCTTGCAAGGAACGCAAGGTGGGTCACGTACTCTTTCTCCTCTCCACTTTACTCTCACATCAACCCTGTGAGGTAGGTTAGGATTGCCTGAGTTCTCTTAAAGCCTTCTGCTTCAATGATACCAATGAATTAGGCTGCAGTCTTACACACCAAGAGTGGACAACTTTGGGGGACCCAGGGCCATGCCCCTGTTGCGCACTGCTGAATTTTGGTTAATTATGATAGTAGCCTAAAAAAAGCAAAATTTAGCTTTAAAACTAAATGTTTTAAAACCATTGTTGCTGTTTGCTGCCAAAATTCGGTGGCAAACCATCAAATTTGTTTTACTGCTACCGTGGCAAATTCAGGAGTGGTGGAACCACACTTAAGGCCGGGGGGGGGGGCACATGGAACGTACTGGCCACGTGTTGCCCACCCCTGCTAAACACACTGACCTGGGAGTAGGTCCCAGTAAATTCCATGAGACTTGCTTCCTAGTAAATCTGTATAGGAATTTTTTTTAGTGGACTTCTAACGTCAAACAATTATGAATTAACTCCACTCCTTTTCAGTGGGAGATTTCGTTTATCCGCTCTGTGCAGTTCACCAGGTATTTTGTAGCATAATTATACTAACATTCATCTCTTATTTAGCACCTCTGTGTTTTGAAGGTACTTGAATATGAACCAGGTTCTTCAGTTGGGTGGAGTCAAAGAATCGATTCCGTATTCGTACCCCCAGTTGCAACAGAAACATTTTAATGGCTGCATTCGCAGTCTCACTTTGGACACTCAGGTAAGTGACACTTGTTGAAATACCAAATAGGTTCGTACCAATATTTCAATTAGGGTTTACATTTTTTTTTAAAAGAAACCGTTTTAAAGGGAAGCACGTTAGTTGGGATTTGCACAGAATTTGAAAGGGTGGAGGATTTGTGCAGTATTATATATTTAAGGGAATTGCGTGACATTTTTACCTGGGCCTGGCTATGAAATCTATATTTTTTAGAAGCTAAAGTTACATCTGGCATCCAGGACGCCAGGGAATTGATCAGCCATCATGCTGAAAACGAGTAACGGTTATGCTTTCCTGCCAACGTGGAAAACCATACGTCTATTTTAAAGCTCCCTGCTCCTTTGTTTTTGACAGCCAGCCTTGATCTGCTCTTCTTTTTGTCTTTCGTTTAAAGGTGTATGACCTTGAATCTCCAGCGGAGTCCCTGGACAGCTCTCCTGGCTGTGCCTTGACAGATGGCAGCTGTGAGGAGACGGGCTCCTCTCCGTGCGGGGTTCACGGGCAGTGCCATGGCGAGTGGAGCTCATTTACCTGCCACTGCTTGCCGGGTTACTATGGCTCCAAATGCGACAAAGGTGAAGTTGGCATCGTTGGGAGAGTGCGGTGATATATTCTACCGAGGCACTTCTTAAAGAGGCAGGCCTGAAAAGGAATATTTCGAGGAGGGTTTGCCTGCTCTGTTATGTCAGGCAGAAACTGCAGAGGGCTCTGGGCTTTGCTTGGCCATTAATCAAGGTCAAAGGAGCAGGAGCAACTCCCAGGGTTTTGTACTTTCTCCAGTTTCCCCCCCCCCCCAGTCCTTCCCTTTTCATGCAGAGTAATTCACCGTATCACTTTTACTGTGGTTAGGCGCTGTGACTGTCCACCATTAACCATGGTTAAGACAAAACCGGGCATGTCCCAAACCTAGATTTTGAAACCTGGTTAAGAAACATACTCTATTTACTGCTGTGTGCTCTCTGTCTCCCTCTCCTTCGGGGGAAAGCTCTTGTGCAGCAGTCATGTTGCTGCACTTGGTGAGCTGTAGGAACTTTTACTCTTCACAGTGAGCAGGCTAGTGCCTAATTACAAGCCTGTACTTAAAGTATATGGCTGATGGAGTCTCTTAGTTGTATGCTTCAATAGCGTGTTGTGTGCGTTTGTTTCCAGGCCCAGTTCCAAATGCTGCTTTTGACCTATAAAGCTCTTGGTACCTGATGGAATGCCTCTTTCCATATATACCTGCCTGTAGTTTGAGATCATACACAGAAGCCCCTTATTTTGAGGCTTGGAGGGTAAAAAAAGAGGGCTTTTTCAGTGATGGCCCCCAGCTCTGGAATGTTTTTCCAAGGGAAGGTTGCCTGGTGCCAGACCAAGACTTTCCAGTTCTCCCACGCTTTAAAAACTTCTAAAGTATGTTTTTTAATATATTAGTGTTCTTGAGTTTTATTATTTTAGTCTTCCCACAATACACGATATTGTATTTTACTCTGCCTTGATTAGTTTTATATTCTAGGTAAAGGCAAGAATGAAGTATTGTATTGTAAAACACCTAGAGAAATTTATTTTAGGAGTCATTAAATTCATTCATTCATTAATAAAAAATAAATTGTGTGTGGAAAGGTATGTGTGTGTACGTCTGTTTAAATAATCACTTTTCTTTCCCCAATTTTCTTAGTTGCTGAAGAATACTCTTTTCGGCCAGGGAGCCATATTCGCTATCAGCTCCCTTTCGCCATACCTGCCCGGAGAACCCTGGCAGAGGCCACGATAAGGATGCGAGAACCCAACGGTATCATCATGAGCATGTCTTCCCGGAACAAGGATGAACACATCACCCTGCAGGTGAATGAGAAGTGACGGTCAAATGTCAGTTTCAAGTTAATTCCATTCTGACCCAGTGAGGCATAGACAAAAATAGGTCTCCCTCTCTTCCTGATGCCACGTATTCATCTGTATTGCTTAGAATTTGCCTGGGCATTTAATCCCTATCATACCCTTCCATTGTATTTCTGAACAGTGTGACTAATGGTAAAGCATGAGTTTATAGACACTGCCCAGAAGTACCATAGAGTCCTTGTCTTCCAAACCTGTGTAGGTGAGAACCCAGCTGCCATTTTTGATGCTGTCATTTTTGATTTTTTTTTGCAGCAGCAGCTGCAGCCAGACAGGTGGACTTCCACCTCATGCAGCCTGGTTTATGCTAGATTTTCTTATTCCCACGAACACAATCACATCGAGGAAACGGATAGAGTGAACTGGCCCTCGGTCGTTGGGACTTACTGATTATTCTGACGTGCTCCTTGCATTGATCTTGGGGAGTGTAGTCCTGTGTAACATGTGCTTCAGATTTATGTCTCGTTAATGGAATAATTTGGATGGATTCCTCTCCGTGTTCCACACAGTTCAGCGATGGCTTGAAGAAGTAGGGCAAGGCTTTTGAAGCATTTTTGAATAATTTCTAATAGCTATTTTGACATCAGATTTACACACAAAATATAAATCAACCTGAGCAGGAAGAGGACTTCACGAAAAGTGGGGCCATGGCTCCGTGACAGAGCATGTGCTTTGCATGCAGAAGGTCCTCGGTTCGATCACCAGCATTGACAAGGTTCAATTTAATTAACTCTGTGATTCTCCCAGTCAATCAGGCTGAGAGAACCTGGGATCTTGTGGGTCCCTGGTCGACAGCTGGCTGGCCACTGTGTGAACAGAATGCTGGACTAGATGGACCCTTGGTCTGATCCAGCAGGGCTCTTCTCATGTTTTTATCTGATGAGGGTGGAGTTAAAACTTCCAGGTAGGGCTTGGGAAGAATCCTGCTGGAAACCCCGAAAGAACGGCTGCCAGTCAGTGTTGACAACACTGGGCCAGTTGGAATGAGGAACTGATTTAGTATAAAGCAGCTTCTGATGTTCCAGTTAGGAGTCATAGCTTAACTTGAGGAGTTGTTCCCCCTTCCTTGCTCTTTTCTTTTGCATTAGCCATTGCCCTATGAGGAGAGACTGAAAGAACTGGGCATGTTTAGCCTTGGGAAGAGAAGATTGTGGGGAGACGTGATAGCACTCTTCAAGTACTTGAAAGGTTGTCACACAGAGGAGGGCCAGGATCTTTTCTTGATCATCCCAGAGTGCAGGGCACAGAATAATGGGCCCAAGTTACAGGAAGCCAGATTCTGGCTGGTCATCAGGAAAAACTTCCTGACTGTTAGAGCAGTATGACAATGGAACCAATGGCCTAGGGAGTTTGTGGGCTCTCCCACACTAGAAACATTCAAGAGGCAGCTGGACAACCATTTGTCAAGGATGCTTTAATGTGGATTCCTGCATTGAGCAGGGGATTGGACTTGATGGCCTTGAAGGGCCCTTCCAACTTTACTATTCTATGACTCTGTGTACCAGTGCCTTATTGTATTAGCCTTCAAAAATGATTGAGATTGGTCTCTGTGTTTCTACAAGGTGGTGCAAGGGTTCTTAACAGTGTCCTACAACCTGGGAGACGGACCGGTTGCTGTTAGCCTTCCCTCCTACCAAGTTGATAATGGAGAATGGCACCGCGTTTCCTTGGAGAGGAATGAGAATGAGTTCATTCTTCGCCTGGATGAAGGAGGTGGGAAGAGAGAAATCCTGAAGGCGGCAGGTGTCTACAAAGAGATTGTTATGGATCCCAGCAGCTTGGTGGTTGGCAACACATACCCCGTCAATCAAAGCCACAGTTTCCAAGGTAAAGAGAATGTTCCACCAAATCATTATCTCGGATAACTGTCCATCACAGAGCCTTAGCGCTTAAAAGAGTCATGAGCTGGCATTTGAGCACTATTCACAATGTTTGTGTATTAGTGCTTTGCCTCCGTTGCTTCTGCTTTGTTATTTCTGAATGGCTGCATATGGCAAATTTAACATAACGAAAAGCACAGAGAGGAGACATCTAGGTATTCGGCCCACCCTCGCTTTTAATTACTCTAACTTTTCTCGTATAAATCTCAGCCAGTTGTGACATCCTGTAAAGGGGTAATGGTGGTATTTTGACCCTGTTTCTTTTGCCTTTGGGCCCCAGTAGAAGGCGGCCACTGGAATTCATTCAAAATGGAATTCATTCAACACCCCTAGCATGGCGGGCAGGCAGCGGACTGACATAAGTGCCTGACTTGCTAACATGCATGTTTGTGATCTCAGCTCATATGGGTGAAGAACCCATAATATCCTTAAAATCCAGTCTATCTGTCTGTGTCCCAACACACTGTCCATCTCTCTAGTGTCTGCTGACTCTAGAACTTTAGCAAAACTTCAGAACAAATGTCCTCAAAGTCCGGGGCAGGGCTTGGAGTGTGGGGAAGAAGGATTACAAACCTATTTCTGAACTTCTCTGGCTTTGGCCCATTGTTAAACATAACCCATCCTCAGCCTTGCAGTGCTGCGACATCTGTTTCAAAAATAGTCCTTGATCAAGCGCTTTCCAAATCAAGCCTGTTTTTGCATTTTGCCTTAGGATGCATGAAGGATGTCAGATTCAATAACTACGGGCTACCTCTAGATCCTTCCCCAAAGGAGCTGGTATTGAGTGCCCAAGGAGTGAGAAAAGGCTGCCTTTCCGAAGCTTGCAAGAGCAACCCATGCAACCAGCAGTTTATATGTATTGACTTGTGGATGATGCATGAGTGCAGGTACAGTTATTTTGTTCCATAAAATCATAGGCTAGGTATCAATTCACCTGTCCAATGCTTGTGCGTAATGGGGAGGGAAAGGATTAAAGCTTGATCAGGGGTCTGGAAACAAAGCCCTATGAAGAGAGACTGAAACAACTGGGCATGTTTAGCCTGGAGAAAAGAAGATTGAGGGGAGACATGATAGCACTTTTCAAATACTTGAAAGGTTGTCACACAGAGGAGGGCCAGGATCTTTTCTTGATCATCCCAGAGTGCAGGGCACAGAATAACGGGCTGAAGTTAAAGGAAGCCAGATTCCAGCTGGACATCAGGAAAAACTTCCTGACAGTTAAAGCAGTACAACAATGGAACCAGTTACCTAGGGAGGTTGTGGGCTCTCCCACACTAGAGGCCTTCAAGAGGCAGCTGGACAACCATCTGTCAGGGATGCTTTAAGGTGGATTCCTGCAGGGGGTTGGACTCGATGGCTTTATAGGCCCCTTCCAACTCTAATATTCTATGATTCTACTCCCCACACTAGGGCCCTGATTTAGATCTAGCCCTCTATACCTTATCTAGAGTAAAAATTCCTTTACGTCCTTTTACAGTAAAGCAGCTACATCTTTAAAGTAATGTCTCCTTTGGCCCACAGAAGTTGTGCAGGCCTGTCTCAGGGATTGATTTTCATTAACTTCAGTGGGGTGGTTCGCTTATCTGTTTTCAGGATGTGTTCATTAATCTTTGAGTCTCGCTTTTAAAACTAGGCTGGTCTTACTTATTTATGACATTTTTATACTGCTCAATAGCTGAGGCTCTCTGGACAGTCAGTCCACAATTAAAGCCATAAAATACAGCAAGTCAGAACATAATATAAAGCTGTGAAAGTTTTTTAAAAAAACCCACCCCAGGTAAAACCAAAATAAGTTAGAGGCCAGGGAAAACCTGTGTGAAAATCCGCTGCAGCCCAGAGATGGAGCAGGCATGTTCCATAGACAATTCAAGCCATCTTTTGCAGCCTCCTGATCATCTCACTTATGTATTGCATACATGTCATCTGTGTCCAACAGTAGGGCCAGATATTGTATCTCAATGCCATACAGACTGCATGTATGGATTAATTTTTGTGAACCGCCCAGAGAGCTTTGGCTATTGGGCGGTATAAAAATGTAATAAATAAATAAATAAATAGGTGTTTTCAGGAGGCTTTAAAGGATGTTCCATTTTTTGCCTTCCAAACTGCATGAGGGAGGGTTTTTCAGATGGTGGGTGCTGCTGCAGAGAGGACGTGTGGGTAGGTGATACACTGTCCACTGATGAAGCATTTGATGAAGTCGTCTCGTTTATAAAAGCTTCTGTCACAGTATCTCCACTAGTCTTCAAAGAGCCATGAGATTCTGCTGGAACGCAGTTCGACGAACTGGATCTATTCCAGGAATCCAGCCTCCTTAGCTCCTGAGGAGCGTCGGCGAGCAAATTGCATTACTTTGGAACTGACGCTTGGTGAAGCTAAATGGGGGACATAAAATCCATTTGGATTGTGGTGCCCCGGAGCTTTGCACGAGCCAACGACATTTAGGTTAATGCCTGCTCATTTCATTTGCATTTGTGTCTTTCAGCTGCCCTCCAGGACACATGTTGGTGGAGAACGCCACAGGCCGGCACTGCCTTTACACGGCATGTGCTCAGAGACCCTGTAACTTCGGCACATGCATCTCTCAGTCTGCAAGCAAGTTCCGATGCCACTGCCCTGATGGCTACTCCGGCCGCAACTGTGAGATCACTCTGGCCATCTTCCACAAGGATGCTGGGCTTAGCTTCAGCTCCATGTTTGCCATCTGCATTTGCTTTTTGGCCCTGCTAGGTAGTTACGGAAACTACGTATTGTACTACCTTTGGTGACAAATCATGACCATCCTCCATTGTCGTCCTGTCGGAGTACTCCCCGTGTGTCAGCTTGCCGTGAAGACTCCAACCGGTTGATGCCCTCACTGCTTTGTCCTTCATTGCATCAAACCAAGACATTTCTCCTTCCCATTGTTGATCCATCTACACTTCATCTGTCGTTTTCAGCTTTGGTTTTCTGTTTTGTTTCATATTCCACGGCTGAGCATAGGTTCAGAAGGGGCAAGTGGAGTGTGGAGCAGGAAGGGTGAAATGACGGTCAAGGAGGCTGCAGTCATTTGCCTCCAACTCATGGAGTTATAACGATGATAGAGGGATGGGCAGGGCCAGCATGCTGGTCTCTGCTCTCCGTCATCGCAGGTTTCATCTGAATGTTTGAATAGAGCTTCTATTTTTACATTTTTGAATTCCTGTTGCATGAATATGTTTGCCATGCAAACATGGGACAGCAGGTATTAGTAACTACATCAGAATTACTTTTCAGAATGGTAGGAATCTCTGCTCTTTAGGTAAACTGAGAGTTTGTAAGCAGTTGGTGTTTCTGCTCTCAGTCTTTTAGGCATGATGGGTTTATGAGGCCATATTGTGCTGTAGTTGGGCTTGGGGGAGAACTATAACCCCATGTTTTCCACAGCCCAACCTTTATACTTCAATAAGGAGCAGAAAAGATGTGCTTGGACCAAAGTTAAATGCTGTTCATGGCTACTGAAAGCTTAGTAGGCTGTTTTCTGAGAAAGTTTTTTATGACCGTGCAGTGTATGTTTCGGTTGAGTCTGATGCACATGAAAGTTGGCTTCTAGATGTAACACTTGGCATCCAGTAGTGCTTTTTGACAGGCAGTATCACAGGAGCAGATCCTCTGAGAGTTGTGTCTTCAGAATACAAGAATGAAAGGGTCTTGGAAGGCACAGAGCTGCATCCAACATTACACTTTTTCAAAGGGATTTCTTCATCATCCGAATAGAGCTTCTCTTTTGTGCCAGGCACAGTGAAATGTGAAGCCAAAACACATCCCTTGGGGACATGGTCGGGTCATCTCAATGTTCTTCGAGCCGTGATGAGGCCCTTCTTGGACATGTGGCCTTGTCTAAAGGACACATCTGCCAGCTGATTTTAGAAACCTTGATTGACGTTGCTGCTACGGGTGGTGAAAATGTATCGCATTAAGTTATATCAAATTGCTAAGCAAGACGTTTTATTCAGAATATTTCTTTTGCGTGTTTGTGTATCTTAGAACCAGATGTTCTATTAAAATATTTTGAGGAAAGGCTGAGTCATATGGTTGTACCAGTGGGATACAGCTTAGAATATAGGATATTTCAACCAGTTATTTCAATCTTGCAGTCTGAGCCCATGCCTGTGTACTCAAAAGACGTCCCAGCGAGTCCAATAAGTGTGCATAAGATTGCAGCCTTCGGTGTATTTTACTTCTACTGTTATTTCTACCACTGACTATAGAGCAAGGATGGTTAAGTTAATTATTACATTTATATCCCACCCTTCCTTGAAGGGTTGGCTTACATGGCTCCTCATTCCAATTTTATCCTCCTAACATCTTCAGGAGGTAAGTTAGGCTGAGGGATGCATAGTGGGGATTTGGCCCCGGGTGTCGAGAAGGGATGTAACTCAGTGGCAGAGCACCTGCTTCACCTGCAGAAGATCCAAAGTTCAATCCCCATCTTCTCCAGGTAAGGTTGGAAAATCTCCTGTCTGAAACCCTGGGGAGCCGTTACCAGTCAGTGTTGACAATATTGGGCTAAATAGACCAATGGTCTGGCTCAGGTTAAGGCAGCTTCCTATGTTCCTGAGTCCTAGCCTAACATTGTAACCCAGACTACCCAGGTCTCCAGATGTTCTGGACCACAACTCCCGTCAGCATAGGAATGATGGGAGCTGTAGTGCAAAACGTCCAGAGGGTACCAGGTTGGGGGAAGCTTTAATTGCTGCACCCCATTGAGTCTGGACTGGCAACCTAACGCTGCAATTTTGGGTCTTTTGGAGTACTATTGAACTCTGGGACTTACTTCTGAGTAAATTCCGCTACACACAATTGCAGTCTTCGAAACCCAGCATTTTGATTGGACCTATACCATGTGTTAACTATGGATCACTGCCTACGGCAAGGTAGAACAGCTTCATCTGTTTATGAATGTAAGTTTTGTGAAAATGTTTTAAGAGGGCTAATTTTCTGTTGATTTCATTGATAATATTAAGACTTTGCCAGAAAGAACTGTTGAGTGATTTTTTTTAAAGTAACCCCTGAGAGCTAAAATAGATCAGACACCATTCATGCCATTTGAAATTGTATGAATGTCTGATCCGGGACAGTGTGTCCATCTGTCCACTTGGGGAGCCTGGCAGAGGGGGCAAGTAGCAGGTTTAATCTTTTCTTCCCACCTGAGGTCCTGATCTGAATCGGGGGCCCACATCTGGCATGATCAAGACCTTCCCTTTTAATGCAAGTGGCAGACACAAGTCCCTTGATCCCAATCAGGAGTGCAATAGGGGGCAAAGGGTTAGTGCCCCCCCCCCGGCACCTCTCACCAGGATCAGGGCCACCCGTGTCAAATGTTTACTTTTCAAAGGCTCCGTGAACGATATCTCAGTTAGTTTGCCCCTGAGAGAACATGCTGCCCTGAGCGTTGCCCTTCAGTTTTCTTTATCGTAGTGGACACTTGACTGTTGTCTTCATGTAAACCTCAATTCAAATATATTGCAGAACTTAAAAGTTAAGAATAACAAACAAACCCTGTGCCTGAATTATTTTTCTAATAAAATTTGTAATGCACAACTCTCTTCTCCTTTGTATAAGGTCATGGTCTTCCCTTCTGTTCTTTTTCATAGCTTGACTGTTCCTCATGATATTTCCCATTTTGTGGAGTGAACTGAAAGTGTGTTTTGTGCTTCGGGTTTATCTCACGCCAACATTAATTTTATATCCTGCCCGTCAATTGACACACTTAGCTACAAAAATCAATGTTTACAGTACATAGGAGATTATTTTGAGAATAGTTTTGATCAGAAGAAAATGGACAGGTGAATCCCCCTCTGCTGTGGGCAGTTTGGTGGCTTACAGTGGCCACAGTTGGGCTAGCCATTGCAGGTTTTGATGCTGATAGCAGATGCTACTCATGGTAGCAAGCAAATATAGCAAATATCAGGTGACGCTTGGGGTGACATTTGTCAGTGGGGAGAAATGGAGTTGATTCCTAACAGCTTGATACAAAGTGCAGCCCTACTTGAGACAGGCAGCCAATGTTTGGGCTGGTAAATTCTGACCCACACAGGGAAAGGGCTGTGGCTCAGCAGAAGAGCTCATGCTTTGCATGCAAAAAGTTCCAGGTACAACCTGTGACATCTCCAAGGAGGGCTGGCCTGGGGAAGACCCTCTCTGAAACCCTGGAGAGTCGCTGCCAGTCAGTGTAGGTACTAGTGAGCTAGATGGACCATTGGTCTGACTTAGTAGAAGCTGGTTTTCTGAGTTCCAGGTTTATGTGGCCTTCTCCCACCATCACACACCTCAAAGAATGCATCATTCATTCATTCAGTTTATAATAATAATAATAATAATAATAATAATAATAATAATAATAATTTCTTACCTGCCTCTCCCTTTGGATCGAGGCGGGGAACATTAGAACAGGAATCAATACATCTTAAAAATTCTTGATTTTACATTGATCTGGATAGGCCTGCGGGAAAAGGCTAGTCTTTAAAGCTGCCTTAAAATCACACAGAGTTAATTTTACGAATCTCCTCCGGCAGGCCATTCCACAATCTGGAGGCGACAGAAGAAAAGGTCCTCTGGGAAACTGATGTCAGTGTAGTTTTAGCTGACTGAAGTAAGTTCACCCCAGAGGACCTGAGTGTGCGGGGCGGACTATATGGGAGAAGGCGATACCACAGGTAACCTGGACCCAAACCATTTAGGGCTTTAAAGGTAATGACCAACACTTTGTACTTTGCCCGGAAACTAATTGGCAGCCAGTGGAGTGATTTTAATGTTGGGGTAATATGCTCACCCCTAGATGTACTGGTGACCAACCTGGCTGCCATATTTTGAACTAGTTGAAGTTTATCAGACACCCTATAGCTAAACCTTTCAGGCCGACATACATAATAAAAACAAATACAATAAAACCAAGGAGGAAACACATTAAAATAATTTCTGAAAAAGACATCAATATTAAAGCTAAATTTTTATTTATTTATTTATTTATTACATTTTTCTATCACCCAATAGCCGAAGCTCTCTGGGCGGTTCACAAAAATGTGGGAAAGGATTTTAAAAGGCAGTTTTGAACATATTAAAACTAAAGTAGCATTTTTTTTAAAAAAAGGTTGGAAAATAATAATAAAAAAGCCACCTCCAAAAAGGACTGTTGGGCACTCCAGGAAGATATTCAATTGTGTGGAGGTCTTTTACATGATTTTTCCCTCCCTAGAGGATGAACAATCACAAGGAGGGGGACATGGCTTTCCAGGAGTAACTGGCTCACACATTCATGGAGGTAAAGGGTGAACAAAGGCCGTTGTAAATGTACAAACTGGATTTACTCTCTTCTCCGCCTGATTCTGTTGGAGATGGCTTTTACGGAGTTGCTGCAATGTCATTCATTTCTCTTCCCTCCCTGGTCTCATTCGTATTGTTTTATCATCTGGGTAGCACTTCTAGATGGTAAAGTGCTTTTCCATCTCCACGTCATTCATCCCGTGACAAAACATATGAGATAGTCCCTTACTATTCCTATTTTACCTAGGTGGATTTGAGGGGTGTGAACTAACAGGCTCAGACACAGCTAGTAAGTCTATATGTAGCTGGCTTGTTCTTAAACCCAGCCCATACTGGCCTTTAAGTATGCAATCCTACATATACGTAGTTAGTTGAAGTGCCGTTGATTGCATGGGACTTCTTTTTCAAATACCCTATTTCCTTGATTCTAAGATGCACTTTTCCCCCCATATAAACATCTCTAAAAATGGGGTGCGTCTTAGAATCGCGGGTGTGTCTTAGGTTTTTTTTTCTGTTGGTGGCACTGAAATTAGTGTGCATCTTACAATTGACGGCGTCTTACAATCAAAGAAATACGGTAAGTGCTCTTAGGATGGCAACTCAATGGGGGGGTGCTTAGCCACCATAACCTCTGGATTTTACTCAACCTCTCATTCATTGTCATAGTGAGGCTGCTGTTCTGATGTCAATGGGGCTGGTTTTTAGTCACACCCAGTCAGAACAGCAAAGGAGCTATCCAAGGTGCTGAACCCCACCCCCAAAATGGCTTCAACATCTTGGATAGCTCCTTTAGAGTTCTGACTGAAACCCTGAGCGGATTTATAACCCCACTGACATCAGAGCCACCAGCATCCACTCCTAAACCGAAAGAAGAGCTTACATTACTGCTAAAAGTAGCCACACTTATTGGATTGTCTACTTAAAAGGTCTGAATCTCTGTGTTGGTGGAATCCCATTGGCTTTGGTAGAATTACAAAGGCAGTGCCAATTTGAGAGCAGACATTTGGGCCTGTTAGCGTGAGGATAAAGCAGCCTCTGAAAAGGGGTGAATGAGTTCTCTTAGGGCCGACGCAAACGTCACACGCACCACGTGAACTCAGCCCTGGCTTTCCAAGGTGATGTGGCAGCCAGGCATCAGTGTTATTACACGTGTGGCAATATTCCAACATTGGAAGTCACCACTCTTGAGGTTCTCCTGCATTTTAATTGTGGCATTTGGGCATGGTTTCTAAATGTCTCTCTGCTTCTGCCCAACTCTTCATCCAGTTCTGCTTAGCGGTGTTTTCCTGTGGACTCGGTGGAAGAGCCACAAAAGCGTGAACGGAGGAGTCTACCATGTCACCACCTGTCATGACGACTTGGAGGACATCCGAGAGAACATCCTCAACTATAACGAGGAGGGGGGAGGAGAGCAGGATCAAGTAAGTCTCTCTCTCTCTCTCTCTCTCTCTCTCCATGTCATGATCTGGTGCATGTGGGAGGGTAGCTGGACATCTTAGATCAAGCAGAGAAAAATCTGTTCCCTGGTTTGCTTTGATCTTACCACCATATTTTTTTCCAGTGATGCTTGACTTTGTATTTCCTTATACAGAAAGGATACAAATCTCTAAAAAGCCTGGTGTCTCCACTCCTGGTTTGTTTGGATGACCAGTTCCTAGCATCCCTGACCATTGGCCATGGTGGCTGGGGCTGCTGGGAATTGAAGTCCAGAACAGTGTCCACCAACTTGGATGGCTTTAAAAGGCAGTTCGATAAATTCCTGGAGGAGAAAGCTATCAATGGCTGCTAGTCCTGATGGCTATGTGCTACCTCCAGTATCAGAGGCAGTACGTCTGTGTACATCAGTTGTTGGGGAACATGGGTGGGAGGGTGCCGTTGCACCAGTGTTCTGCTTGTGGGTTCCTTGTCAACAGCTGGTTGGTCACTGTGTGAACAGAGTGCTGCACTAGATGAAAATTTGGTCTGATCCAGCACCAGGTTTTGACTGGCTTTAAGGGTTAGAACTCAAGAACACATCGTTCAAGGCTGAAGATTCTTTGCTATAATCAGTATTTAGTTAGTTTGAAGTATTTTTTAGGGCACAATCCTGAGCCCCTGATGATGGGAAGCCCCTGGACTCAGTAGCTTCCGATCATCAAGTGCGGGCTGGGCAGAGCAGCGGAGGTGATCTTTGTCAGTAACCAGTAGAAACAACTACTTACAGAAAAGTATTACCAGAAAGTAATTCGGCATTTGTTTTTAACATGCCTCTTAGCACTATTTTTACCTGCCAATTAACCGTATTGCAACTGTGACCAGACAGATTCTACAGCTATTCTAGGTTTTGCATTTTGTGAGGAGATAACTGCGTTCTATATACAGCTAACCATGAGATTTTTAAATTGTTAAATGATCTACTTCTGCAGTTCAGAAAAACCCTAACTCACCACTATGTTTTAGCAATGGGTGCATGACTTGACATTTACTCTTGCCCCAGCTCACAGGTTATTGCAACGTTCTGCGGACATTATCGCTGTGCAATGTGGCAACCTTAATATTGCCCCAATTTAGAGTGCAATCCTAAGCATGTTTACATAGGGGTGGAAGTTCTACAACTCCAAGCATGGCTGGCTGGGGGGAATGGTGGAAGTTGTAGGACTTTTTTCTGCCTAAATAGGCATAGGGTTGTGCCCTATTTTAAACCAGGGTCATTTCAACAAAACTCATTAGGTCTGCTTCAGCGAAAATGCAGTTTGTATCAGCCTTGTAAAAATGGCCAATGGCCAAGTTGACTGTGAATGCTTGGAGTTGTAGTCCAAGACATCTCAAGGATATCAGAGAGTTACACTAGAAAGTTGTCTGCTCACCAACAGGAACGTCGGTACATCCATAAATGCTTTCATTTTGAAATATATATACTCGAATGCTACACCGATTTTAATTTTACGCATAGACTTTCCTACTAGTTGAATGCAGGTATCGTCCCACTTGTAAAAAGTCAAAGGTTTTGGTGAATTTTTGTGAACATGCCTTAAACACTTAAAGGGATATTTATCTTCAAGGTGGCACCTAGAGAGCTAAGTATACAAATCCTATTAGTGTTTAATAAGATTAACTCCCTCTGCAAATTGTAAGGGGAAAATAGGTTTACCCATGCAGGAAATACGTTGAGTTTGTCTGACACAGGTTGGGCACTTTGTCCTTAACACAAAGAGAGAGAATAATCTCAGGGTGCTGTACACAAATTTATCGTAGGAAACCTGACGCATTTCAACCTCTTACTTTTTGTTAGGCCTTCTTCAAGGGTCTCTGACAATAGTTATAAAAATATATATGAATGAGACAACACAGAACTAAAAAAAATTACAATAAGAAAAGCACATTGCAAGCACGACCTATGCATACATGTAAACATATGTGCAGGCCATGATTGCAATGTGCTTTTTTAATTATATATTTTTTCGTTCTGTATTGTCTCGTTCATATTTTTTTTTAAAGAATTGTTCCAGGCGGCAACCCGAAGTGAGCACCACAAACATGGCTGACAAACAGGGATTCAAAGCCAGACTTTGATGCCCACAGCCTGGATAGACAAATCTGCCCATTTCGCTATCTTCCCCATTCAATTTTCAGTTGTTTCAAATTCTTTTTGCCTTGTTTTATGAAGACATTGGCAAACTTCGGTAAGTTGTTTATTTATTTATTAAATTTATATACCGCTGTGGCGTTACACCTCACAAGTCAATTCCAAATGTATGTCTGCAGTTTGTAAGTGTGTGGTTTGTAGAATGTTGGCCTGAGTGGGCGGAGTTAGAATGTCTTGGGAGGGGGGAGGAGTGATATATAAGGGAAGGACTCAGGGGATGGAGAGTTCTTTCCAGGGAGACTTGTTAGGGACTCTTAGAGTCTCTGTATTTATGGTACTTAAGTTCTGGGAAATTTGAGAGTCAGTGTAGTGAGTGGTGTCTTTAGAGTGTGGTGTGCACGTAGTGGAAGTATATTAATCAATACTGATAATAAAGAAAGTTCAAGAGTGATTGTGTGAGAAAAAGGAAAGCGTGAATGTGAGAGTGACCGGATTGTATGGAAGGTTTCAAAAAGGTTTTTAAATGTTGTTATTTGAAACAAAGCATATGAACTTTTAAAAATAAATTTTGATTGTTTGTTTTAAAACTACCACAAAAATCCCACGTGTCTGTTTGGCATTTATCATCTTAAGTTTACACATTCAGCACCCACTCTGACAATCATTCACCTAAGCAGATATAACTCACAGCGCATTATTATATATATTAAAATTCCTTCTCCATTTTTAACCCCTTTCTCCACATAGTTTGGAGGAAGGTGGGCTTTATCCCTTGCCTCAGGCGTATCAAGTGGTGGTGCTTGGCTTGAGCAGGGAGTAGCCTCGGCTGGGTCTGGTGTTCAGAGCCTGTGTCGCCCCATAAGAAGTGGTGGCAGACGGGAGGTCTGGTGTTCAGAGCCTGTGTCGTGGCAACCGCCCCATAGCCGAAGCTCTCTGGGTGGTTTACAAAAGTTATTGTCCCAAAATGAAAAGAATTATACTCTCAGCCGTCTCTAATCTCAGTCCCTGGCCCATGGTCACAGTGTCCGAATGCTCTTCAGCTCTCTGGTTCTAGGGCAAAACTGTCACTTGGAGCTGAATGTTCTTCTAGCAAGCTCCCCGCCACCCGCTCTTTCTCTAGCTGCCAGGGCCTCTTGGGGGCCCTTAGTCCCTGGGCCAAGGGATGTTCTTAGTCCCTGGGCCAAGGGATGTTCTTAGTCCCTGGGCCAAGGGATGTTCTTCTAGCAAGCTCCCCGCCACCCGCTCTTTCTCTAGCTGCCAGGGCCTCTTGGGGGCCCTTAGTCCCTGGGCCAAGGGATGTTCTTAGTCCCTGGGCCAAGGGATGTTCTTAGTCTCTGGGCCAAGGGATGTTCTTCTAGCAAGCTCCCCGCCACCCGCTCTTTCTCTAGCTGCCAGGGCCTCTTGGGGGCCCTTAGTCCCTGGGCCAAGGGATGGGGCCAGTGTGTGCGTACCTTCAGCCCTGGAGTCCCTGGGGAACTGGCAGTGGTTGGCACAACAAATAATAAAAAAAAATTGCAAGCCCAGGGAAACTCATCTACACGATGTATTTTGACGGGAGGAAGGGAGAGCGCACATACAAGCACCGGCTGGGCCCATGCCACTGTTCAGTGCAACAGAAATGGAAACGAGAAGTCCTTGCCCGGAGGAACTTAACAATCTGATTTTGGAGAGAAAGCAACAGAGGGAGGCGAACCAAGCCGGAGAGAGAGAGAGAGAGAGAGAGAGAGGCAACGGCAACAGTGTGCAGGTGGAGTCCTGTACCATTGGGCTCTGTAGTGTGGCAGATCAGGCAAACAGTCCGCATTTGCATCACTTTGCCCCGCTAAACCATTAGGAGATTCTGTAATTAGATGCCTCCAAGAGAATTCTAGATTAAAATATGGGATTCCTAAAGCCAGGGCCATGCAGCTTGGCCTCTGGATACGAGAGCAATAAAATGTGGCTTGTCTCTGAGCCTTCCCAGATGGGAAACAGAAGTGCTGAGCAATTCATCATTGATGATTAGCTCATTATTGCTCTTAGTGACAGGGAAAGAATCCCAGACAGTAGGTGTCTGTTTTTTGCGCTTGGGGTGGTGAGGGGGTCAGTGCCCATATTAGCATCCTGTCAATGCCCATATCAGATTTACACTGATTAGGGTTGGCCTGACACCCCCAGAACCGTAAATAGAAAAATAAAGCAATTAGGCTGATCATAAAACCGGGAATGCAATCAGATAAGGTAACGAGGAACTTCTCAAATTGTAAATGTGAGAGATAACATTTTGAGAACCTGCAATCACAGGGGGATGGCATCAGAGAAATAATTGTGTGTCCGTGCAATCCTATGCACTTGGATCGATAGCGGCCACCGGGCAGGAAGCATTCATGACTGTGTAAATCCAGAGGCCGAACGTTAAGGCCACCTTTCGTGGCGGATTTTGTGAGTTAACTCCTTAACCCAGCACCCGTTTCTTCCCTCAGGATGCTTACAACATGGCCGAGCTCCAGATGTCCCTTCAAACCAGCCCAGCCTACTCCCTGTACAAGAACAGGGGGAAACGGATGGAGAGGCACAGCCCTTTGAGCGGCGAGTTCACCGCCAGTCCGAAGGAGCCGCAGGAAGCAGGAAGAGGCTCCTCCTTGTCGAGCATCGATTTTGGGTGCTACCTTTCAGGTGTGGTTCGAAACATGGACCAGCAGCACCAGGCCCTTCCCTGCGATTCGTTGCAAGTGTTTTACACCGAAGGGGAGTGTTCCGAGGCCAGCAGCCTGAGTTCTCTTGGCTCCTGCGGATGGGATGAAGACGCCCCCTACGGGGACATGAAAGACTGGGGACCAAAGTTCGAAAAACTCAGTGAACTCTATTCGCACGCAGAGCCTGAGGATTTTTAGGTGACTCCACCTGTCTTTGCGTCGAGCTTTGGAAGGATTCTTGATTGGGGGGGGGGGGTAAAGGTACTTTTCACATACTTTTGATAAAGTCGACCCCCTCCTGACAAGTTCAAAGGCAGAACCGTGTGTGTGTGTGTGTGGGTGGCCAAGAAAGGGCTTTCCCTTTGGGTTCAGAAAAGCAAGGAGACAATCCAAAATGGGGACAAAAAAAAAAGGATTAAAAACTGGTTGCTTAGACTTGTCTTTCGAAGGCAAGGAAAGAAAGGTCAGGATGAAACTGGACTTTAAGTCAGCTTAAGGATCATTGCAGAAAGATAAAAATGTAAGGAAAACACTTCTGTGTTGCTTCTAACAGATGCCTTTCCCCCCGGGACTGCGTGCGCTCTTGGAAGCAATGGGAAACCATTTGCCCCTTTGCAAGGGCTTACAACCATGACCTGTGTCTTCTGTGTTGCTCCTGCGAGACGTTGGGGGAAAAAATAGTTGTGTAGAATTCTTATCATTCAGTATCGTGAGCTGGAACTAAGCTTCCTCACTTTGACTGGGATGAGCGGGTGGGGTGGTTGCTTTTAATACTCCTGGAAACCTTTGGTTATTGCTTGGTGAAATTCTTGTGTGTCCTTCCCCAGATGGGAAGAGGAATGTGAGTTTGCAGCCTGGCCCGAGACATTGAAATCATCTTCTTGCCATTTTTAGCTTCTGTAAAAGGCGTCGGTTTGCTACCGAAAACGTTTAGGTTAGAAACCACTCCTAAGAGTTGCTTCTCCATGGGTGAGCCGAAAGACTCCAAAATGAGGACGATCCCAAACAACCAAACATATACTCGGATCCAACATTTGGCAGGAAAAGTCAGGCTTGGCAGATCCAGTGGTGCGAAACACAAAGCCTGTTGCAGAGTTGTGCTAAGGTGGTTTTGATCTGCTTGGACCATTATCCCTTAGAGCCTTTTACTCTTGACTTTCCCTTGTAATGGATCATTTCACTCACCCACTCAGATAAGCTTCATAAACACAGAATCTGTTTCCGCTCCCTATTAATAATCCTCATTGACTGATTATTGGCACCACTGGGAGTTTTTCTTTCTTTTTTTAGTCCCCTTGTGGGGAGAATGCTGGTTTTGGGGAGAAATTGGCTGCATGGGAAGCATTAAAATGTAATAAATAAACAACTCCCCTTATGTGATTGTTTAAAGTTTAAAAAAAGAATTTAGGATCCGCTACAATCTATACCTTTAATGTAGCATGTAGTTTATCCTTAGTGCTGGTGCATTACATGAGACAAAGTGGGGTAGAGATTTACCATCAGAAAGGGCTTAAAAATAAAATAAGCAACATGTCATGTCAGATAAACTCTTCTCTTAGAAGCAAGAGTGTTATAGTAGCCCTCATTTTTGGACTACAACTCTAACCATCCCCAGCCATTGGCTGCATCCAAGATGAATTGTAGTCCGAAACATCTAGCTGGGGAAAGATGTGCTACAGTATGATTTGCTGTACATCCATCAGTCCTTTTAAATATCTTTTTCTTTGACGAGCTCAAATGCCGGTCTAATTTATTTTTGCTAAACCACTAATATCTGAAGCAAAGAAGACCAGCTCTGCAGCGCATTTCAATCTTCTTATCTAGGGTTTGCATTTCTACTTAACCATTCTGTATAAATGCTATGCGGCGGGCTAGAAGGCACTGTGGACTTAAAAATCTAAAGTTAGATTTCATTCTGCTGACATTTCCAGCCCAGACTAACTTATCCTGTTCCCTTGGCTTTGGAAAAAAGACATCTCCAGTTATGAGTGCCCCTTAGATTATTCATACGTGTTTTTTTTTAATCAAATGAAGCATAGAAGAATGAGATCTAACATTATGAGAAAAGTCAGGGAGATGGGGGACCGGAAAATGGAAGATCATCTATGCACAGGCAGGGAATGAGCAAGTGTACCAAGAGACGGGTAATAGAGATTGAAATGTCCTTGGCAGCATACAGAATAACATTTTCAGAAGTTCCTAAACCCAATTTTTCAAGCGTGTATTAAACCACTGCAGAAGGAGACCAGAAGTACTCAGATTGCATTTCTGTTTGAGGGGGTCGCTTTCTCTGTTAATACTATTGTAGACAGCTTACTCAGCTGTTCTGTGGATGATGGGAAATGTGCAGATTTGGGGCTGGCCCAAGACATTTTGCTGAGGCAGAGCAGTAAGTAGCATTCTTCACCCACCCAAGTCAAGGTGCATAGCATGCAAAGCCAAGGATGTTACTTAGACACATAAGACAGAGTAGCCCACAAGCACCTTTTCTCATCTCTAGCAGTTAAAAAAACAAATTGAATAGCTAACAATTTGCTGCCCTTTTAAATCTGCTGCCTGAGGCAGCTGCCTCACTCTGCCTCATGGTAGGGCCGGCCCTGTGCAGATTTTCACGAACTTAGAATGATGAAGTTGGAGGTCATCTAGTTCAAACCCTGCCCCGTTGTTTAGTCTACCATTTCAGATGCAACATCACCCCGACCTCTGCTTAAATACTTTCAGAGAAGGAGAGCTGACTTATTTATTACAATTATATCCCGCCTTTTTCCTCCAAGGAACCCAAGGTGGCGTACATAATCCTCCTCCTCTCCATGTTATCCTCACAACAACAACCCTGTGAGGTAGGTTGGGCTGAGAGTATGTGACTGCCCCAAAGTCACCCAATGGGTTTCCATGGCCGAGTGGGTACTAGAACCTGGATCTCCTGACTCCCAGACTGACACCTTAGCCACTACACCGGCTCTTATGACTTCCTCCATGAGGCTGTCTGCTCCATTGCCCAACAGCACTTACCATTACGGAGTTTCTCAATGTTCCACCAAAAATCTGCTTCCTTGTAATTTCCACCCATTGGTTCTAGTCCTGCCCTCTGGAGCAACAGGAAACACGTCTGCTCCATTGTCTAGCAGACAGTTGAAGACAGCTGCCTTTACTATTGTACTTATGGGGTACTTGTGGAAGAGCCTCATGAGGGAAAAGAAGAGCTGCTATGAATCAAGCCAAGAGTCCATCTAGTCCAGCATTCTCTTTGCAACAGTGGAACAAGATGCCATGTTGGGGCATGGGGGTGGGATCAGGGGAAAGGTAACTGAATTCTAAAATAGTATAAAGAGAAAATAGCTTCAACAGCTCTACCTACCTATTGTATTTATAGACCTTGCAAACCAAATCTGACATTTTTTAAAGCTTTTGGACAAACCTTGGTTGGGAGAAATCTAAAGTTTAGCACAGCTTCAAAAGTGTGAACGTGTTTTTTTTTAAGAACTTAGTTTTTTTACAGATCTGGCCTGAGTGATGTTAATTAACTGGAGATATTCTTTGGATGTTTGGTTATTCTTTTGAGTGCCAGATCATAGCTGCATTTCTGAGATGGTTTAGTCCTCACTGGAGAATAATGGTTCTCCTGAGCAGCATGTATAAATGGTAATTTTCCAAAATTGGGGAGGCTTAGCGTGCAGCACGCCCGTTCACCAACAGATGGATCACCCACTCAAAAGTCCACATGGTTTTCCTACCAGTAGCTTGAAGGCATTGAATATTCCTTTGTCAATATTTTTCATTCATACAAGCAATAAACTAGTCCGAACATAATGAACCACTTCCAGAAAACTGAAAGGGAAAAAAAAATTAATTGATATTGTGCTTTGGGCTGGGACAACAGTATTGTACTGCTGAGCTTTGCTTTGTAAATGTCACAGATTGCAGAAGGCAGAAGTGAGTATCGTCCCCCACCCTCAAACTCCTGCCCCCGTCTAAATACATCAAGTCATTACTCAGTGTTAATGATTTGCTTCTTATCCATTCATCTAAATGGTATGCTATGCTATCGTTTGGCTGCATTTTCAGGCGAATTTAGACTATTTCCTTTGCCTGTAACATGCGATTTACTCCCTTGGTGTGTTGTACAGAATAAAAATGATCTTCTCAACGTACGCTGCAGCCCGGCTCAAAAGTATTTCACTCATCCTAGCCATCAATTCTGGTTGCTTTCAGCCCAGATTCTGGTGCATGAAGCTGAAAGTGTGAATAGGTCCTCGGAGGGGGAATTGACTCATGTGAATAACCACAGATTAGGACAAAGGGCGGAAGGAAGAACTGCCACTCCGGGGAACGTGCCCAGAAGGACTCAGGAAGCCTCCTCAGACTGGAGGAAATTGGCATCAAGTTCTCTTGATGGCTCAGCCTCTCAGCAAAAGCTGTGCTCTCTATGATGCATTCTCTGCAGAATGGGAAAACTGATTTGTCTTCTGCAGATTATCCGGAGGGTTGCTGGCCCAGATGGCTCGTAAATGGTAGCAACCAGTTCGTAACTGCCAGCAACCAGATGGTTCGTAACTGGTTATCTTCGCTATTTTATAAATGATTATCTTCTGCAGATCATCTCTGCAAAATCTACGCTGTCTCTGCAGCTTCCAAATCACAATGAAGGGGGTGGGGATGTACGTAGCATGCACTATGATAACAATCTAGGCTTGAGGTTACCAAAGCAAGCATTGTAGTTGTTTATAGCAGGAGGGGATTGTAGCTCAGAGGTAGCGGTAGAGCACATACTTGGTACACAGAAGGTCCCAGGTTCAATCCCAGGCATCTCCAGTTTAAACAACAGAGTAGAAGGCGATAGGTTAGGAAAGACTATTCTCTGCTTGAGACCCTGCAGAAATTGCTGCCAGTCAGAGTAAACATTACTGGGCTCAATGGACAATTAGTCTGAATGTGATGGGCACAGTGCCCGAAGTGGGAGGAAAAAGGAAACGGGATGGTTTTGAAGGCGAAAAAATCGAGTGAGCTTGTTAGTCCAGACATGGGGTGCTTCCAATCAGATGGCTCTAGAATGGGGTGGGCAACACACGGTCCATGTGTCACTGGACAAACCGCCAACTCTCCTGTCACCCCTGGGGCATGGGAATGTGGCCCCTGGACTCCCTAGAGTTGCCCACATTGTGCAACTATTCTGTTTTTCCTCCTTTTCACATTTTCTGTGCAAAGAAGGAAGGTGGGGAAAAGCGATGGGAAAACATGGGACATCGAGCGTCATCAGATGAGCATTTTATACCATGCTTGTTACTGGCTACTCATGGATGTTCAAGGGCCCTTTTGATGCTGCCGTCTGTCTCTCATGCATATATCCCATTCCTTTTACTCTTTTTTCCATCAAAAAACAAGACCTGGGAAATCTTTTTTTTTTTTTACTACAACAATACCTGCCGCCATTTCCTGCTGAGTGCAGGAGAAGCAGCGCAATAAAACACCCACCGAATGGAGCACGTGGTTGCTGCTTGCTTCCTCATGTGAAGAACTGTTCGTCCCTATTGTGGGACAGAATCAGGAGGCAAAGTAACGGTAGGGAAACACGATTCCTCCCTGCCCTGTCTGATGAGGCTCGACTTCTGGACCTTTCATAACATTACTTCAATGAAGCAGGGTGATTGCACAATCAAAGTTTCATCTTTAAGCACCCTCAATTATGTCTATCCAAACAAGGCAGGGGGAGCTATAGACCCATCAGAAAAGATGAGGGATAGTATTTGATTCCCTTTCAAGCACTGGATGGATAATTGCAAAGCCTTCTTACTAAATGAAGACGTGGAAAGAATTCCTAGCTGTTTGTGCAACTCTACATAGTGAAATCATATTTGGACAGTGGCAAGTGTCATCTTCTCATGAATGGCCATCCCCAATCCTGCCATCTCATGCTTTCGTTATTTCATGACCGTCAATGTGTTGCTTGTTCCACACACTAGTCAAAACACACACATAAGATACTTGTTTTATGTTTCATTGGCTGCGTTCACAGAAAACGCTAACCCACACTCAGTGCTTGAATATGGGTTGTTGTTGTTGAATCATGTTTTTTTTTGTTGAACAGTGGGTTAGTGTGTTGTCCAAACCCGACATTTCCCAAAGGGAGGCTTGGTAACCACCCTGAATAACCAACAACAAACCATGGGTTCTCAAGATGGCTTATTCGAGAAAAATGAGCCATATTGCATGATTAACAAGCCATCCTGTGGAAAATGTCTTGGCTTTGGATATTTCAACAAACAACCCAAAGTTCAACAACAACCCACATTCAACTCCTGAGTGCATGTTAGCGTGTTATGTGAATCCAGCAATTGTTTCCTTTCCCTATCAGTACTTGGACATTCCTTCCCAAAAGGCTTAAGCGAGAGAGTTACTGGCATTACCAAGAATGAGGCCAGCAGACTTAATTATGAGAAGTCCTGCAGCTGAAGGAAGAGATGAGGAAAAAAGGGAAATCAGTATGTCCCTAGGTAGTTGGATTTTCAGTAATCTGGTACTTTACCTAATCTCCTGCCAAGCTCTTTACAGGCTAACATGTAGTAACAACAACTCTATTTCTTATGAAAATTGTGTTTAGGTCTGCAATTTAAATAATCTTGTCTATATTTGTCTTTAATCTGCCGACCTGTCAGTGCCATTGATTTTCATAGGGTTTCCACCCACCCCCACATGCTCACTTTGCAAAATGACAGTCCGGAGAACACAAACCGCTGAGTCGTGTGGCATTGGGGCAACCCTAAAAGCATCATCCCAGGACAGGAGTGTACTCTTGGCCAGGCCTTAGGAGCGGCTTGAAGCAACGAAGTAATTTGGGACTCCTGAGCCTGGTGGCCTCAGTTATTTCCCCAAATATCTCAATCTTCTTTACTGTCTAGGAGGAGTAAAAAACCTCTGGTAGTGTTTATATTCTTGAGAGGATGGGACTAAGAGTCCTGCTGGTGGAGTGAATCCAAGGGTTAACAGGCACACCTAGACCAGGATGCCAGTGGTTCAAGGATGGGGAAACATGGCCATAGCTCAGTGATCGAGCACATGCTTTTTTGTAAGAAGGTCCTGGGTTCACCCTTTAGCATCTTCAGGTAGGACCAAGAAAGAACCCTGTCTGAAACCTGGAAGAGCCACTGTCAACCAATGTAGACAATACTGAGCTAGATGGACCAATGGCAGCTTCCTATGTTCCCATATATAACTTAGAGAGGGAACACTGGCTACTGCTCCACCTCTTAACGGACATCACCACAGATGGTCCCCAAAGCATGTCAACAGTTGCTCTGTGGTACACATCCTAAAGATTGTGGCTGCATACCACCTCCGGGACAACCTCTGATGAAAAACTAACTGGCTCTCTGTATGTCATCTAGCTAAACAGCATGGGGCTACATTTGATTTAATATCAGTAACAAGACCCACAACCTGATGTTATGGGAGCCTGACTGTAGCCCAAGTAGTAGATTGCACAGCCGTGTTGTTGCATCAGCTTATTGTCACTTGATGTACTCAGAGCCCGTGCAAGTGCTATTTTACTTTTGATACTTTACTGTAGCAAAGGGTTTACTAATAATGTGCTAATGCACAGATACTATGACCAATTATTTCTAAAATATATGTTCTGAAGCAATTACACCCTTTAGAAGAAGTTACAAAAAATCTCTAGGGCAGTCTCCAACTGTCTCATTCTACTAGTACAAATGATGCTGCACTAGAGTCACCGAGGTTCTGAACTATATGCAAGAGGAGAATCCAACTAAAGTTACGTTTGAACCAATAGTATTGTGCAAGCATAAAGTACAAGGGAAAGAGTCGGCAGAACTCTGCTAGTGCTGTTTGAGTTTGCAGAACAATGCCATTGGATACCGCCCCTAGTTGCATTTTACAATGCAACATTTTATCACATTACAGCCAATGGAAGCCAGGCACATCTGGAATGTTGAAATTGCCATGGGCACACTCTCACAAGGCAGGTCAAAATGCACCCATTTCCCAGAAGGTAAAGTTGGTGAGACTAACAGCCTAAAGACCTAAGTTTGAGGCAGAGGTGGGGGTCTGAGCTCCAGAGCACAAAGCCAGGGCTAGCATCGAGAGCAGTCAGGGCCGGGCAGCTGCCCACACCCCATCAGCTCCCTTGGAGTTGCCCTTTCTCTTTGCCATGGCAACCTGCTTGTTCACCTGCCTCTTGCTCTGGCCCAGGCGATGGTGGTGAGGAAGAGCAGTAGATGCCTCCTTGCTCTCTGGCTCCCAGGCGGTCAAGCAAGCAAATGGTAGCAACTAGTGACAAAGGCGGTGAGATGGCAGGCTCACTGTAACTAAAATTTATTTAAAATAAAAATCAGGAGGGGTAAGAAGCTGGGTATATGGCCACATTGGTGCTGACAGGCAACACACTGGAGACCACAGGCCTAGAATTCAAATAACGTGCATGCCACATGTAGTTATCTTTTCCTGGACTTCCCTGACAGAAACACGCTTCTTTCTATCATGTAAAGTTTCAAAAATATCGAGAAGTTCACCATTAGGAGGAACCAGGAAAGCAGAAACTTATCCCTGTGGATCAAAAGGCAACTACTATTTAACGCTCTCTAAATAACTTCCACAGACAAGCTGATGACCTTACTGAGGCTAAGTGCACCAGGCGGCAGCAGGGAGAAAAAAATTGCTACTGCTAAATCATTTAACTTGGAAATTCAATAAAAGCTACTCTTACAAGCTGTCAAAGCCCAAAGATGATTTAAATAAATATTAACTCCTTTCAGCATGTTAAGGCGCTTAAGACAAGGCCAAAAAGCTTCTACTGGCAAAAGAATGAGCTGCTTTTGACAGAGGATGTGAACAACAACAAAAAACGAAGTTTTTTTTTTTTATTAAAACGGTTGCCTTAAAAAGGACAAACAGCAACAGGTTTGATTTTTGGAAAGATTTTTTTATTTAGAAGACAATACTCATGTGCCTCATTTCAGCATCTTAGAAAAAAATGCCTGCATGATGAATTGTTAGCCACTAAAAGTATTGAAAGTAGAAAGACCAAAGAACTTGTCAGCCCTGAAGATACACGATGCTTAATGTTCACACTGGCCTCCTTGCAGCATTTTAGCTCCACACACTGACAATTTCTCTGTCTTTAAATGGATGGCAAACCCCTCTTCTGCATAAATCTAGGACAAATATCTCTTCTGCTCCAAGGGACAAAGTAGAGTAATACTAAGTAGAGTAATATTTCCTGTTGCTGCAATACTAAGTAAAAATCTACTTGACATCAATTGGACATAGGTCTGAGTAATTATGGTTAGAGTTTCAGGGAAAGTTGCTCGCAGATTTACACAATAGCTTTTCTAAAAAGTTGGGAGGGGATCATTCTTAATAATAAACCAGCCGTATGGCATCCATTTGAGAGTGGGATGTAGCAGAAACCAGAGGAAAAGTCAAAATGGACCTGTTAGGCAGGCAGGCACAACTTGTGAGCCCATCAAGCCAAGCACAGTTCAGCAGCCATGTTGTTGGCCCCACTAATTTTGCAGTCCCGGGCAGGCAGCAGCAACAGGAAGTTTGTGGAGTGCATGATGGGCCACTGAGCACTGCTGATGGGCTGCTGTCGGCTTGGTGGGTTTCAAGCTGTGCAGGGCTGAAATAAGGAAACGAAATAGGAAAAGCTGAGCTTAGGTAGCATGGAAAACCCAAACCCTTGTTCCTGGAGTAGAAAACAGCCTTTTGCTGGAATCATTCGCAGCTAGACTTAAATCTTTGGCAGCTTAGAGTGCAATCCGATGCATGTTTAGACAGGAAAAAGTCCTACAACTCCCAGCATTTCCCAGCCAGAGTTGTAGGACATTTTTCTGTTTAAACTTGCATAGGATTGCAGCCTCAGATACAAGTGAATTCTGAAGTTTCCTTTCCCTACAGTTCTCTCCCATGGTGTAGCAGTTTGCTGAGACTTGCTCACATGGCCAGTAGAAATCCCAGGTTCTTTCACTTTATTGCTACTTCACAAATTCCTTACTTCCCTTTTAAGTTAGCAACCAAACAAATGCCTGCAAGGATCTCAGTTCAGCTTCCCAGGGTTCTGTTCTCTCCTAAAATACTCATAGATTTTTTTTCCCTAGCTCTTTTGCTAAGAGCCTCCCATATTTTCACTGAAGATGGCATCACAGCTGCTATCTTGAATTGCACTATGCAGTGGTCTATATTGCTTATGTACTAAATTACGCATGTTGCTGGTTTGATTTATCCCAAAATTCTGGGTGTCAGAGGTGTGTGTGTGTGTGTGTGTATCTGCACATGCAGTTAGGTCTCTGAGACTGTACAGTTTCAGATAGCTGGGAAAACTCCCCAGGTAATCCTCCTCCTTAAATTAAAAGGAAGGGATGGTTCTTTCAGACTGGAAAGCTGGTCTAAACTGTATTGGGACTGTGATTAGTGAAATTGTGATTCTCTGGGGTAAGCACTAACCACAAGCTGTGCTGTCGCACACAACGCTTTAAGCCACGGTTAAAGCCGCTAACCCTGCTGCAGACTGGGGTTAGTGAGTGAGCATCGCACAAGACACCTTGAACCCGGCTGCTTAACCGAAAGCCTTAAACAGCAAGGTTTAAGATGTCTTCTGAACAGGCCCATGATCTTCTCTTATAGGAAAAGCACTATATACATACTGAATAATATAATTTTCTTGGGCAGAAGTGCTTTTGTGAACTTGGGGTAAATGTTTCAAGGGTTGCCCATGAACAGCTGGTAGAAGGCTCCTTTAGGAGCTGTGGCAGGGAAAGCCCAGCAAGATTCAATGCTCTTGTCCTCGTACCCTACTTGCTCCACGCTTTGGATCCGCCCTAGGTGACTAGAATAGTGCAGTTGCGTGATGTAACAGGTTGGGCCAGCTAATGAATGTTTCACCACGATTTTTAAAAAGGATGCCCCCTGTTGGTTATGAGTTGACACCTGTGTCATAAAAGCAGAGTTGCCATCCATCCTATGAGCTAAGGAGTTGGCATTCCCGTTCTTTGCATTTTGAAGTGTGAAAGGAACTTATTCATATGAAGATAGCTTAAGGATACAATTATAACTAACTAGATGACTAAATGTTCACTGGATTGGGCTGCATGAATGGCTGGCTTCAAAACTGGAATGACTTCTGTTCAAACAAGTGTCCTGCTTTTCTTGACCTTTACTGTTTTTGCTCTCCTGTCTATTCTAAGGAGACGGATTCCTCTGCCTCAATGCTGGCCCAAAATACTTTGCTGCATGAAGTGGAGCCCAAATGATCAACACTTTTAAAACGCCTTGCGCCATTTAGACACCAATCCCTGCCTTCATCTATGTCTTTCCCTCTCCCAACCTAAAGAGGAGGGGGGGTGTCTCAGTATGGCAGGGCTGGCCTGGTTTTGCCTATTCCAGATTAGACAGTTAATTCTTTCTCAGCCCACCGACTTCTGGCACATCCCTACAGCCATGGAAACACAAATGAAAATGAAAACCATTTAGCATCTACCACATCAAATCCTAGTCTCAATTCCTATATTATTATTATTTTTTAAAAAATCCTATAACACCAAGCCCTTCAATAATCAGGTAACACCTCTGTAATGGTGCTGCAGGTATCAGGCTCAGTATAATGCAGAAGAGTTGTGTGCAATTTTAAAACTAGTATTTTAGTTGGCCCAATAAAAGGCACTGCCTCATCTGCTCTTACATTTCCCATATCGTTCCTTTATATTCAAGGACAAATTTTACTTGAGGGGTTTTTATCACTTGACAGCTCCAGTAATAAGCTTGGAGTTCTACAATGGCAACATTAGATGAACTGGTATTGAAAATTACGAAGTAAAAATACCAAAATAGAGAATGCAAGATGGGGGTTCTTGCATATGTCATTTTTTTTAAAAAAAAGAAATTACAGCCACATCAGGAATCTTGGTGCAGATGATCAATTTAAGGTACAGATGCTGAACTGTAAAATACAAGGGCTGGTTGGCTGTGGCTGTGTTAGCTGCTTGGTTGATAGATACAGGAGGTGCTGGGCGAAGCAGCCCTGAGCATTTTCAGCCTCGGCAGATTACGCCCACTGCCTTCAAAGAACAGGGCAACGTTATCTAACTGCACCACATCTTATATGTGCTTATCCTGAATTAGTGGGCAGCACTCCCGTGGAGCAATCTGCTGACCTACACTCCCAGTTAAGACCAGGCACACATCCCTACAGGTTTAATTAAAGTTTTACTACTTATTAAAATGTTTTATTATTGTATTATGTTCAAACGGCAGCGGGCTCTAACCTCATTAAGAGAAACAGAGTAGAAATTATTCAGGGGCTTTGCTTGCTTAAAACGAAAATGTGGCTCGCGTCCAGGTTTGATTTAAATGCGAGTTGATTAAAGCCACCTTTCCTTCTGGTGGCAGCATGAAAGCACAGAAAGAGCTTGCATGTTACTTAATGGGTACTTGGCTAAATATAAAATTATTTGGTGTGTGGGTGACAGAACCGTGTCTAGCCCTGCAGTAATTTACCCGGGAACAACTGCAGAGGGGAAAACACACATGCTTAAATCATTGGAAAACGAGCATAGCTCAGTTGGGGAACTTTAATCTCGTTACACATCTTGATTTAATTAAATTTGGGGGAAGCTAGCTAAAGCGCCGTGAGTTTCTCATCGTTAGAAATTAATTGCAACAATTTTCTTACAGGAATTTTTTGAGAGGGCCAAAAATGCTCCTATTGATGTTTTGATGGTTTTCCAGAAGCACTTGATTACTGTCGCATTTGGTGCCAGAAATGAACACTGGCCACTGGGAATCACACTCGGGCAAACCCTGCTGAAGTTAATAAGAGATGGATCATGTCCTTGTTCAACTCCCACTCATTTTAATAGGGCTTGTGCAGACAAAGTTCCAAGGAGAAATTGTGCCCACAGCTGCTGGATGACTTGTAAATGACTGGAAAAGTCCAACTTCCAAACTTAAACCCTGCCCCTATGTCCCGTATAAAACGTTAAAATTAGCATTAGGAACATCATCACAGTGACTTTTTTTTAAAAAAACCCACAGCATTAAAAAGTTGGTAGTTTTCATAAAAGTTCAAAATGTACAAAAAATGTGAAATCTACTTGCTTTAACGTAAGATACATGATTCATGGGTTTTGCTTTGTACAAGGAACAGGGGAGTAAACAGTGATGGGTACTCCTCTCCGGAGGAAAAGGCTTCATGTGTGTGTCACGTACAATAAAGCAAAGTTCTCCCTTAAAACACAAAATATCCTACCACTTTTAATGAGCCTTATGACATTATTTCGCTTGGGTTTGGTACTCTAACTTAAAGAGACACATTTAGAAACAACAACAACTAACAACAATAACAATAACGGAATACAGGAATTGAACACTGCTGCGTGCAGGAGGGAGGTGGGGGGGCATTTCGCTTTGTTTGTAATACCTCCTTTAAATGTTTGAAGTACAGGACACTACAACATGCTACATTACACAAATCCAAAATAAAAACCTTGCTCCAGTCTTCAAAGCCTCAAAATCACACAGACAAATCAATCCGTCAAGGTGGAACCACAGGAAAACAAACAGCTACTAATGGGTGCAACTGAAACACGGCGTAACAAATATTTAAAAGTAACGACAGCTTGTCAGGCAGGGGGTGCAAGCCCTTAGGTGCCCCCCTAAGGAGGTTTGCAGGATTGAAACTCTGGTCCTCATTAGCAACGCCAGAGCTTTGCTTGAAGGCTGTTTAATTTGCAGCTGATATTAAAATCCCAATTGTAGGTTGAATACTTGCTAAAACCAAAGCTTTACATAGGTATGTTCTCACAATACCTTGATCTTAGCGACAAAGCAGCAGCTAGGATGTTAGCAGTCGCTTCCTTGTCAGCAAAGGCCAAGCAAGGCTCTTTGCAACAGCGCTCTGCTGAGAGGGAAGCGGGCAGACCAGCGGGCATGTGAGGGGAAGGTTACCAAAGGCATCACAGCGTTGACAGCTACTCCAGAGCCAACATCTGGTCCTAGTGCAAAAAAAAACACACAAAAACACACACACACCCCAACAAGAAGAAAAAGTGACCAGTATCCTTCATCCTGATTCTATGCACTCTGGCGACAAAGCTCTGGGTTACAGGAATTGGGCTGAGAAGCTTCAGAGGCCGGTCAGAAGACCACTGGGGGAAACAGTGCAACGTCGGTCGTTTCCCCTGCCCCCCTGCATTCTGGTCGTGTGACTGGGATTAGCCTAATTATCACGCCGCATTGCGGGTTGCTGTGCTGTCTGAACCCGGCGCATGGCATGGGCGTAGTGACTTTTCATCCACGCTAGAACTCCTCCTGCAAGCCAAGGGTTGCAGGGTGTGTGAAAAGTTAGTATGCCTGTGCCATGCGCTGGGTTCATACGACATGGCAACCTGCGACACGACGCAAATAATTAGGGTAATCCTGGTCGTGCAACCAGCGGGGTAAACAACCAACGTTGTACGGTTTCCCCTGCTGATTGTCTGAACCTGGTCTTAGTCTGCGATCCTGAGCACACTTATGAGGACTTACTCCCAAGTAAATATGTGTTGGATTAGTGTTCTAGAGCATCCTAAGGAAAAGAAAAAGAACAGAATGCTCTCCCACTCCCTGGTATCACAGGAACATATTAGCAAGCCAGACCCTGAGCAGAATTCCCTATATTAGCAGTTAATGGAAAGAGACCATAGTCAGTCTGTGTAATTCCCTGGTGAGTAGGCTTTGCATTTGTTTGGCATTGGAGTAAGTCTCAGGATCAACGCCCCCTCCCCTCTTTCCATGTCAAACATCTTTTGCGATGAGGTGTGTGTGCATCGTCCTTCACAACAAAAGGAGTCACACATGACATGGCAGATAGATGTTGTGGAACAGTCTTGCACACCATCAATTGTGCAGTGTACACACCACAGGCATTGCAAACCAGCCTTATGTAATCCACATGTTTTCTGGACACATAAAAAAGTTATCAAAACAAACCGTTTTGAATTGTCACAGTAATTAAAAAGTAAATACTTTGAACCAGTGTACAACTTTTCTCTCTCTCTCATATGAGCCATTTTTGTAAACTCCCTTAGCACTTTCCACTGTGATCACGGAAAAGTTATGTGGCCTTTTTATGTCTAGCAAGCTTGTACACATGGAATGTTTTGTTCTGGAATACTTTAGCAAAATACGTCGTGTACGAAGGCAGGTTTCTTTTGATTTCCTCACAGAAGCGAGGATACGGTGATGATTTCAGATCAGGCTCATTTTCCCCAGGGCCATCCATAGTCTGTAACAGAAATTACAAGGTTGTTCACACATCCTTCTATGGCTATACTAAAGAAGAGCTGCCCCATCCAAATCAAAATAAGTTGTCCTACTGCCAGAGGCTAGCAATTACATCAGGACAATGCTACAGCCCTAGTCGGGCATTCTCCTCACACAACGGCAAGCACATGAGGAGGGGGTTGTGAAGCTGTGCCCACTGGCCCCGGTCCCTTTGTTGCATCCCAGAATTCCACACAGTGGAGAAGTGGAGAGTCTGCTCTATGCTGGGAGCCCCCCTGCGCATGTCAAAACCTTGCATGACCAAAATCATGCAGAGAGAGCCAGCATGCGTAGAGCAGGTTCCCGCTTCAGAAGTTCCCTGTCCAACATGTGGAAGATGGTGGTCGGGAAGTGACTGAGGTGGGGCAGGCACACACGGCCCTGTTCCCCCTCCTCATACAACTGGAACTGCATGAGGGAAAATGCCTGAATGAGGCTGTAGTTCCCCCTCCTCATACAACTGGAACTGCATGAGGGAAAACACCTGAATGAGGCTGTAGTTCCCCCTCCTCATACAACTGGAACTGCATGAGGGAAAACGCCTGAATGAGGCTGTAGTTCCCCCTCCTCATACAACTGGAACTGCATGAGGGAAAATGCCTGAATGAGGCTGTAGTTCCCCCTCCTCATACAACTGGAACTGAGGGAAAACGCCTGAATGAGGCTGTAGTTCCCCCTCCTCATACAACTGGAACTGCATGAGGGAAAACGCCTGAATGAGGCTGTAGTTCCTCCTCCTCATACAACTGGAACTGCATGAGGGAAAATGCCTGAATGAGGCTGTAGTTCCCCCTCCTCATACAACTGGAACTGCATGAGGGAAAACGCCTGAATGAGGCTGTAGTTCCCCCTCCTCATACAACTGGAACTGCATGAGGGGAAAACGCCTGAATGAGGCTGTAGTTCCCCCTCCTCATACAACTGGAACTGCATGAGGGAAAATGCCTGAATGAGGCTGTAGTTCCTCCTCCTCATACAACTGGAACTGCATGAGGGAAAATGCCTGAATGAGGCTGTAGTTCCCCCTCCTCATACAACTGGAACTGCATGAGGGAAAACGCCTGAATGAGACTGTAGTTCCCCCTCCTCATACAACTGGAACTGCATGAGGGAAAACGCCTGAATGAGGCTGTAGTTCCCCCTCCTCATACAACTGGAACTGCATGAGGGAAAATGCCTGAATGAGGCTGTAGTTCCCCCTCCTCATACAACTGGAACTGCATGAGGGAAAATGCCTGAATGAGGCTGTAGTTCCCCCTTATACAACTGGAACTGAGGGAAAACGCCTGAATGAGGCTGTAGTTCCCCCTCCTCATACAACTGGAACTGCATGAGGGAAAACGCCTGAATGAGGCTGTAGTTCCTCCTCCTCATACAACTGGAACTGCATGAGGGAAAATGCCTGAATGAGGCTGTAGTTCCCCCTCCTCATACAACTGGAACTGCATGAGGGAAAACGCCTGAATGAGGCTGTAGTTCCCCCTCCTCATACAACCGGAACTGCATGAGGGAAAATGCCTGAATGAGGCTGTAGTTCCCCCTCCTCATACAACCGGAACTGCATGAGGGAAAATGCCTGAATGAGGCTGTAGTTCCTCCTCCTCATACAACTAGAATTGCATGAGGGAAAATGCCTGAATGAGGCTGTAGCATAGTGTAGACGAACTGTGTGCGCGGAGAATGTTCGAACAGAACTTAGGCTTCTCCTCTTATTCTTTTTCCCTTGCTGGCTCCTAGCATAGTTTACATGAGTTACCCTAATTCCTGGCCTCAGATTAATCTGCGAATTCCAATTAAGAAACAAATGCTGTACTTCGGTGACTTAATAGTTCTTCTTGGTTCACAGCACATTTCACACAATCTCAGCTGTGGATCTAAAGCCACAGGGCAGCCTCCCCCAAATGAATGCCCCCGAGGTCATGCTGGCTGGGAGTGCTGAGAGTTGTAGTCCAACACATCTGGAGGGCCCCAGGTTGGGAAAGGCTGCCACAGGGTGTCATAAAGACAGGTGGCCCTGAGGTGGAGTGTCCCTGAAGTTATTTAAATGCAATTAGGATAACAAAGTCTGGGAAGCACTTACGTGGCCATTTGCTATGTCAAGGAGATCACGCAGCCTACAGCCTCTGTTGTGCCTTCTTTCATAACAAATACTATCTTCCAGGATCACAAAATCAGTGCCAAAAGATCTGAGGATCCTGTGGACATCTTCAGGCGATCTTTTTGCATACACTTGATAAACCTATGAAAAGTTGGAACAGTGTAATTTAATTAGCATTGTTATTAAAAAACCACACCTATTTATTTAGTTGTTCTTTCTGGAGCCAAAGATTATTAAAAGGCTGAGAGGTGGGTGGGAAGAGAGCAGAAGCTAGAGGTTTTTTGGGAATTTTGTACAATGTGGAGAAAGTGGATTGAGGGAAGTTTTTCTCCCAGTTTCTTCATATTAGAATGTGGGGTCATCTGATGAAACTGATTGGCAGTAGATTCAGGACAGACAGAAAGAAGGACTTTGTCAAATAACGCAGAATTAAAGTATGTCATTCACTGTTCCAAGAAGTGTGATGGGCACTGACGTAGATGGCTTTGAAAGACAAGTTCATGGAGAAGAACTCTATCGATGGTTATTAGTCACGATGCCCTTATGGGATCCCCATGTTTAGAGGCAGCATACCACTGAATACCACTTGCTGGGGAGCAGCAGCACGAGTGAGCTATAAGTGAGCTTTAATCTCATGGCTGCGGTTCCCATCTTGCTGGCCAGCTGTGGGAAACAGGACGCTGGACAAAATGGACCTTTGGCCTGATTTAGCAGGGCTCTTCTTAAAATACCGTATTTCTTCGATTCTAAGACGCACTTTTCCCCCTAAATAAACAGCTCTAAAAATGGAGTGCGTCTTAGAATCGAAGCAATACGGTAAGAGAAGAGGAAGCTCCTGCAGCAGCCTCGAGCCATGCGAGCGAGGAGGAGCTGGTTGGGTAAGCGCCTGGTTTTTTGTTAGTCAAATTTATTCGTAAGTCCCATTGATTTCCATGGGACTTACTCGCGTGTCGTCGTCCCCTGGGGCACAGACAAGTAAAGAGCGGGACTG
This sequence comes from Elgaria multicarinata webbii, assembly GCF_023053635.1. Taxonomy (NCBI): domain Eukaryota; kingdom Metazoa; phylum Chordata; class Lepidosauria; order Squamata; family Anguidae; genus Elgaria; species Elgaria multicarinata. The sequence goes on along the minus strand of NC_086184.1, from coordinate 16,175,502 downwards.
GAGAGTTAAGCGTTTTAGCTCCTTAATCGCGTCTTCTCCTCTCTCTCCCCGCCTGAAAATATTGTTTACTCTGTTTCAACGCCCCTCCTTCTTCCCGCACAAATGGCGGTTTCTTCTCTCACAGAAGGAAAAAAGAAAAGGATACAACCATTAGAAGAAAGCGCGGGGGGCGGGGGAGGAGGTTGGCTGGGCGGTGAGGGAAGTATTTCTTCGATTCCAAGATACCCTTTTTTCCCAAATAAACATCTCTAAAAATGGGGTGCGTCTTAGAATCGATGGCGTCTTAGAATCGAAGAAATACGGTAGAGATATGAGCAAGAAACATACACAAGAAATAACCCAAGGATTTGATTGTGCTGCATTTGAAACATAAAGTAAATTCTTTAATAGACTATGCTAGGCCAAAGAGAAATTCCAAATAATACAGTGCCAGGTAATTGCAACATGTTCCTCCTGTACTTGGGTTGGTGATGGAGGTTGGGAAGGGTCATCTTCATCTCCTGGTACCAGAGATCACTGGATTTCCAGTATAATGAAGTTTTAGGAGCACACTACGGAATACCAAAGGAGGAGTATTTAGGTCCGTGTGATATTTATTTGACTTGGGCAGGAGTGGGGCCAAGGTGAAGAGTTGGGGTTTCCTTGACCCACGACCACTAAAAACATGACGTCAGGCCTGACCAATGGCACAAACGTGAGAATGGGAAGAGCAGGCCAGAGCCCCCTTACCTGTTTCGTCCTCTCTCTCAGGCTCTTATCCTCGTAGTGGGGGTGATTGGTTAAAATTCTTCCTGTACACAACTTGACGCCTGCTAAGAGCTGCATACTTCCAGCTATCACTGCCTTCTTGGGGGTGTTAGACCTGGGCAGATATTAAGAATAGCTTTACAGCAGTACTAGTGTATCTTCACTTACTGCTGCTTTTACCAGCTGGGCTAGGCCCCTCCATCACGTTACAGAGGCCATCAGTCCCAACCCTAGGAGGAAGAGAAGACGCGGCAGACATTGACAAGCTGATCTTTCCGCCTGCTGCTGATGTTGCTACCTGACAAGAAGCCAGCAAATCGGAAGGCTGAGGTCCCACCCTTTAAGCATCTGGCTGCATTACAAACGTTTTAAGGAAGGTAAGGTCTCTAGGCTATTTCTTGCCAGGGCCTGTTTTCTGAACGGTGAGCAGACTGTTTCCATCACAGCTGGTCATTACAAGAACTGTATAACGTTAAGGACTGGTGCCTGAGTTTTCAAATTTTCCTTTCCCCTCCTCATGTGTGTCTCTTTCTTTTTGTGTTGTGTCTTTTTTATATTGTAAGCTTGAGGCAGGGATTGTCTTTTATTTATTGTTCCACAAGCTGCTCTGGGAGCCTTTCCAGTTGGAGCAGGGTATAAATGTTTTGCAGAGCAGGACCTGGGCAGATAACCTCAGTGATTAGAGCGGCCAAACAATGTTTATCCGTCCAATCAGTAAACATGAGCCTAGCGGGTAACCAATATTAGGAGCTGAAAATCTAGGAAACCTGTCATGCCTAGCTCTGCTCCCCGTTTTGGTAGAAGGTGTTTCAGCTAATCAATCAGAATCGGAGGAGTTGGCACCAGACCAGCATGTACCAGTGGGGGAGATACCTCTCACGGTTGCTCTTCCAGCTGGTGAGATCTCTCCCAAGAGCTTAACTCCTCAAGGGCAAATCCTACATACTCAGTGGGAAGCGATCATTGTTCTGGAGGAGAGCGCCCCAACAGGCTGGCTGATGCTAGGCTGCGCCACAAGGTAACACGCGTGGAGCGAAAGGAGGACGTGAGAAAGTCAGCTCGGCTCGTATTGCGTCGGAAGCCACCTCTGAATCAGCCTCTCTGAAGTAAGGGACTTTGGGAGAAGGCTTTCTGGTCTCCTTCACAGGACAATTGTCTCGCTTAATTTGCATAGTTTTGCCTAGGGGGAAGTTTTCAAGAGGCGAGACTCTCTTCAGGTGGGAAGAGATGTTAATTGCTTAATAAAAGCTTTATAAATTACTTAGCAAGCCTCCTCGTTTGTCTCCCATCGAGAACAAAAATTTCCTGAGAAACACGACAAAACCTCTTGGTCTGCCAGTCATCATCACTCATGACCTGCCAGGTGTTGCTCTGGCACAGCACATCCCTCCTGGCCTGCCAGGTTCTGCCGTAGCTCTACCTGCTGGCTCTACCTCCACACCTCTGGGATCAGCATTCTGAAAATTAGGCGAGATCTACGAATTCAACTTGGGAGGGGAGAAAGAGGAAGCATAAGCCAGCTGTGCTTTTTCCTCTTGCTTCTTCGTAACCACTGGACTTGCTATGAATAAGCAAGGAATGACCGCTAGAGGGGGACAATCAGACAGCGTGTTCCAGGCCCACTGTGCCAGGTGTAACTGAATCCCTCCACTCTAATACTTCTGTCTGGTGCAGCCAGTAAAAAGCTCAGCCTGAATCTTACACACTTAATGTGCTTCAAACGATGGAATGACACTTTTCCATTATGGAAAAACGAAGCAATTTTTACAAATGTCTGAACAAATGATGTATAAAATGAAAGGATAATTTGTTTTTATAGGTTTCTGCCAAGCTCCATAACCAGGCTGCCCAACCTGCAAACAATTTATTCTGCAAGAAATGTCACTAAATAATGACAAGGACTTACAGGTCAAACTGATTTACATTATGTAATTTAAATGTCATTCCAAGCGGACCTGATGGCATTTTGAACAAATAATCTCATTTATTTTTGAAGCTCTAAGCTTCAACAAGTTAATTACTGCTGAACTAATGGGGTAAACTGAGCACTATAATACAAAATGGGAATCTCTGCTTTATCTACACTTTTAAGAATTATAGGATTACTACAAAATAACTCATTTACAACAGAAGGCTTTAATGGGAATTACAGGGCTCAATGTACGACTTTGGGGGCCAGAGGAAAGGTAGAAACTTTCCCTGCATTTGTTAAAACCTTAGGAAAATTCCAAACATTTTAAAAAGTGCTGCTTAAAAAGGAAAGAGATTCATTTAATGATCAAATCAGACAGGATAAATTACGAACATTTTTATACAGATGTTGAGCATTTCCACTTAAGTGCTACAAATTCTCCATTTACAGATGCTTGTAAATGTAATTTGAACATGTCAGAATACGGAAATGCTTCTGGAGAAGTACGATGCTTTCTGATGTTGTTTCAAGGAACAAGGAATCATAGAATAGGAAGCAAAATAGGAAGTACTGCAAAGAAAAGACAGGTCTTTTTGGAGGTTTAGAGCTCTGATCAACGTTTTGGTGCAACCATAAATGTACCACCTAGCTGATCCTGCGAGCATGTCCAGCTTCTAGTCTAGACCATGCGGGTTAACAGACACCAGCATGCATATATTCCCTCTAATTTTATGCATTGTGCATAAAAAGAAAGGGAGGCAAGGCTTCAAACATGCTCTATGAAACAGACTACCCAACATATTTCAGTCTTGTTTCTTCAGGGGCAAGCAAATCTTATGCAACCATACTTTTGATAAGTTCTACATGACTCAGTACAATGAAATGAGATTTGATCACCACTCAAGAAGATAGTGAATCAAAAACATACTGGACATATTTGACACCGTAATAAATGTCTATTTCCTACCATCACTTTGAGGCTTTGCCACTCATGGGGTGGTGTTGTGGTTTTATTAATTTTGAGGTGCTGCCTCTCCTTTCCTTCTGCAGTGCAGATGAGCAGAAGTCTGATTCACAATACGGATCACTAACAAGATACATGCCAGGAAGCACTTTATCCTCTATGGGTCAAGGCAACGTATTAAAACTCATGCCTTGCTTTCTCATTCATTTTTTAGCCATATATCTGGGCCTCATCTAATGTTAATGCTATTGCAATTTGTGAATTGTTAGTTCAAAGTGTTAATGGGTGTCACAGATTACATGGAATAAATGTTAAATCAAACTGATCTATGTGTCTATTAAGATACATGTATGCAGCATAATGAGGTGGCAGAGTGGGCTGTGTATCACTTCAGATTACAGACCACATTTTGAATGCTCCTCTACGTGAAAGAGTTCTGCAAGTAGAAATCTAGCACAACAGCAAGAAGAACCTTTCGTTCTTCCAGTTTTCTATTTGCAGGGAGATTCCTCTCTCTCTTTTTTTAAATGTAGTGCAGTATTCAAAAAGTGTGATTCTCGTCCTACACTCTGAAACAGTACAACCCATTCTATTCCTTCAGGGATTCTATCACTTCATTCTGCTGCATGCGTAGATTTAGTTATCTGAAGCGCTTTTACCTCACTCTTCAGCTGAAAAAGGCACCAAGAGGGGCTTACAAAGATCAACAACCCTTTATTGCAGTCAATAGACCATTCCAGCACACCAAATAAGTTACATACAAAAGGAATGAGCATACATTTAGCTATTAAAAAGACATTTAGTCATAGCAGCTCTAATAGAAATGGTCAAGTTCAAAAATTTGGCCACTTGCTTGCTGATTGACTTGCCTGAGCTCTGAAATAATAGGGTCATTAAGAATTCAGTGCTCTTATTAAATAGTCCCTGCCCCGAGGGGCTTACAATCTAAAAGACACGGCACAAAAGGAAAAGCGGTTGGGAGGGAGGAGAAAAGCTCAGGCACCTGGTCTTAGTGACAATATTCCTATAGTGGCCAGCTGGAATGGAAACAGTTCAAGGAGAGGGGATGGGATGAAAGTCGGTGGTGTCTCAGCAGAGTCAAAGGAGAGACCCTGCCTTCCCTTCCCTCCCTTGTTGCAGTCTCCCAGGCTGTGGAATGGCCTGCCGGAGGAGATTCGTCAACTTGACAGTCTTTTAGCATTTAAGAAAGCTATAAAGACTGATTTCATAGAATCATAGAATAGCAGAGTTGGAAGGGGCCTACAAGGCCATCGAGTCCAACTCCCTGCTCAATGCAGGAATCCACCCTAAAGCATCCCTGACAGATGGTTGTCGACCTGCCTCTTGAAGGCCTCTAGTTTGGGAGAGCCCACAACCTCCCTAAGTAACTTATTCCATTGTCGCACTGCTCTAACAGTCAGGAAGTTTTTCCTGATGTCCAGCTGGAATCTGGCTTCCTTTAACTTGAGCCCATTATTCCGTGTCCTGCACTCTGGGAGGATCGAGAAGAGATCTTGGCCCTCCTCTGTGTGACAACCTTTTAAGTATTTGAAGAGTGCTATGATGTCTCCCCTCAATCTTCTCTTCTCCAGGCTAAACATGCCCAGTTCTTTCAGTCTCTCTTCATAGGGCTTTGTTTTCAGACCCCTGATCATCCTCGTTGCCCTCCTTCTTCTAGCAGGCCTATCCAGTGGAATTTTAGTATGCTTTTAGTATGCTTTTAGGACGTTTTAAGAATGTATATTATGTTTTGATTAATATTTTATACTTGTTGTTGTTCTCTGCCTTGATTATAAGAAATAATAATAATAATAATAATAATAATAATAATAATAATAATAATAATAATAATAATGTTGTTCCCAGGTAACTGTTGATGCCTGGTAGAGCTGGCTTGTCAGCAGAGATGCTGGCAGCCCCACTTCCTTCTTTGTCCCTGCTGCAGCCTGACAGAATAGCTGCTGGAATCTGCCTTAAAGCCCTTAACCTACTCTGCATTGGGTCCTTAGACGCCAATCTACTATTGTGTAGAAAGTGTAATAAATGATCATAATGTACAGTTCGGTTCATGCTGAATAGTTCACTGCTACCTTTTAGACCAGTGGTTCTCAACCTTCCTAATGCCGCGACCCTTTAATACAGTTCCTCATGTTGTGGTGACCCCCAACCATAAAATTATTTTCGTTCTTCTCTACATGATCCATTGTCATGGGATGGTTTGCTAATGAAAATAATACATAACAATAGCTTTAATAATACAAAAGATGATACGTGACATAGTTCAGTCAATACAGTTTCCTAAGACCATCGGAAATATGTGTTTTCCGATGGTCTTAGGCGACCCCTGTGAAAGGGTCATTCGACCCCCAAAGGGGTCCCGACCCACAGGTTGAGAACCGCTGTTTTAGACAAACCCTTCTTAAGCCTGTAATGGTAAATTTGGACGTCAAATTATATTTTGATTGAAAACAGACATGAAAACCTTCCTAAGATAGACAACTACAAGCCAAAACAAAACAAAAAAAGCTACCCTGTGCAGAAAACCCTGAATGGGAGGAGATGGAAGTTCAGCCGAACTTTTAAAGGGCTGAATGAATAACGATTGAATAGTTTCTGACAACAGGAGCTTACAAGGCAAGAAAGTATCAATCCCAGTTTCAGGTGAGAGGCATAAATTGGATTGTCGACTGCTGTTAATGCAAAAGTAATTAACTTCTCCTTATGTGCATAACATTCACTCCTCAACACGATAAATTCCAAATAACAAACAACAGCAAAAAGTGTCTGTCATGATTTAAAAGGAAAAGAGAATAAGCAGCAGTTTAGTATTCTCTGCTCTGGAATTGTGTGAAAAATTGCTCTCATTGCAACCAGTCAAATCCAGTTTGTGGCTGAAACCAAAGGTCCATGTATATTTTATGTATAAATCTATATAGAAAACACGGCATATTGCACTCCAGAGACCAGGGCTATCAAACATTTAGCATCTCTTAATACAGAAGTGGTACTAAAGACCCCTGGCTTGTGAACATCAGTCATGTGAACATGTCAATATGGTAGAAAAGGGATGGAGATGACTTTGGTCGGCTTTCAGAACGCAGTTGGACGATTTATATTAGCTATTTACTCATGAATAATCACACTGTCCGTTAACACTGCGCGGAAAAAAAGGCAGTGCGGTGGTCTAAAAGGCAAGCATGTTCCCATGGGTGACAAGAGTTTTCCTCCCCCTTTAGAAAGTTCAAGATCAGGGATAGCCAAAACAGGAGGCTCAGGGACCACCTGTAGTCACATCTTGTGGCTTCCAAAGGCCTGTGGTGCCAGGTTGGGTTCCACTTCCAATATGACAGTCTAAAGGGGCAAGGGGTAGGCATTACCAGCTGAGCTGCTTTGGGTTTGAAGCCTTTTCCATCCCTTCTGTTCCACACTGATATGAGGTCAGCAGCTCCACTCCCTCCTAAGCTGGATAACTTGTTTGGATTGGCTCCCTGATCATGATCAGAGGCAGTAAGCCTGTATAGCTGCTGGAGAACATGAGTGGGAGGGTGCTGTTGCACCGTGTCCTTCTTGTGCATTCCTGCTCAACAGCTGGTTGGCCACGGTGTTGCTGGACTAGAAGGACCCTTGGTCTGATCCAGCATGGCTGGAACATTCTGGCAGCATTCTCTTGGAGTGATGCCTAGCATGTTATCCCATTGCATGGGCAGCGGCAGGTCCACATTCCAAACAAATGGTTTGATGCTTCTTTCTTTCTTTCATTCATTTTTATACTGCCCAATAGCCGAAGCTCTCTGGGCGGTTCACAAAAAAAATATGGGTTATGGGGTGGGAAGGCTAGCACCTGAGCAGCTTGGCTGGGAGAATTCAGCCCCCACCAGGCTGACAGACTTTGCTATCAATGGTCCAGCCCCCCAAAACTGTAAGACGATGCTTCAGCAAGAGGCTTTGTGTACAGTTGTGATTTCAACAGTCTCACTAACTGTGGCCAAATGCTTCCATGTGCTACGTAGCCCACTTTTTAGAATCGGTCAATGTAGGTCACTGGTAGAACCACAGGGCACCACCGCTGAGTACATGAGCTCACTCTAAACAGCATCTAATTTAGATAAAGTAAAAACCTTCTTACTTAATCCAGTTCATAAGCTCCACTGTGTCTGGGTCATAGAATTCTCTCAGCTCGGACAGCTCAGCCATCACTCCGGGCCAGAACTAGAAGAAAAATGAGCACACGAAAAAGCCACAGAGAATAAGCCACGTCAGATACTAGAAAAGAATGTAAGCCTATGCGGCAGGGTCTTGCTATTTACTGTTTTACTCTGTACAGCACCATGTACATTATGGTGCTATATAAATCATCATCATCATCATCATCATCATCATCATCATCCACGCTTTTAAAGCACTGGTGAGAAAAGTAACCACTGACACACGAAGCATCATCTCTTTTTCTCCACTCAGCAATGGTTGTCTAGTATGTTAAAATGTGGCAAACAAGAATTGTACAGAACAAAGCAGGACAGTAGGACAGTAAATGGGGAGACTGCACTGGAATATATCTCATATATTGCTCTAAACGTCGTATCAGAAAGTAACTTGCAGATCATCAGCCACTTGAAGGAAAGGTGCTTTTCCATGGGAGCACCTGATAGGGCCAAAAATAATCTTAAGTCTGATGGCAAAACTAGACAATACATGCAAACACATGTTTCTAAACCCCAGTGGCCACTTGGTTTATGAAAAAAACAGATGGCAAGGAGTAAATTACAGTAGAAAAGTGGTGGTGGTATGTTTAACTCTCTTCCCTGCCTGCCATTTTTCACCCCCATGAGCCAAGCTTTCCCTTGTGACATCCCAGGTGTGTTGGTAAGGGTAAAAACACATCTAGAATCCCACAGGGAGAAAAATAATATGTGTGGGGGAGGTGGTAGATATTCAGTGGAAAAGTGGAAGGCAGGGAAAGGGTTAAACATACCAGAGCCGTCTTGTAAATTTCGTGACACACTGTGGGACGACTCTAAGTCGGCTTGCAAAGCAACCAAAGCTGAAGCTGAACAAATAAACCTTTCAAGCAATGTATCTGGACTTAACAGCGGCCACATGCCTCCAAAGAGGCTTTCATTAGCTTATTTGAGATTAGGTTATAATCCCACAGAAAACCTACACGTTTGGTGGGGGGACGGGGGGGGGGGGCGGGAGGGGAGGACAGCTAATGCAAATTTGGCTTGATAACCTGTAACAACAGGGGGAGAAAAACAGATGTGAAAGACGGGCAGTTAAAAAGTTTAAGGAAGACACAGAGCTGAATGCGGAAAAAACCGAGGGGATTCAGGACGAGTAGAAAGAGAATTCTAGCCTTTGAATAACTTTCCACGTCTGTGTCGGCAGACAGAGAAGGTGATGCATAGGGGAACCAACAGGCTGGTCGTGCAGAGGGCATCCAGTGCCTAGGGTTGAATGCACAGTGCTTTGATATGCATAAAGAAGTGATTGGACAGCTTTGAGCACCAGTTTGAGGTGGGGGGACTGAATTGAGGCATACCCTTCTCTGACTACCCCAGTAGAGGTGATCATGGCTGTCAGAAGTGATGGTACCAGTCATCTGTTCAGTGAGAAGAGAGAGGGCGATCTTTTCAAACATCAGCCGCTATGAAGCCTGCTTCTGGATGTTTGGACTGGGGAAATGCTTTTAGATATCTATGAACAAAAGATGGAATCTGCCATCCTTTGCTCCCGAGAAAGAGCTAAAAATAAGGCACCTTGCAGCACTTTCTATTTTTAAAGAGTGTTGTGAAATAAACACTAATTGGTAGAGACTATACAGTTAATTATTTGTTGCTCTAGAAGTGGCTCATACACAGCAAATACGATGCAACAAGTATTTAAGGGCTCAGTCCTATGCATGTTTAGACAGAAAAGGTTCTACAACTCCCAGCATTCCCCAGCCAAAATGGAGGATTGGTATGTTTAGAAAACAATTAATGCAGAATATTACTTAGATATTTAGTTGTTCATTTACACAGGTAATTACTGGATGAGGAAAAACAAACTGGAGCTGAATCCAAACAAGATGGAGGTGCTTGCTGTCAAAGGTCATAACCTGGGTTTGGAGGTGTGTCAACCAGTTCTGGATGGGGTTACACTCCCCCTGAAAGACTGTGTTCGTAGCTTGGGGGTGCTTCTAGACCTGTCGCTCCAAATGACAGCCCAGATAGATGTGACAGCCAGGAGTGCCTACTATCAGCTTCGGCTGATACGCCAGCTGCACCCCTTCCTAGAGTCGGAAGACCTAAAGACGGTAGTGCACGCGCTGGTAACTTCAAGTCTTGACTTCTGCAATGCGCTCTACATAGGGGTACCTTTGTGCCTAGTCCGGAAACTTCAACTAGTTCAAAATATGGCAGCCAGGTTGGTCACCAGTACACCTAGGGGTTACACATTACACCAGTCTTAAAATCCCTTCACTTGGCTGCCAATTAGTTTCCAGGCAAAGTATAAAGTGTTGGTTATCACCTTTAAAGACCGACATGGTTTGGGTCTAGGCTACCTGTGGGATCGCCTGATCCGCCCTGCACACTCAGGTCCTCTGGGAAGAATTTACACCAGCCAATAAAAACAAGGCTGACAACTATTACCCAGAGGACCTTTTCTTCTGCCGCTCCCAGTTTGTGGAATGGCTTGCCGGGAGAGATCCGTCAACATAACAGTCTTCCAGAATTTAAGAATGCAATGGTTCTAAACGTTTGAATTAGTTGTATGTATTTTATGGTGTTTTTATTAGTGTTGTACCGCGCCTCGATCCAGAGGGAGAGGCGAGTAACAAATAAATAAATATATTATTATTATTATTATTATCATCATCATCATCATTGTTTGTATGTATGTATGTATGTATGCATGATGTTTTTATGTTTGAGATATGGATATCTTGCCTTTACAGTAACTTCCTCACAAGGCAACTTAAGTAATTAAACATTAACAACAAAACCAATAAATTAACAGTTAGAAAAGCAGCACTTAGAACATGAAGTCAAATAAAGCTGTTAATAAGGCCAAGTGGAATAAAGATGGTTATACAATTTGCTTAAATGACACTAATGGCGGGTAAAAACACATCTCCCTAGGGAGGAAATTCCAATGATGTGGGGCCTCCACTTGACAGGCCCTGTCCCTGGCAACCTGATGATTCATAATAGCAGGCCATAGAACTGGGCTTCTGAGACCTATTTCAGGTCCTGGGCAGATTCTTATAAATACAGTATGTTATGATGCAAGTAGAATGTTGTTTGGATTTTCACCAAACACCAAAGTTTAAATAAGAAAATAGGAAGATCTACAGATGATGGATGAGCAAAAATCTGCTTTTTAAAAGAGGCAATTGGCTTTAATTGGACCAACTTGGGTTTGGTTCTGGAATATGTCTCCGTTTTCAGACTGAATGAAAATGCAACTATTATTCATCAACTATTACCCCAGGTGGTTATGAATGCTAATATTTTTATGGAGTTTTCCCAGGTTACATTTTCATTCTCACAAATTCTTAGGGGTTGTTCACATGTAATGGCAGCAAATCTTCGGTTCATTAACCCATGAACTGCGGGGATGCAGTTAACACATAAGCCACTTCTAGTTGCAAGCCACAACCTACAAAAGTCACATTCATAGGTTGTTACTATGATGACTGAACCTGGGTACTTTTGTGTTGTTCATGGGTTAAATAACACAAAGTTAATCCATGGTTTGTTCTTTACATCCTTATACAAGACAATATGGACAAATTTAATAGTGTGAGAACTGACCCACAGTGACTTAGAAATTTGCTTTATACTTAAATAGGTACTTTGTCATAAAAATAATAATCTTGACAAATGAAAAAAGAAAAAATACTAAGTAAAAGTCCTACCTTATAGCAAAGATACAGTAATATGAGCACTGGAGTTAAATATCTAATCACAGATACCTAGGCAGAAAAGAAAACAAGTATATTTCAACCACCATACGGATCAGCTTCATAAATCACATTTTGAAGTCAAGAGAGTAACTTTACTATGTTAATAATCACCCTTTTTGAAATACATTCTATTAAGAACTTTTAAAAATACCATGCATCAATTTAGCTTCTGTGCATTGCAAAATATGTTATTATCCTGTATGTGAAAAATATACTGTTGTTCTTACTATTTTTCATGAAAAGCATTATTTTGTTTATGCCTTCCATAGCTTCTGCAACATCACCATCTAGTGGACTAACAGCACAGTCCTATTCATGTTTAGACACGAAAAAGTCCTACTACAACTCCCAGCATTTCCCAGCCATGATGGGATTTAAGGACTGGGCCTTTAAATAGCATTCCTTTTAAAAAAAAGTATTACACTCCCCAAATACACCCTAAACAAATTAAATCATATCTACATCTAAATAGTTCTGGTCCAGTGAATTACAAATCCATTTTAAGCATTTAAACGTCCAAACATAACGGCTCAAACCCTTTGAGGTGTGTAAAGATGGACAAATCTCAAGATCAGTCCCCACATGTCACTACTGCACAAACCAGAAGCTGCAAACACACATATATGGGAAGTCCAGAGATATTTCATCCTGCAAGATGAAAAAGAATAGTAATAATAATGTGACATGTAAAGGAAAGCTGAATAGCATTTATGTTGTCTATACCAGCGTGCACATGTGAACATAATTTTAATTTGTTTCCAGAATATTCAATATTTAAAAGCAATTATAGAGACAAGGTCATAATCAACTTTGGGATCCCATCATGAAGAGCTGGAAGTGAAATTCCTCTCTCCTCTCCCTATTTCTGAGTGGTTTTGTTTTTTTGGGTAGAATTGATATAGTGCAACAGGGATGCACATATTATGAAAAAGGAAGCTGAACGGGCAGTAGAGATATTTATAGCCTGCCTTATTTGTTATTTCATATTGCACACTGAGTCTCCAGTGTTTTGCATGCTAAGATATGTCAAGTAAAGCATACCTCATTGTGCTAAAAGCCAGTAATCCAAACAGAATAGTGTGTACTAAGTTGTAAGCAGCACCAGGTTTCAGTAGTGTTGCACACTTTTGTAGTTTATCCGTGGCTTTGATGTTTGCAGAACCACTGAGTTAGAGGGAAATAATAATAATAATAATAATAATAATAATAATAAGAAGAAGAAGAAGAAGAAGAAGAAGAACACAGCTATGTTATACTAAGCAATATGTTATTTTAAAACAGGACATTTGTATGCACTTCATAGTAACCTCTTGGTTTCAGGGAAAATAAAACATTCTAAGGCAGTACTAATAGATTTTTCATTCTTACCAAGTGCTTTAAATATTCCCCTGTGCAAGATTTTCCATTTCCATGCAGGACTGGCAAATCATGGTGCAGGAGTGATGATACCCATTAAAGGTTTCAGAACTCTAGAGAACATGCAAGGTGTCCACAGGTTCTCCAATATGTATTTCAACCAAGTGTAGTTCCGGGCAGGTGGACAACAATATAGTACTTTTTTTTAATTGCTAAATTTAATCCAGGATTACAGTAGCAGCAGCAATAAAGTCAGTAAAAACGATATAATCCAGCAGAGCCCATCAAAACTCAACCTAACACCAGCTATAAAACATGCAGGAAGGCCTTGACAAATAGAAAATTGTTTGCCTTCTGTTGAAAAGATAGCAGTCAGTGCCAGGCAAGCTTTACTGGGGAAGGTATTTCATATGTGTGGCGTCCCAACCAAGAAAGTATTCATGTGTGGTGCCCCAACCAAGGAAGTGAAACAGTGGAGGGCTTCCTTCAAATCAAAAGGCAAGCATCAAGGCAGGGCCATATTGTAGAAGGCGATCCTTCTGATAACTGGATCCTTTTAGGGCTAGAAAATTTTCAGTACTTTGAATTGTGCCTGGAAATGGCATTCCAATATAGCTCGTCGCAGTGAGACTCCAAACAGCTGTGTTTTGTACTAACGGACGCTTCCAGCCATCAAAGACAGTCTGACTAGATGTCAGTGAGAGGGTTCTAGCCTTCTCCTTTGTAGGAAAGCGCTATAGCTCAGGGGTAGAGCATGTGCTCTAAGTCCTGGGTTCAATCTTCAAAGTCTGAAATCCTGGATAGCTGCTGATAATACTGATAATACTAGGTAATTCTGAGCTAGGTAGACCAAAGGTCTAACATGGTATAAGGCAGCTTCCAAAATTCTCTGTGAACGACAATTTCTTATTTGAAGGAATTTGTGTGTATAGAGGAACATTCCATCATGTGAGGCCCGCTTGCAGCCTGAAGCGGTATAGCCCAGACACAGCTTTATTGCCTGAATGTCTCTAGGCCTTAGTGATGTCAAATATCCATACTCCAGTGTGACTGAACTTGCTGTAATCTGAGGACTGCAACTTTATCTCTCAGTCACAAACATCTGTGGCCTCAAACTTGGATGGCTTTAAAAGGGGATTACATAGATTCATGGAGGAAAAGGCTAACAATGGCTACAAGTCAAGATGGCTGTATATCACTTTCAGTATCAGAAGAAACAATCCCCTAACTTTCAGTTGTTGAGGAAGACAAGTGCTTCAGGGATTCCCAGAGGCATCTGATTGTCCATTGGTGGAGCAGAGTGTTGGACTAGATATGCCTTTATTCTGATCCAGCACAACTGGGCTAGCTACTGACCTTGCTAGCTACTTGCCTGAAATGAAGTAGTAATGCAACCTTGTTGTGCTGATATGACTTTAGTTAGTAAAGCGGTACATATGCACTTCAATCTAAGCACTCATCTTGTTGTTAGCAAACCTTATGACTGAGGCTGCAAGAGTTGCAGCTTTTGGATTCAGAAGACCAAATTCAATCCAATTAGGACGTTTCCTAACACCAAACTTGGAATAACCAATTCAATCCTTTCACAACACAGCTTTTAGATATTTGTTTCAAATCTGTGGTGAGTATACACTGCTGTGTATTCTTGTTCTTAGCAACCAGAAAAAGAAAGACACACATTAAAAGTAAAATCTTACAAGTTATAAGCAGACATACCTGAGATTTTGAAAACTAACAAATACAGCTGTTATGGCCATCACAAAAAGCACAAATATGTAGGCATAAAAAACTAAAGTGTCTGAAAGTCTTGTGAAAGTATTAAAAGGTAAAACACGAAAAGCTTCTTCACACAGATACAGGTTAGCATCAAAATCTCTAAAGAAAGAGAAGAGAGGAAATATTACAACTTGAGGTGCATATAAACTAATATAAAATTATTCACTCAGTTGCCTGTTACAAAGGCTTAATGTGAGACCAAGAATTACTATTCAGCATTTATAAGCAGAAGTAACTGATGCTTTATATTGAGAAGATATAGGGAAACATTTTACTTTTGAAAAGTACCTTGTGGCTCCAAATCCAAATTTTGCTTTCAGGAATTTAAATATATGCTCGTCTGACTCCAGATTAAGAACTTTCTATGAAGAGAGAAAAATAAAATCATAATGTTCTCCTACCTATGAAGATTAAGAACTCTCTATGAGGAAAAAAAATTAAAGTTATAAGGCTATGAAAATTAATACACAACTGCTCCGCTACGAACAATCCCATTGTGACATTTCATAAGTGCAACACAATTTTACTTTGGCTTTTCTTAGAACTGTAGAACAATTCATATCAATTCAGGTCTACAAGCAGAGTGCTGCATCAATAAGCAGCGGGCACAAATACCACTGCCACAATCGCATAACAATTCTCACTGCCGTATATTGTTTTAGCTTGCAAGGCCAGCATGCAATCTGATATTTAACTGGATTCCCCCCCCATAGTGTACATCTTTTATAGAAATAAATAATAATTTATTATATTTGCTATTTTGATACAAATTTGTAGTCTTAAGACTTCACAAATGTGGAAATCCAAGGAGTCTCTAGTCTAAGCCTGACATGTACGCTCTTCAGTGTGAACAAAGATGAAGGAAAAGCTCCTTGTTCAGCAGGGTTAGATATGCTTCTCCTATAAACCTCACAGCTGCTGGGAAGGGATGGACCCCTGGGCCCGGATTGCTTGCCCAAGAAAGTATAGATGAAGTGGCAGCATCTAGGACGTGGAACCCCTTGCCCGGGGAGATCTGTCTAACCCCCTCTGTGCTTTCCGCCATCCATTTTCTTTTATTGTAAAATCTTTAACTGGTTGCTTTATTGTGTTCTATTATTGATAGGTTGTTTTATTCTTTAATCTTATTCTGCATCTTGAGTGCTTTATAGTGGAAACGCGGGATATAAATTATCTTATAAAGGAACAAACAAGAAAGAAAGTCTAAACTGATTGAGGGAGGATAGGAAAAGGGGAAAACAGGGCGGCCAGCATGTAGTGGTGAATGTTATGGAGCTCGTTATGTATCGGGACATTCCAAACAGAAAGCAGCACATTTCATTTCTCTCTCCCCACCTCGCCCCCTGCATTTGTAGTGGGAGGAATTCAAGCTGTCTATTGAACAGACAAATAAGAAACCACATTCTTTATCATCTCAGTGGCATCTCTCTGTCCTGAATCTCCCACCAATCAGCTCTGTGAGACGACCCTGGGTTCTAGTATTTTGAGAGAGGGATAAATCCTTGTTCAAAATTCTTATCGGAGTTGTTTGTGGCAGGGAAGAGTAAAACAACCTCCCTGGAATTGTTCTTTCCCTGGCTAATATATGGGGCTGGGTTGGTCTCCCACTTGCCATGAGGGTCTTCCTGGAAAACAGGTGATGCAGTGGCTTATGTGTTGTGTAGTGATTTTCATATTGGGCTGTGATCTAAATGTACATTGGGTTATTTGTGTAATTTTGTATACATCCAACTGTGTCCATCCACGGATGGAATGGCATTCATCAGCGGGGCAGAAATCCCTTCTCCATGCAGCCCCCTGTGCCCTCCCAAACTCTGCTTAGAACGGCTGGGGGACCCTCTGGAGCAGGTTGGGGTGGTGGTGGAAGGGGATGCAGAGGTAGGAAGAGGACTTGAAATATTTGTTGTTGTATGAATGGAAGTCAGCGCATGCCATGTTGGATATAGCCCACTATGATTTAATCCACAGAGCCACTCAAATTCACTACCAACATCTAACGAGATGCTAGATAGATATAAATTGGAAAACAACAGGAAAGAAAGCACATTTACCCACCTTAATAAAATTATTTACAAGAAACGTCAAACATAGCACTAAGAGGACATGAACGAAAAGTTTCCCAAGCCTGCTAAACAAACCTCCAGTTTTCAGGTTATTCTGGAAAATGAAAGCAATAACATTTTAAAGTTTAAAACATAGCTATCAAAAGACAAATTATGTCACTCAACATTACTGATTTATCTATTTTAATTTAAAAATTACTGTTAACAGTCGTGTTAGACATAGTGCTATGACACAAAGGGCATTTCAGCGTCACTTTCAGATTAGTATTAACGGGAGGAGCCGTTGCTGAAGCGAAAAGCCAAGGGCATTTTCAAACCACTGACTCTGCCAGAGCAAATACAAAATCAGTTGTAAGGACCTGAATATGGCTACAGTAGGCAGTGGCAGCATGAAACTGGAGCCATACATCTTGCAGAGATCTTGTTGTGAGAACAGGAGCTCATATTGAGCAAGACGCTAAATAGGATGCAGGGGAAAATACTGTATATATATACTTGGCAAAAATATAAGGGAATTCTGATCTAAAAGAAATTTATGACTTCTGCATGAGAGGATGCATAAGGATAACAGGTCCCAGGTTTCCTTTCCCGCTACTGCCTGCTTAGCACTTCTGCTTTCGAACTAAAGAAAGCCATTGTCCAAGAGTGATGTGGCCATCAAATGACTGACTCCATCTGCTAAATGGTCCTTGTGTGCCATCCAAATGCAGCTTTCAGTTGAAGGCTGCACTTGACTGTCTTGTCAATTAATCTCAGAGTTCTCTCTCATTTGACCAAGAACTCCCAACTGCTCTGTGTGCTCTCCAAGGTACTAAGATCAGTAATGACTTCCTAAGGTCAGTTCCTTTGGTACGTGTTCAAGTAGACGTCTCATCGCAAACTCTTGCAGCCCAATCCTCTGCATGTTTATCTTGAAGTAAGTCTCACTCTGCTCAATTACTCCCAAGTAAGTGTCCATGGGGTCAGACCCCAAGTTAACCTAGAACTACTATGTTACATTTAGAATTGGTGCCTCAGCTTGCTCACTGCGCTCAACATCCAAGGTCCTCCTCCGGGTGCCTACTCCGAGGGAAGCTCAGAGGACGGCAACAAGGGAGAGGGCCTTTTCTGTGGTGGCCCCCCAATTGTGGAACAACCTCGCTGATGAGGGTTGCCTGGTGCCAACATTGTTAGCTTTTCGGCGCCAGGTCAAGACTTTTCTCTTCTCCCAGGCATTTAGCAATATGTAATTAGCCTGGGTTAATTGTTATGTTTTTGGGGTTTTAAATTGTATGATTTTGTGATTTAAATTTTTTTGTACATTGTTTTTAAGTGTTTTTATCCTACGTAAACTGCCCAGAGAGCCTCGGCTATAGGGCGGTATACAAATGTAATAAATCCTCCTCCTCCTCCTCCTCTTCCCTCCTATCTTTTCTGTTATATCGTTTAGATTGTATGCCTATGGATAGGGACTGTTTTGTTTTTCTTGAGCTTAAATAACCTTAACAGCTGAAGAGCAGGGTACAATTGCTTTAAATACACAAAATTTCAGAGTAAGAAACCATCAGTCTCATCTAATGCTGATTAATATCAGAAAGCAGATAGCTGCACTATCTTCCTAGCATTCCTAACATTTTGGTAATGGACCAAAATGTACATTACCACTTAATAAGTTCTTCTTATAAGCCTGAATCTCTGTGTATAAAGAAGTATCATGTTAAATCAGCTCTTCACGTACTAAGAGAAAGACAAGATCTCAAAGCAGCATGGCTGTAAGCCAAGCCACACAGAATTCTTAAGATTATCTGTTTCAGTTCTGCCATCTGTTTGGCTCTCACTTCCATGAAATCTTGAGTAGAAGGGTGGTATTGTTGAACTGGGGTCACACACCTGGTATCAATCTGCTACATAAGGATGGATTAGAAACTTTGGTTACAGTTTATGCTACCATTTTTGTCACCAATCTCATTTAGTATCTGTTTCCAGAGGGTAGCTGTGTAAGCCTATTGCAGCACAAACAACACAGTCTTGTGGCATCTTAAAGACCAACACATTTATTTTGGCATAAGATTTTATGGACTCTGGTGCAGTGGTGCACTTCATAAGATGCATGGAGGATTATGGAGAGTTTCAGATTTAGATAGATAGAACATTAAAACTTGACTAGGTGGGACTTGAGACAATTACTGGAATAAAAAAGGATTACAAGGGTTGTAGACTGCTGCAGAGTCCAAAGAGAAAAGTGAACACCAGACATTGGAGAAAAATTGGAATCCCTCTTCAGACCACATGGGATTACATTTAGGACTTAGAGGAGTTGCAGAGCTGTCTAGGCACAAAGGTGGGTGTGGTTGGGGGTACTCTAGAATTAAAACATCACAGCAGAGATATTCATGATTAAACAAAAAAGTATTCTATAGTCAAAGAGACAGCACAGACAAATCATCAAGCAAAGAGTCCTCGAGATAGGAGTTCAAATGGTCATAGCTGCGTTTTGTCCCCTTTAAGCGCTGCACACTGGTTAGCAAGTGGAAAATGTCAGCATCAACATGAAAAAATACTTGACATTCTCCATGAAAGCTTTTACTCATGTTTGTTTTGAACAGATGGAATCAATGGTTCAACTGGGGAGATTCTTGGACATACAAGCTAAAGACTGATTATGCATTTGTGGGGCAACAGTATTGGAGGGTTTGCCTTACGATATTTTGGAATGTTTGGCTATACTCTGCTATTAGAGAGCACTATCTAGAACCTTATTAAAGAAAATGAAATACCAGAATGTGAAAGGAAAAAAAATAAGCCTTTTACTATAAGAAACTAATCAGTATATAACTCAGAGAATAGCTTCCTTAGAAGTAAAGACTTCCAGACTTAGGAAAAAAAGTTATCTAGAATCCATCTGGTGAAGATTCTGAGCTCTGAGAATATAAAACCCACACTGGTAAGTACCTCTTCAATTTTTAAATTCTATCGCTTTTGGAATACTTTTAACCTTAATTCTTAGTCTTGTTTAGTAAAGCCCAAATATTAAATGCTGCCCTTTGTATAATTTTGTGTGTGGGATTTTAACATGTATTTTGTTTTGCTCTCTTTTAATATGATGTGCACCTACTTTTACATGGAATTTTTCATGTATTGTATCTTGTTCTCTTTGATATAGTCTTCAGTCTAACTCAATAACCTCCTATTCTGTTCTATTCTATTCAATATAGAAGCTTGTTTTGTTCATTGAGTGTTCCTGAAATAATGGTCACTAACTTGAAATACTTTTTTTTAGTACATCCTTGAAATTCCCTCTGTCATTGTTTCCTCATTAGTGCCCTCAGTTCTTTCCTTCCTTAGGGTCAGGTGAAGGTCTGATATGCTGCCAAGGGAGCTCACTTGATAAGAACGTAAGAGGAACTTCTGATGGATCAGACTATTAAGTCTAAAATCCTGTTTCCAACAGTGACTAGATTCTGAGATGTCCACAGCAGGGCAAGAAGGCAACAAAATATCCCTGCAATTTGCAACCATATCTCCAGCAAAACTAGCAAAAAATGCCTTTGACTCTGGAGGTTCCATTTAGCTATCATGGCTAATACCCAGTCATAGACCTGTCTATCATAAATTTGTCTCATCTTCTTTTTAAGCTTGCGGCCATCAGGAAGAGGGTCTTTTCTACTGTTGTGTCCTGGCTGTGGAATGAGCTCCTTAGAGAGGTTCGCCTGGCACCTACTTTGTACACATTTCAGCACAAGGTGAAGACATTTTTATTTCCCCAGTATTTTAGCATTCTACCAGCCTAGTTTTTTAGCTCCACTATCTTAAATCTGTGTTTTAAATCACTGTATTGCTGCCTGGTTTTATTCTGGCTGTACTTTTATATTGTGGTTTTACACTGTGGTCATAAGCTTCTTATTTTATATTTTCCACTGTACTTTATGGTTTAATTTTTGTGAATTGCCCAGAGAGCTTTGGCTATTGGGTGGTACAGAAATGAAATAAATGGCAGATAATTTCATAAGTAAATTATGTGTTGCGTGAAGAAGTACTTTCGCTTCCCTGTGACCTTGTCCTGAATCTGCTTCCAAAAACCTCTATTTATTGACCCCGAGTTCTAATATTATGAGAGCGGAGAAACATTTCTCTCCATCCCCTCTCATTGCACCATGTGTAATTTTATAAAACTGAGCCACAAAAAATAAGCAACAGAGTAGACAAGTGCATAGTGTGTTCTATTTACTGACTACTTTAAAAACAAAAGTAATCACGTTAAAATGCATACATACCTGAAGTTTTCTTGCTAACAGGGCAGACGTATTAAAGCTTACAAGTAATGATCCTACTATCATGGAATTAAAGAACTGTAAAAGACAAACAAGCAGCAAACTAGCCACTTGTATGATATAGATCCAAGTCACCTGCAAAAATCAAAATAAGAAATTATGCATGCCAGTTTTTTAAAAATGCCTGTACAAAAGCGAGGCTTTATTCCATTACGCTCTCTGCATTTCTTTAACAACTGATGTTTAAAAGTGAAGTATTTAACTTGAACAACATTCACTGCAGTCCCGTGATAAGGAAATTGGCACAGGAAACAGAGAGAGTAAAACCCTCACTAGGAGAACTGAGCTTACCTGCAAAACTTCGTGTTGTTTGTTTAAAATGAAAAAGAAAGAAAGAAACCAAAACTGCATAGAATTAGTTTAGATGGCCTTTTGGAATTTTTAGATACACAGGACTTAGGTTTTAAGTCGCTTTCAAAACCGACTTTCTAGTATTCAATGAAAAATATGAAATGAAAGGACATGCCATCCTAAATATATGTAGCAAATCACTTTCTTTTAGACAGATACTATTCATTGCTTTTTTAAATTGGTTACACACTGGCTGAAAATAGTTTTAAGGTCCTGTGTTGTTGTTATTATTATTAGTAATTTTATTATTAGAGTCTATAGCTGTTTTTATGGTATTTTGATATGTTATTCACTTAAATTATGTGTTTTATACGTTGGAAGCCAACTTGTGAGTCTTCTGCACTAAAAGGTGGCCTAGAAATCTCTTAAATCATAGAAACATAGGATCATAGAATAGTAGAGTTGGAAGGGGCCTATGAGGCCATTGAGTCCAGCCCCCCCACTTAGTACAGGAATTAACCCTACAGCATCCCTGACAGATGGTTCTCCAGCTGCCTCTTGAATGTCTCTAGTGTGGGAAAGCCCACAACCTCCCTAGGTAACTGGTTCCATTGTCATACTGCTCTAACAGTCAGGGAGTTTTTCCTGATGTCCAGACGGAATCTGGCTTCCTGTAACTTGAGCCCATTATTCCGTGTCCTGCACTCTGGGATGATTGAGAAGAGATCCTGGCCCTCCTCTGTGTGACAACCTTTCAAGTATTTGAAGAGTGCTATCATGTCTCCCCTCAATCTTCTTTTCTCCAGGCTAAACATGCCCAGTTCTTTCAGTCTCTCTTCATAGGGCTTTGTTTCCAGACCCCTGATCATCCTGGTTGCCCTCCTTTGAACACGCTCCAGATAGGTAGATAGATAGATGATAGATAGTGTCTGTGAATACCAATTTCATTTTACATCTAGTATAGTATAATGTCACTATAGTTTTGTCTCTCTCTAAAGCTTCAAATTATATACAGTGGCTGCAATGGAGCATACAATCAGGTACACCTAAATATGATTGTTTTCCGCTATTTCAAGGAGACTTACTGTAAGTGTGCATAATTGTGTGCCAATGTTGCCATATCCAGCCATTAACTTACTTTTCCTCTAGGAAGCAAGTCAAGACAGTCAAGTGTAAACAAAACCAACGCCTGTATCAACAGCATAAATTGATTAAACTGCCAAGCCAAACTGAAGAGGAAGGTTGAAATAAATACTGCAAGAAGTGTCAATCTCTGGGGGGGGGAAAAAAAAAAGAAACATCAACTAAATGAGAAACATGAGGAAAGATCATTGTAGACAAAACAGAACATAATGGTTGGCTTTTCCAATGTAGCAACCAGTTGCTTTTTAAAACCACCCAAACCTCAACATCTGCAAAAAATATACTCTCTGACTGTGATCTAACAGAACACACACGGACTCAGAAGCCTTTTAAAAACCCTTGAAACTTCAACTATTAGGTGTTTGGTGGGCAAAGGGGCACAGGGGGGCAGAATAGAATCTAGATACACTTCCGCTCCTGAATAATCTAGTCTGCAAGGCTGCTGCTTTTTTTTTAAAAAAAAATCTATATGTGCAGCCCTTTCTTCTAGTTCTTGCTCTGGAATTGGGTGCTCCACGTTCATCTGTGCACACAATTCCTTGTCCACGAGGAATGCATGAAAGCCTACTTCTGTGGAAATATGACTTCAGTACTCAACCAAAGATATTACATTTAACTATGTAAAAACAGAAGCCATTATTTTTAATAGCATATGTATCTGCTATATATTTTTGTTTTGACAGTTTTGTCAATACTAACTTAGTTTTATCAAAGACGTTTGCCATTACATTTTAATAGGAAAACATTTCCGCTATTAAAAAAAAAAAAAGACTCACTTCATGAGTAGGCCGTAAATGAGGTCTGAACAGGAATGTAATTGCTGCTATCTGAACAGCAAAGAATGGCAGTGCCCAGTTTTCTCTTAATGGAATGGTGAATTCCACCCTGGTGGTATCTATTCTGCATAAAAGAAAAGGTTCATGTAAGCATGAGTGGGCAAAGATGGAAGTACTCAGAATTGAAAATGGACTTGGAATATTAATTGGCTACTTCCAAATATGGCAGAAGCTCTTTCAGGCTAATCAGATTAATGCGTTACAGAAAGGCATCAATGCTAAACAAAAAACAAACAAAAAAGATTTCAACCAGAGATGAATACTGAGAAGAGGAATTTAGTGCTGTTATAGATCACCTAAATCTACAGCAGCAATGTCTTCACAGTGGCTTTCAAATACTAAATGCCACAGACTTCCAAAATTCCAAAAAGACTCAATTATTGGCCCTTGCTATTTAGTCAAGAAAATATGAACAGCTTAATTGAGCATCCTCAAAATATCATCTGCAGTGAAATATTGTAGCAATTATTTTTCTTAATTGATTAAAAGCCAGTTAATGGATAACTTATTGACTGTTTCATGTCTATGTTCTATATACTGTCTAGCACTCTAATGGCACTAAATAAATATTTAGCAGCAATAAAATACCTTTAAATGGCTGACAGCCCTACTTTCAACAATTTCTAAACAAAGGAAGGTTTTTTCCCCCTTAGGGATGCTCTAAATTTTAAAACTAATGCAGGCTTTTTAAATGGTTTTATTATACTGGGCCTTCAGAGTTCCAGCCCATCAATCCAATCCACCTGAACCTCCCTGGGTATCATGTTTTGGTCATCTACATCATTCTGTTCCCATTGTATTCTCCCCTCCACTAATTTCTCAGTAAGTCATGTGTCCAACTCTGAGGAACCCTGGAATAAATCCACATATAAAGGAAAGTCTTGTGAATGGGAGATCTAAAACAAGGGTAGAGAAGCTGTAGAGTCCAGATCCTGTTGGACTCTAAGTCCCATCAGCCCCAGCCAACATGATCAATGGTCAGGGATGATGGAAGTTGTAATCTAACAACATCTGAAGAGCAAAACGTTCCCCACTTCTGATCTAAAGCCAGCATACCTTTACTAGAGTTTGCATATACGCCTTTCTATAGCATGGCAAAAATCATATTGTTGTAGAAGGATTTACAAATAATCCTCACCTGTTTGTGATATACCAGAAGGCCACTAATACACCTGAAAGCCAAGTTCCACTAAGAAGCCAGCTGGTGACATATAAAGCAGTGACATAGACTGCCTGAAGACTAAACAATGTGTAGATGTAAAAATAAACAGGTTCTAAAAATTTCTGTGAAGGAAGGATATATGAGATAGTTAAATATGCATTGTTTGTTTTAGCATGAAATCAACTGTTCATATCATAAGTAACATCTATAAATTAAAGCTGCAATTCTTCACACACTTATTAGGAAGTAAGTCTCACTGAAATATATGGGATGTGTTTCGAAGGAACATGCACAGGATTGCACTGTAAGACTGCAACAGTATGCATTTTTACTTCTGAGTAAGCATGTTTAGGTTTACACTATAAATTTGGTCAGTTTCCACAGAACCTGTGAGCAAGGTCCATACTATACTGACATGGGGGATTCAGTTCATTGTGTATTTCAGGAATTTATAATTGATCACTTACCTTCATATGAAAAACTGAATATAGAATGCTGAGAAATACTTCTTGGTAAACATTCATTCTTCCAAGTATGTTAATTGTCCGCAATGATTCAGTTTTATTGTCATAGATCAAGCCATGTAAACCTGTATAGTAAGAAGGAAGTAAAATGAGGACATGCCTACTTTTTTAAAAAAACAAACAACATTAAAATGTTAAAGTCTATGGAAAACAAGAATTTACAAAGTTAGAAACCAAAATAATTTAAGTATGCAATACCACTTTTTAACAGCCCTTTGGCTTCCTGCTTTAACATTTTAAACATTAAGTACAACTTATGTATCATTAGTAATATGGAACACATATCTCCATTATCTATGTGTTGGGCTTATACGTGTCTTTCCAAACCCAATTAAAAATGTTGGTGTTGACCTTTAAAGCACTAAAAGGCTTTGGACCAGAGAATTTAAAGGCATGTCTTCTCCTGCATGTTCCTGCTTGATCCCTAGCTCATCTTCAAGAAGATGGACCCTCTCCCAGGCGCTCCCAGCAAAGGAGGTGGCTAAAAGAGAGAGGGTCTTCTCAGCTGTGGCACTGCTTATGGAATAAACTCCCCAGATAGGTTTGGTTGCCATTTGCGTCATTATATTTTTTTGGCACCCGGGAATGACCTTTCTTTTCTCTCAGGCATTTTAGAACCTACTTCTAGGTTATTATCACTGTTTCTTTGATTCCTCTGCTGTTTACTGCTTATTATATTGCAGTTTATTCTGTTAAATATTTGTATTTTATATTTTAAACTGTTTTAAAATGGCATTTTAGTTTTTAACTAGTTGCAATCTGGCCCAGAGAGCATTAGTTATTGGGTGGATTAAAAATGTACTAAACAAACAATGATTTCTATAATATCAAGAAACCAGAAACACCTCCAGATGTGACAAGCACTGACAACATATATAGCCATTTAAAACAAAACAAAAAAGGTGTGTTCTTTGGAGTTGTACCCAAAGCCCTATGACAAACAAGATAGGAGATGATAGTCAAGCACTATCCTTAAACACAGAAGAGGTGGTCTTCAGAGAGCTATTTGTGCTTTATGCAGTTCCGAAAATCAAAGGTTAAAAAAGATATTACAATACCTAGCTGAATGGATGGAGCCCGCAACATCTGCTTGTAATAAGAGTAATAAAGGCCACATTCTGTCCTAAATGAAATCTCCCGCTCTACCTCCTGTAAGGAAACAAGGCAGTTAAGATACAAGGAAACACTTAACCTGATGCATGACTTAGTTTTGGTGCACCTTCACCTGTTTAATAATATTAGTATAATGTAGTTAAAATGCAAAAAACACAGTTTTAATTAATAGGAAAACTACCCTTGCTAACCCTCACTACAACAAGTCCATGCAATAGATCATCCTCCTTCTTAATTCAACCAGTGGGGAACTGAGACTCAGAAATTAATCAAGGGCATTTGATGAGTTGATAGCACAGAGATTTAAGCCCAAATCTCCAAGGTCCAAATCTACCAGACAACTTTGGCTTTGGTCCAAAAAGTAAACTAATAGAGATAAAAAGCAGCTATAACTTTCCCTTCATTTTGGATAGTCAGTATATTGGCAAGAATCAAGAGAAAAACTAATTAATATGATCTCCTAAATGTTACTTCAGTGTATCAGCTGTCAAAGAGTATGCTACTAAACATGCTTATTCTGAAGAGAGTAGTGTATACTTGTATAAGAGCAAATGTGTTCTTGGACACGGCCCACTAGTCAATTTAAGCCTGGCAATTTGACTCCCTTTAAAAAGGGGGGGGGAGATTTCCAATCCAAATCTAGGAAGAAACATGGGGTTGTATCCAGACTGACTGGTCATGTTTAGAGTAGACCCACTGAAATCAATGGAACTTCAGTTAATCCTGATTAACTTAGGTCCCTTTGATTTGAGTGGGTCTACTGTAAGCCTGGACCCAACCCACAGGTTTGACGATTTGTAAATAATAATAATAATAATAATAATAATAATAATAATAATAATAATTTTCAATTTATACGCCACCTACCTACAAAATCCCCTAGGTGGCTTACTGTCCCCTAAGCCCTTTCCTCATTCTTTTTTTGAAGCCATTTCTATGCTAACAACATTACCATGATATTTTCTGATCCCCAGTTTTGGAACCTGTGTTTAAAATAAACATGTCTTCTATTGTCTGGCTAAGATGTTTTTATTTTGGCTGCAGGCATCTGGTCTGCTGGGTTTAGGGGTTTTAATTGCCTATTCTTTGTTTTAAAGCAGCCCACAAATTTTATTGTTTGTAATGTTTGATTGTATTGCTGATTGTATTGCACTGTTTTTAAATTGTTTTTAAATCATACGTTGCAAGTATGAATATACGTTTTCTTACTAAGAATATAGTCAAATTCTCACGATTCAAACCAAAGTTGCATCCAAATTTGAGCCAAACCGATGAAGAAACAAAGAATGACAGATGGCTCAACCTGTACTCTTTACATGATAAATGATTTGAGTACCAATGGAATGTCACTAAAGTACCTGAAATACTGGAAGTCCCATCTTAAATTCAATCAGCTTATAATGACGAGTTAACACAACTGAAGTTTCCATGTTAGATGTATGTCTTCTTGAAGTATATGGAGGGAAAAATAATGTCTATGTATTAAAAACTGAAAGGTCTCTGATGCATTTTGGAATTTATTTTGGAGGTCTGGGCATAGAGGGGGATCTAATTAGCAGGAATGCATCAAACATGAATGATTAATTTGTAAGCCTGGCACCAGCTGTATTCAACCAAATGCCATACTTTACGAGGTAAACACTACTGTTTTACATCTGTTTCATACCAAGATAACATCTGCTTTCCTCATTCACAACAAATTTCCAGTTCTATAGCAATTTATACTTTTCCTAGAGTCGTATCTCAATAAATTGGCCACAGCTATAGGTTAATATTTTAAGACGAATATTTAGAAAATAGGGTATGTTCTACACATGCAATGCTGACTACATCATATGCAGTTGACTATATATAGCCCCATGATACTTTGCTGAGAATCCTGATGTTTAAATGTGTTTATATGCCAATCCTAAACATTGTTATTTGGAAATTAAATGTACATTGTTTTTGAGATATCTGATAAACTGAAAGTACAAAACCATCCTCAGTCATCATCGCATGATCAACTGCTTCCTCCATGTAGTGATTACAGAACAATGGAAGCTAAACTACAAGGATATACCTATTGAATATTTGATCATCCTACACAGTGGTCACGAGCCATTACCTTTTACCTATGTAGACTACAAGTGTTGGAATTGATTCACTTGTCTATGTACATCACTTGATTTCACTACACTATTATTTATTTCATTTATGAGTCACCCTATAACTGAAGCTATCAGAACGACATACATAATAAACCCTTCAAAAAACCAATAGCATCCCCTAAAAATCAAAAAATTCAAAAGCGCTAATAACAACATTTTAAAAGAAGAAGGTAAATATGAAAGCAGCATGGAGAAGGGAATATTCAAAATACAGCTATAAAACACATGAGTAAAACAAAGAGTAAGCTAAAAAAATATTTATTTTTACTAGACGTTTGATGACTGACAGTGGAATATGTGACCTGACTATTAAAACTCAATGTGTTCGATGTAATATAAGGCAATATGAACGTGCTATCTGTGGTATTGTGTCAGTGATGGATGATTCATGCGTGAATGACATGACTTGTTGTTGCATTCATCAAGTGGAGAACATGCATGTGTGAACAGGCCTCGCAGTCAATTTGTGAGCAAGTTTCATTCCTAGGAAACCCTGGAAACCAGAACTCATGGCTCCAGAATGAAATCAGTTGCAACTAGAAACGTGAAGGCCTAGAAGAAAACCCAAAACGATTTCTGCACGTGGCAGAGCCAAATGTGAATGTCTTCATTTAGGAACTAGATCAGTTGAAGCTAGATATAGTCCTTTAGAACAGCCTTTCTCAACCTGAGGTGCTCCAGATGTGTTGGACTACAACTCCCAGAATGCCCCAGCCAGCTCTGCTGGCTGGGGCATTCTGGGAGATGCAGTCCAACACATCTGGAGCGCCCCAGGTTGAGAAAGGCTGCTTTAGAACAACACAATCTCATACACTGAGGACAGTCTTTGCCTTTCAATATTTTGTTTGTTTAATAAAAGCAAAAATGAAAAAGAAGAACAAAAATAAAAGAAAATTGCCTCTAAAAATGTAGTCCAATTAATTTAGCAAATTTTCTCAGGAATCAAAGTGATATGACCAAGGCTTCATAGTGTGCCTTCAACAAACATAGTTAATACACACAGAACAATTGGTCAATTGACCTCAAGCCCTCTTGTTTCGACCTGAGTGTTTATTCAGCTTTGAGGAAGGAAGGAAAGAAGGAAGGAATAAATTTATTTTTATAGTGATTACTCAAGTATTGAAACAAAATTGAGGTTCAATTCCCATCTTAGATATAGTAAATCATTATTTCCTATCCAAGGCATTGGGAATAGGAGAGATTATAAGCCTAAATAAAATCACTCACAAATATGTTGTTCTCTTCTAAATCACTGGAGGAAATACCAATTCATATTTGCGCATTATAGGCTTGCAAGAACTACGACAAGCAAAAGATGTGTCCAGACTAAGCTCTCTATCCTGTATAAATCATTTACTTCTCTCTTTACAGAAAGAACCTGTGCTCAAAGCACCAAGCTTTCACTCTCTTCTTTGCATATTTTTTGTCACCATTCAACCCGATTTATCCTGTGAAAGCTGACAACAAATTGCCACTGAGTTTGCCCTAATAGAAACGTAAAAAAAAAAAAGTGCTATTAACATATCATAATTAGATGAAAATATTTTAATGTACCACATAGTGAATTCTACTACTGCAGGGTGTGATCCCAACCTGCTGCAGTCAGGGAGGAAAACATCAAGACTTTGATTTCATGAACTGAGTAAGTCCACATCATTACAGTCCACAATGGCATCACTTTAACATGTGGTAGTGAGCAAGAGTCAATTCCAGGTTTCTGGCACCTGTTCGATACAGAGAGCCAATTTCTGTTTTATTGATGACATTCTGTGTGTAGAAATGCAACATCTGAAGCTGCCCTTATCTGAAGGGAAATTTAAGACTTTAGCCTTCACTCTCTAATTAGGTAAGATCTGATTGAAAAAGAATCATGCATATATTAAGTCAGTTGTACGGTCATCATTCAGCCTGGATAATCCTGAATTCTTTATTATGAACACTAGAAGTGTACACCAACTACAAGATTTGACTTGGAGCTGGACTTGATGCTTTGAAAAATGGCCTGATTTATTTATTTATTTATATTTATTTAAGCATTTTTATGCCGCCATTCAGCCAAAAAAGGCTCTCATGGCGGCTTACAAAAGTATTTCTTGATTCTGCTTGGACAGTAGAACCACACCCAACCCAAGATTTGGAAATCTGAGGCTTTGTGCCTCCTATTGACTATCATGGGAAATAGATATGTACTAGCATAGCAGCCCCTTAGGAGCAGATTATGCCTGTCAAATCTCAGAGCAATAGGTGCAGTGGGGTTTTTTTTTGCACTGTACACCTTTATATTCTGATTTTATTCTTAAAAAGAGAACTGGCAATAATGTTTTTATTCATTGGCAGAGTTGGATAAAAATTGCAAGGATAGTTGCCTCTTCTGAGGGGATCAGGCCTGCCAAGTTTCAGATGAAAAGGTGCAGGAATCTTTGTGCAAGAGCAGTGTTTGTATTTTGAGGGTACCCCAAAAGGTACATATTTATCACACACACCCTCTGTCCCTTGTGGGCCATTCTTCTTAAAATGACAGACAAAACAGAGGGGATCCCAAGTAAGAAAACTGCAAAGTTTTAGAAAGATAGGTGCTACAACGAATGTGGAAGTGGAGTCCTCAAATTTGGGAGGGGTGAGTAATTCTTTCCCCCTTCCCCATTATGATGTGTGTGATTTGTATGCAAATCACACACTTCATAGTGATGTCACCAGGCTAGAAACCTGCAAAGTTGCCGAAGGACAAGTGTAGGAGCTAGGTAGTTATGATGACTGAAAACCAGTTTAAGGCCTTTTCAAAGTGAATCCTGGTAGTACTGAAAGAATGTCCAACTCATGGTCCCATCCCTGCCTTCCTCCAAAGAACAGGGACTACAGAGCCCCTGATAAAAAAAAGGGTCCTGTAGACCTGGCAGTCACTCTCCCTTCCCCCTCCCTCCATTAGCATTTAGAGAATAAAAAGCAAAAGATGCCATTTTTGGAGACAAGCTGTCTATCTTCCCAAAGCCAAATTGCAAACAAAGCCTTTTGCAGGAACCAGCTTCCATTCCGGTTACTTCAGCAAGAAGATGGCTTTGCCTCCGGAAGCACCAGGGAGGGTCCAAAGGGCCCCAATTCAGGTCAGGGTTCAGCTGAATCTCACACACATCCTTAATAAACACAGAATTATAGATCAAATGTGGCTGCTACTTTCAGTGAACTGATGCTATAGTAGTCTTGGAAAGCTTTGTAAAAAAAAAGGGGGGATCCAGTTTCTTCCATATTGTGAACAACGCCTTAGGAAATCAAAGATGCAATTAAAGTCATTCTGTTACCTTGATGTTGGAAAACCATAGATCATTTTCATGTAGCGTAGCAACATAAACAGAAGTGAGAATTCCCAGGGAAATGCCAACAATTCCACCAACGATTAATGAAACTTTCTTCCATAGCTTTCCACCTGCAGAAGATGGTTCTAGTAAATATTTATCATCTAAGATTTAAATCCTGCCAACATTTGCGTCTTGGATTGTTTTGGTATTAGAAGATTCGCACTGATTCATTCCTTGCATGAATAAATATCCTCCCAAGGTGACATATATAGAAAACAACAATAAAATCCACACAGAAAACTCTAAATGGCCCCAGCTGGTTCTTAAAATGTTGGATCCAAAGATACACTTTTGTGTGAAGCTGTCTTTCACTCAAAGAAGGGCAACTTTACACTTCACACTAGAACGCTGCATGGGATGCATGAAACAACTCCAAGTATATCCTTCAACTTCTGAAACCTGTTACAAGTAGAAACATATAGAACCTATCTATTATAGCACTGTATGAACTTTGGGAAAGCATTTGAGGGTTAGTGCTAACAGTTATTTTCATTCCACTTGTGGTATTTTAGCTCCAACTAATTCACTGAAAGAGGCAGTACTAACTGTTTTTTTTTTCTTATTCTTGCTAAGTCTTGTGCATAGAACAGTTTATTGCTGAGATGTTTGTTATTAAAACTATGATCTGTCCACTGTGTTTTGTCCTTTCTACAATAATAGAGCTTAGTTTAGCCTTATAAGCTAAAAATAGTAACAATACCCACCACCTCTCTTTTGGAAATCTTTTGAAATATGCTAGGTGGCACATTTTCTAATAAATTGCAAGCAGGGTGACTTCATTAACATTTTGTTTAATCTTTAAAGGTTTGATTATCTAAATTGTGCATTCCACCTTCCCTAAGTGTTCACTGATCAAAGCAACCTCTCATAACAGTACACAACTCTCATCACCTGATGGCATCAAAGTAGCCAAACTGTGTAACAGGGATATTGATCCTCTTTCAGCCATAGGGCCAAAATTCATTTTGGAGAAGCTCTCAGGGGTGGGCAAGGCAGGGTGCAAAAGAGACAGGAGAAAAGGAGATAGGGAGAAATACAAACACCCCCCAAAACACCACCCAAAAAAGCCATCGTATTTGAGTGTAAAGCTCTTAGTGTCAGTAACTAGCTAATACCCTGGAAGACAGAAAGAAACTTCAAAGTGATCTTGATAGGCTGGAGTGCTCGGTTGAAAACAACAGAATGAATTTTAATAGGGATAATTGCCAAGTTCTATACCTAGCAAAAAGAAACCAAATGCACAGCTACAAGATGGGGGATACTTGACTTAGCAACACTACAAGCGAGAAAGACCTTGGAATTGTTGTAGATAACAAGCTGAATATGAGCCAACAGTGTGATGTGGCTGCAAAAAAAGCAAATGCTATTTTGGGATGCATTAATAGAAGTATAGCTTCCAAATTGCGCGAGGTACTGGTTCTCCTCTATTCAGCAGTAGTTAAGCCTCATCTTGAGTATTGGGTCCAGCTCTGGGCACCACACTTCAAAAAGGATGCAGACAAGCTGGAGGGGGTTCAGAGGAGGGCAATGAGGAAGATGAGGGGTCTGGAAGCAAAGCCCTATGAAGAGAGACTGAAAGAACTGGGTATGTTTAGCCTGTAGAAGAAAAGATTCAGGGGAGACATGATAACACTCTTCAAGTACTTGAAAGGTTGTCACACAGAGGAGGGGCAGGATCTCTTCTCAATCATCCCAGAGTGCAGGACACAGAATAATAGGCTCAAGTTACAGGAAGCCAGATTCCGGCTGGACATCAGCAAAAACTTCCTGACTGTTGGAGCAGTACGACAATGGAACCAGTTACCTAGGGAGGTCGTGGGCTCTCCCACACTAGAGGCACTCAAGAGGCAGCTGGACAACCATCTGTCAGGGATTCTTTAACGTGGATTCTTGCATTGAGCAGGAGGTTAGACTCGATGGCCCTTCCAACTCTACTATTCTATGATTTTAAACTTTTAGAATGAGGGAAAAATGTATAGAAGCCAGGAAATCACCAAATGATTGGTGGTCAGAGAAAAGGAGGCAAAGACATCTGAGAAATGCTGGAGGGCTATGCCCGATTTAGGCCCTGGGGCTAAAGGGCTACATCAATATGATGTATAATATAATGCCACGTGAAGAGACAGCCATTTTCTACATTTAGATAGTTACTTCTCCATGTATACTACATTTATTTTAATTATTTCTCTCATTTCCAGCTTAACCCTGTTATTTGAAACAAGAGCCAAGTTCTACCAGCACAGGACCAAACTCTGAAATAGTACCAAACTCAGTGGTACTAGAGCTATGTCTCCCTTATTAGAAGAATGGATTTTATATAAATCTATATTTGATGAACTAACAATTTTTGTGACAAGATGTTCAAACTGTGTTTGCAAATAGCAATACATGAAATATTTTGTAAGCAAAAAGTCAGAAATCAAAACATATCCCTGTAAATAAACACAGAATCTTGTGGAAATACAGACGTCAAAGCTAGTTTGAAATACTGGTTGAGAAGAATCCTGTTTTATTTCTAACCATAGTTAACACTGGCATTTGAGCTTTTTTAACCTAAAAAAAAAATCACAGTTCTAGCCAAGAAGTTTATAATGATTAAAAATACATAAATAACTGCAACCTACCAGCTACAATCCTCCCATTAAGTTTCCAGCTCTTCTCGTGTGAGTGACATTCTTCTGGAGCTTCTGTAATTTTTATTCCTTTTCTCTGTCTAACAGTTGTCATGATGCCAGTAACATTCACACATTATACTTCAAGCTGGTTCCTAAAGATACATAAACAAAAGTAATATGGAAGATAATTAAGTATGTATTTAACAGTCTATCACTCCTACTACTCTCAAAAAGTATGCAAGAAGATATGGAAGCACACTTCAGAGACTTATTGTATTTCCAAACATCTTTATTTTTTGCAAAATATCTAAGAATAAATAATCTTATTCTCTCAACTTTTTTCACAAATAAATTAGCAAAACAAAAATGTAATATTGAATGCACAGAGTTGAGATAACTTTCAGATCAGTCAGTCAGTGCACAGAACGTAGAGAAAAATATAAGCTCCTTAATACACTAGGTACAGTCTAGATACAACTGCATTATCCAAAAGTATTAATTCTTGCATATTTTCCAATGTTTTAATGGCTTACTGATGCCTTCTGTAGCAGTTAAAAATATTTTAAAGAGGTAAAATTGCCTGCCCAACAATAAGTGCAATCTGGCAAGATGGCTCCTTAATCTATAAAGGCGCATGCCAATTTTGGAAAACAGTAATTCAAAATAGAAGCGATGAGTGACGTCAAACAAAAATGTTTATGCAAAATCTGGAAATAATATAATTAGCTCTTGTTCTGCATGAAGGAAGGAAACAGTTTAACAGGCTGAAGTTTTGTTCATATTTATGGAGGGTATGTTTTGTGGACAACTTGTGATACACCACTAATGGAGGTGGATCTTTTCTATGCTCAAGACTCGCATCTTGAGCTTAGAAAATATATCTTACTGTTATCTAGAATATTATCCATCCCCACTGGTCCTGTAATAGCTAATACAGGACCAGTGAGGATGGATAATATACCAGATAACAGCAAGGTAGCTATGTCATGTCTGTTTTAACAAAAACAATAGAAAGTCTTGTAGCATCTTAAAGGCAGATTTATTGAGGCATAAGCTTTTGTGGACTCAAGAACATCTCTTACATTTCACGGCCTTTCGGACCCACTATTTACAATTTTCCACCTCTGTACTTACATATATGTATAGATCTCCCAACTGAAGATAACTCTCTATGCATCTGACAAAATGGGTTCTGGTTATGCTTCAATAAATCTGTTAATCTTTAAGGTGCCACAAATTTTGTTCCAGATCAAGAGCAAAAGCACACTGAAGACACTTTCGAAGGACAGCAAGGATTTGGGGGGGAAATAGTGCCAGCAACATTTACTGTTTTATGATTGATTCTAGATCGGATGTTGTAGGTGGGTATAATGAGTCTTGCAGCACCTTTAAGACTAAAGATTTATTGTGACACAAACCTTTACGAGAGTAGAGCCCACTTCATCAGATGCATGAAGTGCTATTTTCGGTTTACATGGATTTTGAGAAAAAAGAAGCAGCAGCAAACACTGGGGCCAAAAAAATCATGAAATGAGTCTGAGACATCTCTATGCAAAGCTCAAATGTACACAACAGAAGCATGGAGTCTAATCGCCACTCAGCCATGAAGCTCACTGGCTGAACTTGTGTTAGTCATTATCCCTCAACCTAACTTACATATATCTGGTCACTCCACAAAAGACGGCAGGGCTCCTGAAGCTTTAACTGGTGTGAAGAGGGAATTTCACCAAGTGCTGCATGCATACAAATGACACCTGCTGAAATTCCCTTTTCTATACAACTGTTAAAGATACAGGAGCCCTGTCACCCTAGACTAGAGTCAATTTCATCAGTCAATTTCAAAGTAAACTCTTGCCCACAAAACCTTCTGCCACAACAAGGCTATAATCCTACATAGACTTGCCTAGGAGTAAGTCCCACTGAAAGCAATGAAATTTCCTTCTTACTTAGGATTGCACTGCAAATCTGTTAACAGCCCAACTAATCGCATGCATATTTATCTAAAAGTAAATCCTACTGAGATCAATGAGCCCCAGTATGCATAAACTGACTTCCTACGGAATAACCCTCATTGAACACAGTGGGTTATTACTTCTGAGTAAAAACACATAGGATCGCACTGCTTAAAGGTTGGATCCAGGATCAGCCTTCCATGAGAAGAAGGGACCTTCTGTGAGAGGAAGGGCTCCAGTTGTGAAAGGTCTCTCCATTTGATTTTCGGGGATTCTCCTCCCCATTCACCCATTCAGCAGGGTCTCCTGACCATCTGTTGCAGAAATTTAGGGGGTTGGAGGGGCTGTTGTGGGAAAGAAGGTGCAGGGAAGTCCACTTCTACCAGCATAGTAGATCCAGCACAAATCTGGACCCAACTAGCAGAGTGGATCCACACCCAGTACGGTGTAGTGGCTAAAGTGTTGGAGTCCTGAGATCCGGGTTCTAGTCCCCACTGAGCCATGTAAACTCACTGATTGACTTTGGGCCAGTCACAGGGTGAGTTCGGACAACATGCTAATCAATGGGTGGGGGAGGTATAGGAGGAACACTGAAATCAACCATTGATTAGCGTGTCATCCGAACTCAGCCACAGACTCTCAGCCCAACCAACCTCACAGGGTTGCTGTTGTGGGGATAAAATGGAGAGAAGGATGATTATGGGTTCCTTGGAGGAAAAAAGGCGCTGATCTAAATGTAATGAATGAATAAATAAATAAACCTTAAATCTTTAAGGTGCCACACCTTTGCAACAGACTCTCAGGTCAGGTATACCCGGATGACCGTTCGGGACAGCAGGAATAACACAGGTGAAGACAGCAAGTCCTTCCTAGCTTTGCCAGCCGCTCCTTTTCTCACCTCACCCACAGGACCGGATCCATGCAGTGCGTTCAGCCTGGGGTCGGGCCAAACCAGAGCGAGCCGGGCCAGTTCCCATCTCAAATTCGGAGTGAAACGCGCCCTCACCACCGCGGCCCAAAACCAAAGATGGGGCAACGCCGGAGTCGACTCCAGGGCGGGTGGGAACCTTTCAACCCCGTCGACTTTGGTCGCACGGGGCTGAAACAAAGGCCCTCCTTCCTCAAATAATAATAATAATAGTGGTGTGTGTGTTTTTCAAAAGGGGGAGAGGAGAAAGGCAGGGAAAAGGGGGAAGGGAAGAGGTCACCCAAAGGTGCGCCGGGTGTCAGGTGCAGGCGGCGGGAGGCGTTCTGCTCGAAGAGACCCGGGGATTGGGGTGGGTGTGAGGACGGGTTCGCGAAGCCGGTTATCCGGGTCGTCCCCAGCAGAAGCCGGCCTAGGCCGCCGCCACCAAGCCCCCGGCTCCGCCATCCCACCTCCGGCTTTTCTTCCCTCAGCCGCCCGCGCGGCCTGCTGCTGCCCCGCCCCGTTTCAGCCCGCCCTGAGGGACCCCCCGGCCGTTACCTACCTATGGACGGACACGCAGGCGGTGGCTTGCCGGCTCGCGTGTGGAGAAGGACGGAGGAAAACGCCGCCGCCGCCTCGTCGTCGTCCTCCTCCTCCCTCAGAGATGAAGGCGGGAGCGAGTGAGGGAAGGGAGAGGCAATGGCGAAAGGAGGCGCCACCCGTTTGGCTGTCCCTTCCTCCGCGAGGGAAGGGAAGAAGGGGCCTCGGGTCACTTCGGGGGTGCGTTTGGAGCTGGGGCGAGGAGCCCAAAATGGCAGGGGGAGGAGGATTTGGGGGGTGGCGACTGGGGGGGCAGGGCTTCTTAGGGACCCCCACCCCCTTCCATGGTTTGTATGGGTTTGCTCGTATCGTTCTATTTTTTAAAAATTTACACTCTGCTTTTCTCATAAAGAAACACCCAAGCTGTGGAGCGCAATGTCCCCTGCAGGTTTACTCAGGAGCAAGCAATGTCGCGCGGGGCTTTCGAGTATAACTGAGCATAGGGGGGGAAATCCAACGTAAGTCTTATTTAAAGACTGACCCTGTTCAGGCGACATGCTAGGCCACCGTGGTTACGCATTTTGAGCTAGGGTGACCCTATGAAAAGGAGGACAGGGCTCCTGCATCTTTAACAGTTGAATTGAAAAGGGAATTGCAGCAAGTGTCATTTGTATATATGGAGAACCTGGTGAAATTTCCTCTTCATCACAACAGTTAAAGCTGCAGGTGCCCTGCCCTCTGTTAAATCTGGTCACTCTAATAAAGCTCCTGCAGCTTTAACTGTGGTGATGAAGAGGGAATTTCACCAGGTTCTCCATATATACAAATGACACCTGCTGAAATTCCCTTTTCTTAACTTAACTTTCTTTATTGCGATCTATAGATCCATAAAAAGAAAAGAAACAAACAACAACAACCAAACACAAGAATCAGACATGAAATCATACAGTTAGAGCTATTATCAACTTTAGTCTAAATTCCCTTTTCTATGCAACTGTTAAAGATACAGGAACCCTGTCCTCCTTTCCATATGGTCACCCTACTGTACCTTTAATAGTTGTATTGAAAAGGGAATTTCTGCAGGTGTCATGAAGAAGCTGGTGAAATTTCCTCTTTATCACCACACTTAAAGCTGCAGGTGCCCTGCCCTCTTTTAAATCTGGTCACTCTAGTATAGCTCCTGCACTTTAACTGTTGTAATGAAGAGGGAATTTCACCAGGTTCTGTACAAATGACACCTGCTGAAATTCCCTTTTCTATGCAACTGTTAAAGATACAAGAGCCCTGTCCTCCTTTTCATATGGTCACCCTAGCTAAACATGCTGGCTTAGCGTGTGGTGTGTTGAACCATGGCTTAGTGTGTCGTGTGAACCATTCTTAACCATGGTGGCTGCATAACAGTGGTTTAAACATGCTCACTAACAGTTTGCTGCAAAAGGGTTAGTGGCCTAACCATGGCTTAGTGGGTCATCTGAACAGGCCCACATAGACCCATTGAAATGAACGGGTCTTAAGTTAGTCATGACTAACTTAAATTCTATTCATTTTAATGGGTCTACTTCCATTGGTTTTTACCCCAGGATTGCAGCTGTGCTGTGAAATCTTACCCATGTCTACTCAGAAGGTAAGCCCTGTTGGGTTTAGTGGGGTTACTCTTATGCAAACCTGGGAATAAGTCCCATTGTTACTTCTGAGTAGGCACATATAGGATAGCACTGTTAGGCTACAATTCTATGCCAAAACAGTGGAATCCTGTATATGTCTACTCAGTCATAACAACGAGACTTACTCTCAGGTGTCTGCGTAAGTCTGGGAGTAAGTGCCTTTGAACTCAGTGGGAGTTACTTCTGAACAGCCATGTATAGAGTTTCAGTGAGTTTTAACAGTTTTTTTTAACCCAAGTCCTTCAAATAAAACTACCAGGGTAGTTTACATACAATATAAAAATACAATACAAAGTTTATAAATACAGTGTAGCAAACCATTAACCACAGATAAATAAACCAATTGTGCCAGGAGGCAGGTATTTCTGATGCCAATGGATAACTTTGAAATAGTACCCATCTCTGGTATTATTATTATTATTATTATTATTATTATTATTATTATTATTATTATATTTATTTATTTATTTATTTATATAGCACCATCAATGTACATGGTGCTGTACAGAGTAAAACAGTAAATAGCAAGACCCTGCCGCATAGGCTTACATTCTAATAAAATCATAATAAAACAATAAGGAGGGGAAGAGAATGCAAACAGGCACTGGGTAGGGTAAACAGGCACTGGGTAGGGTAAAACTAACAGTATAAAGTCAGAACAAAATCAAGTTTTAAAAGCTTTAGGAAAAAGAAAAGTTTTTAGCTGAGCTTTTAGCTGAGCTGCGGTTGAACTTGTAGTTCTCAAATGTTCTGGAAGAGCGTTCCAGGCATAAGGGGCAGCAGAAGGGGTAGCGTTTGGTGTGCCTGTTCTGGAGTAAGTCTCACTAAGTTCTTACTCATATAGCATAACTTATGTCAGAGGTGCAGATCCTCAGGCCCAGGGTCCCAATCCAGACTTCCGGCATTCCCCCTTTTCCCCAAACACCAATCATTGGAGCCTTTCTCCCATTTTAAAAGGCTGAAAAGCCTCTCCTAAGGCGTATGCTACTGTTTTTGATTTTTTGGACTGCCTCTATTGCCTTTGGTCTGACCCACCACTGGAATGAAGCCCGAGAACTTCTCCTAAATGGAATTTGGTCCTTGAGCTAAAAAAGGTTCTACATCTCTCATAACCTGGGGTCATCCCATGAAGCTGATTAGTGGGAGATTCAAGATAGATGAAAGGAAGCACTTCTTCACAAAGTGCATAGTCATACTATGGAATTTATTACCACAAGATGTGGTGATGAGCACCAATTTGGATGGCTTTAAAAGGGTTGGATAAATTCCTGGAGAGGGCTATCAATGACTATTAGTCCTGATTCTTCTATGCTACCTCAGTAATGTATGCCAGTTGCTGGGGAACATGGGCAGGAGGGTGTAGTTGCACTTATGTCCTGGCCGTGGGTTTTCTGTGGGAAACTGGTTGGCCACTGTGTGAACAGAATGCTGGACTAGATGGACCCTTGGTCTGATCCAGCAGGGCTCTTATGTCCCAGATCTGTGTGCATAGTACCAGGTATGTAAAGCCAGGCCCCTGCCCCAGAGGGCTTACAATCTATAAATGACTGCAAAGGGGAGACAACAAAAGAAAGCGAAGGAAATGGAGGGAGGGTAAACAGTTTCTTTAAAAGTTATCTTTAGAGAATGCATTTCTCGGTTTGATTTAATCAGTCAGCTCATCCTCTGTTGATGCAGTGCAATCTATATTGTCATCATTCTCATATCCTTTTGGTACAATGTCACAAGATAGGGACATTTCCTTCAATTTTTAATACCAAAATACAATGTAAACACTCAGGCAGCTCATGCTCATTTAGAACAGTGGATATGGTAAATTATTGATCACCCATCATTTGACCAGATTAAAACTTTGGCAACTGTAGTTTGATGCTCTGATGTTAAGATTGTAAGCCTATGTGGCAGGGTCTTGCTATTTACTGTTTTACTCTGTACAGCACCATGTACATTGATGGTGCTATATAAATAAATAAATAAATAATAATAATAATAATAATAATAATAATAATAATGAGCTATTTCAATTTCTCTATGATGACTACTTTTTGGGTGCCTGTTCAAGTTTGTCCCCTGAACTCTTTAATAGTAATTAATTATCAACCAAATTTGACAGTATCTTGTG
Source organism: Elgaria multicarinata webbii (assembly GCF_023053635.1). Classification (NCBI taxonomy): domain Eukaryota; kingdom Metazoa; phylum Chordata; class Lepidosauria; order Squamata; family Anguidae; genus Elgaria; species Elgaria multicarinata. The sequence goes on along the minus strand of NC_086184.1, from coordinate 16,134,054 downwards.
TGCCCTTCCGCTGGTTGTTTTGGATGACTTTTGTTTTTGGGATTTTTAAAATAGTTAATCTGCTATTTAGTGTAATTTTTAATTGAAATATTAAAAATATCTTGCAGGTGATTGAACAGAGAAGAGTCAGGACATTCTCCCCACTCCGCCCCCTATGAAATAAAACCGCATTATACCAGTTTTTGCCAAATGTATTTGAAAGAGCTTGGCACAAGATACGGAACTACCTGTCAGAGAATCCGGCTTCCTTTGTACTCTTAATTCTCCATGACCAATCCAGTTTTCTTTTTTGTTGGAAAGGCCAAAAGAGGTGGTCTGGTAAGATACAAGCAGTAGCAATGTTCATTATAGATATCACAAAGCTTTTATACATGTACCTGCTAAGGATTAAAAAACAGCTTGAAGAATACCATAATTGGTCAATTATACTTCAGCTCATAATTAACTTTAAGTGCCTATCTCAAATGATAGCAAAGTAACAAGTTAGATTAGAATCACCAGAGAAAAAGGAAAGAAACATCCGTTTACCACTTGCTAGCTTAAGCTCACGCTACTTGTGATGCACAGCTTTTACAGCTGAATAGTTTTTGACCCAGTTCAGACAACACATTTCTCAACAGTAGATTTAGAACTCCGCAGTGGAGTTTTTACACCACTGTTGAGAAATGTGTTGTCTGGAGGGAAAACTCCACCCCATGGTTTTTTTTTTAGAAAACACTCCACGCTGAATATCCACGCTGTGCAGAGGAGAGTTCCTGCACAACTGCTGTGTTTTGTGGAGGGCTCCGTGGAGTTTCCCGTTGCATTGAGCTGACCTTTCCCACTGGCTAGAGTTCCCTGGCAAGAGCGGCAAAAGCAGGAAGTGTCACTAGGAGAGCTGCTGGGATTTTTTTTTTTGGCAGCAGTGGCTGGTGGGATACTATTGGGAGGACCAGGGGAGGAGAGAGGGCAGAAGAACTGTAAGTCAAATGTCACATTGCCTTTTACTCAACTCCACGGTAGTCCACAGTCACACAGCGGTGGAGTTAGAACATGTTGTGCAGGGAGTACCTCTTAAAAACTCAACCATTGAGTGGACTTTTTGCACTGCATAGAAAAACATGTTGTCTGAACTCAGCCTTTATTAAATGTATCGCCCAGCCTTCCCTAACCTGATGCCCTTCAGATCTTTTGGTCCTACAACTCCCAGCATTCCTGACCATTGGCCATGCTGGTTGGGAGTGATGGGAGTTGAAATCCAAAACATCGGGAGGGCAGCAGGTTGGAAAAGGCAGCTGTCGCCCGACATACCCTTGAAAAGCACTCTGGCTTTTGTAGTCCCAGGCAGACAATAAAATTAAGCTGCTGGTGGGCCACCATACATGGTTGGTGGGCCAAATATGGCTTGGGGCAGGAACCTCTTTCAGCCTGAGGCCTGAATTCCATTTTGGAGAAACTCTCAGGGCTGCATTCCAGTGGTGGCGGGAGGGCCAAAAACCCAAAAATACCAGCATATTTTAACTTAAAAGTTCTTACTGCCAGTAACTGAGTCTTAGCAGAAGCATTTCAACCTTTTTAGAATGGGGGAAAATGCACAAAAGTGGGAAACCACCAAACAATAGATTTGTTGAGTTCGATGGGAAAGGGAGCCTGGTTATCTGGGGATCCCCATGGACAGGATTTGAACCCTCGTTCCTGTAGTTCTGCACCCCTGGCTTAGTAGGTCACAAGATATGCAAGGCTACCCTGCTGGTGAAAATACAAGGGTGGGCAAAAAAAACCCCTATAGTATTTATTTAGCATTTTATTGTTCAAATAAATCATACATATTATCTCAGTGTTCCCTAAAAAACCCTTTAAAGTAGATCAACATCCCCACATTGGGAAAGGTGTCTGTGTGATTTTTTAAAACAAACAAACAAAAGAAAAGCTAAATTTAGTTCTAAACTGTATGCAATGCAATCAGGAGCACAGTACTGATGTGTTCAACATAGGAGTTTATTACCAAAATACAATTAGTCAATACATGACAAAACTTCTGTAAAGCAAAATAAATTATTCTAACAATGTACAGTATTACAGAAGGTAGTCAAAGTAGTACTACAAAGTTCGCTTCCATAGTTTTCAAACAAGACAATCCTAGAGAGAACTTAAGGCATGCAGCTTAATGTGCGGGAAAGATCTTATAAAATAAGCCATCCTATCAGTAAGATATCTGCAGTTTTTTTACATGTCAGTTTTCTAAAAGTTTTATACTTTGGCTATAAAAATCAGTGCCACAGTATTACAATTCCTTTTCTTAAAAAAATATATGTACCCATGCCCATGAATATCAAATGCAAAATTCTATTAAATATATTTTAACATTGCTTTGAGCACCAACTGTACATTTTTTATTTTAATGATTAAATAAGTGCTTTAAAATGCAGTAACTGGCTGAATCCCACTCTGTCTTTCAAACGAAGGACAGTGTATAGAGCTGCAAGGAAGACAGCCTCTGTCAGTGAATTGGAAGCAAGTCCCATTGATTTTAATAGTATGTTTCCAAGTAAGTTACTTACATTGAATTTAAAGGGTTCAGGCAGGGAGTGGTTTAACCTGCTGGGGCAGGGAGAAGAGAGTGGATCACATCAGCTCATTGCACATACCAGGTGGGGCTGTCTTACAACCCACTGAGAACTTCATGCGTTGGATCCAATGAATGCACAGTCTAGACACATAAAGGTCCAAACCACTACACTGGTTAACATTTCCTAGAACAAGCATATAGTTCAGACCCACATGCACTGGATCTTGTGCTTACAGGCCCTATGTAAATACTGCTTGTAATGTGTAGATGTCCAATGGGTCTGAAAGCAGGCTATGCGAGCGTGGTTCCACTACCCTTACACACACACACCGCCTAGCCTGTATCACATTTGGCCAGCCCAAAGAATTGCAGCATGCAGATCCATTAGAATAATTTCTCTCACTGAGCACAAATGGATAAGCTCTACTGTTTAAGGATACAATCTGTACCCCATTAGTTTGGAAATAATTTCAGTTGATTTAAATGAAATTTACTCCCAAACAACTATTTGTAAGTTTTGCAGCCAGAAATATAAACGGAAACTTTGTCCATAATGGAACCATAAGAACTTGGGGCAAAGGCTGAAATTATAACTCAGAGCACTGAATTTGCTCCTATATAAATAAAATGAATAATAATAATAATAAAAATAAGAACACTATAGTTAGAAGTCCAAGCATTTTTTAAAACTTATATCCTAAAATTGAAAGGGAAGACATGCCATATATCTGAAAAGTGCTCTTAAACAACAACAAAAACACGGAAATCCCTGCACCCACATATACCACCTCAACACTTTCCAAGGCAGGAAACATGATCAATAAACTAGTTTCAGGCTTCTACATGTCAAGTGTGTACATCTGAGGCAACATGTGGACACTAAAATGTACATGTCAGTAAGAAGTATACTCAGATCCTGTGCAAATGAAGGTAATATTAAACTAAGCATTGAAGATAAAAGTCAATTTTTTAAAAAAACCCACTTACTGTTTAACAGTAAGAGTTAATGAAACATTGCGCGTACAAAATTCATTTCAGTTGTTTCTCACATATGGTGTTATTTTTTAAAAAAAACCAATTTAGATGCCTAAAAATTAATACTTAACTTCAATAAGAACCTATTTTATAAGTTCATATTTTCACAATTTTCTTGTAGTGTAGTGAAGAGGCATGATCCATTATGATTATTTTTTTTAAAAAAAAATGTTCATGGCAAAAAAACCCTACCACTATAGTTTTGAAACTAATTAAAAATGAATCTATTACTTTGATCATTTTTAACAGGATTTAAACTAATTGCAGTAAATAGATGGTATAAAGATAGGAGGTGGAATGTTAATACACTTTGTATAACCTCAGATAAGAGAAAGGTTTTTGTTTTATGGATTTTCTACATCTTGCTGATCTTGCAATCAAAAAAATCTGGACAAATGAGGATTTATTTTTTTTAATGGCCACACTACTGTTTTGGTGCCACCTACTTTTCGCCAGTCTCAAGAATGTTTCAGTGTCGGTTTTGGTTGTTTAGTCTCCATTCTGCTCCTAGTTGAGATGTTAAATAGTTGCCCGATGATTTCCTATTTCTGAGCACATTGGAAGTCCATGCTGAAAATACAATGCCAATATGCGAGCAGAGTACAAAAAGTAATAGTAGTAGCCAGATGTACTTTATCAGGTTTTGTGATTCTAATCAATCTTAAGAATTCATAGCAAAAAAATTAAATATATTAGCCTGAATACGAAACATCCCCTCTCAATATCCCCCTAGATGTTCTATTCTTCAAGAACACAAAAGCATCCACATTTTAACTCCCATTTTTCATATATATGAAATATTCTTGTAAATGATAGGTTATATGACAACCCTGTCACTATTTTTATGTACTGATGCATATAATTTAGAAGCAAGTAATAAGACTAAATATTCAAGATTAGATTGGGTAGTCTTACAAAATGCCTTGTATTTCTGCATTCAGCATTTAAAACTGGAAAAACATATACAAAAACTTTCCATTTGCCCAACTTCACAGTTCAGAAATGGTAGGAACACCCCCTCCCAAACTCAATTAGCACCATGTGAGCTTCTAGCTTATTTCTGCTAAAATATAATTATAAATAGATAATAAATACACAAGAAATATGTTCTGCAGCTCTTGAAATATAATTGAAATTTGTATACAATATGTTTGGTGAGTGGAGTAAATGGAAATGCAGTGACCGGGAGAAAAGGTTCCACTCAAATGAAGCATGGCACTAATATGATGATGAAAATAATGTCAATTGGCTACAATTCTGCTTAACTCCCACTGAAGTCAATGGGAGTTAAAATAGTCAAATTGTGCTCAGGATTGTAGTCAAAGAAAGAAGCTCAAGACATTTATTTAGCAAGGTGTGAAGGAGCTCTTTTTTGGGAACAAGTACGCTAAGTAAATGAAAGATTTTTAGTGGCTAATTTATAAGGTTGCAACAAAATTAGCTTATTTTCCAATGGGTTGGATACAAAGTTCTCTTTTGTTGGCAGTAGCCGTGGAATTTTTCTCAGAATGCTCCCACCGGTGGAAATGTTTTTTTAAAATCAATTTCCTTCCCCTCGGCAGCCCCCAGTGCCTTCCTCCCCACTGTTCCAAAGGGTCCCCTCACCCTCCAAAGCAGACTTTCAAAGGCCATACGCGCTGCAGAGGGAGGGGGGAATTGATTAAAATTGCTTTCTTCTTCATTCCACCAGTGTGGTTCCTTCACTGGATGAGCAGCCTTCTGTTGACGGAACTCCTTCCATCTACAGGAAGCAAATTCTTTATCCAACCCATTGACTTTTCATTCCCCCACCCCCACCCCATTCCAGTAGACCCAAGTAACTGCATTTTGAAATGTTAAAATGTTACTTGATGAAAGAGATAAACCTTTATTTGCTTTGTTTCAAAGTTTGGATCAAAGTTTTCGTATGACCATTAGTACCTCCCTCCCCCATCTGCTCTTCCAAATTATGGCACCTCAAGCATGCTGAAATGAAACACCACCTAGTTAAATGCCTGCTTACATATATAGGTATTAAGAAGTTTCAGTGAACTCTTCAGGTCCAACAAGAAACGTTTAGACATAAATTCCGAATAACTTATTGTAGCATCTCATACTGAGAAAATCTAGCCAGCAAAATAATTAGCAAGATACCAACTTGTTATGCCGTCTGTATGAGCAGGCACAGCCAACAACTGTTACCTTTTCTAAAAAAAGAAGCAATTAAGAGAGGAACTATAAGGCCTAAGAAGTTACTCAGTGTTCCTCTCTCTGGAAACTGCTGCTTCATAATCTTATAGTCAGTCATGTCATTTTTTTTTAATTTACCTGAAATGAATTTGACACCCTTTATATAGTTTCAAGGCAGGAAGGTTAAACCACTTAAGTTAACACCTTAGTGTGAATTTCCTATTATGCTACTATGCTTTGGATTAGGAATAGGCATTGAAAATGGCTCTGTCGGCAAGGGATAACATTCTCAATGGCCCTTTACTGTAAACAGAGTTTTTCCTGTTCAGTTGCTTCAAGAGCTCCTGAAATAATCCATTTTCTTGTTGATGTAAAGACTTCAAAATTTAGGAACATTGCTATTATTATTATTTTTACTCAAGTTTTTCTCTTTAGCAAATATTTCAGGTAATGTTAGAGAGCACAGGAAAACAGCACTTTAAGGAATCTTTTAAAGAGGCAATTTCATCTAGTTTACACTCTGAGCGGTGGCGTGGTCCTTGTTTAGAATTATGTTTATAATTTCACCTTCATGTTCCTTCATGTGATCCAACAAATTCTCTTTGTTGGTCGACTCAAACCCACAGATGCAACAGCAGAAGAGCAGAACACAGTATTCCGTGCCAAGGTGGGAAAGGCTAGTGGTTTTGTCTGAACTGCATGAGGTATTCATTGTAGAAGCAGGGTTCTGATTTTCATCAGAACTCATGGTTTTGTTAGCCGTCTGGTTAGAGGAGTCCAAAAACATCAAGCCCTCTGAGTTACTTGTCAAAGGAACCGAACTGTCTTCAGAGGTTTCAGTTATCATCTTCCCAGGCAATTGGCCTGGAAACCTAAGGAAGGAAGGAAGTGGTTTATTTTTAATTTATTAAAGCTGAGAAAGCAAGGCCACAAGCCTTGATATACCTGCTCTGTATGTAGTTTGGTTCTTGCAAGTGAACTGCATGATGGGAGTGGAATGATGTATGTGCCTGAATGTGCTGTAATGCTGAAACTGCTTAATTGGAAGGAAATGCTTAAAATGGAAATTCTAACTGTCAAGAACTTTTGATATAGTATAAGACAAATAAGCTATCTTGATAAGGAGGACTGACCATCCAGGTCAATCTGACACTGCTAGAAGAGTTATGGGCCATCTATTGATAAGGTATAATGAAGTAGTTTTCTTTGATCTGTCTTCGTTATGCTTTAGAATTCTGCCAACTGCTAATTGGTTAAGATGCTACTTTGTATAAACATACCAGCTTTTCACACTGCCAGGAGAGAAGTTCTTTGTCTGTAGAACTCTCTCCATACAGCTGTATTACGCTCAATAAAATAGAGTTGCCTTACAACCGAAGTGGATTTTTATCCTTGACAATACTGAGCAGTTGGTAATTATCCTGTCCTAAGGTTCAATACTATACAATATTTAAAGATGATCGCTAAGGTTCATGTTGCACAAAAAATATGTTCAGCATTTCCTTAACAGTGCCTCTCAGTGTGCCCTCATTTTAGCAAATCCTCAAACTAATTTTTTAAATTCCCCATCACTTTAACAAGAAATGTTGACGTATTGAACGACCGTTGCCTATTAGGAAACTGCATCCAGAGTATTTACATGGTGGTTCTGTATTCCCATTCTGGCAACTTTTTGTATCAGTACATTTGTCCATCAAACTGTTTTCTGAATTTAAGGGATTTAAACCCGTAGGTTTTAGGATAGTTCTAGGATGTGTGGAGGTAGTAGGAGTAACTGATGTGTTCATGTCTTTGGATTGTGCCTTGTATTACAAATGCAAATCGTAACTCCAAAATGCACACACACCTCCCGTTTTGTGAAATTGCATCATTAATAGCTTTGTTCACTTGTTCATAGTTGTAATTTTGGTCACTTGCATGTTTCCACATATGAGACTTCAGGGAAGGAGGATGGCTACACACATATCCACAAAGGGAACATCTGGAACAAAAAACCATAAAAAGCAGAAGCGGTTAAGAGTGCAAAAACATCAACCCAATGCGACTTGTCCAAAATGCTCAAATTATAGCGATTCTACACTCCCTCCAATTTCCACCTTGTCTTGGTTTAACTGGTATTTCAATTTAAATGATATTTTTAACGACTATGTACTGGACATCTACACCAAAAAGTAATTCTGTCAAATGAGGAGGAAAAAAGGCATACTTTCATGCCAAGGCAAATCCAATAATTAAATATTCGTTATTAAAATGAAAACCAAAGGATTAAAAAGGGGGAAAAGAGGGTATGTAGAATATTCTCACACTTTCAGGATAATTTCAGAAGCACTTAACAAAAGCCACCACTAAAAACCTGGATCAAAGTGATATGGGAGGATTCAATCATTCTGCTGAATTACTACATACCTAAATTAATCTAAATTGATACAATATTATCCTCAGCCCTTCTTAAATAGGTTCCTCAGTGGAACAGGAGGAGAGGCCATACCTCTGTGGTAGACCTCCTGTTTCACACACAGAAGGTCTCGGGTTCAATCCCTGGCTTCTCCGGTTAAAAACGTAGGGCCTCTGCTGGAAGCCTTGAAGAGTTGTTGCTGGAGAGTAGACAATATTGGGCTATATGGACCAACAGTCTGACCTGGTATTAGGCAGCTTCTTACGTTCCTAACAATTTCCTTAAACAAACTATTGATCAAATTGACGAAACAAAATACTGATCAGCTTCCATCTTTTCTTTGCCAAGCCTCATTTGATCTGGAGTGAATCAGAACCACATCCAGAACATATTTCAAGAACCAGGGCTCAGCCTGGAAGATACAGATAATACAAATGTGCGATAAGAGGTGCAAAGTGCATTCCCGTCACCACTTAGTAACTCAAGTCCTCTCAAATACATCCAGAGAGGCACTTTTTGGCTGCAAGAGCTCCCATCACTCATCTTTTTAGAGGTTATCCAGTCCCCCAAGCATTGAGAATATCAGGTTATAACAGCAGCAAAGTACAAAGAAGAAAAAGACACAGTTGATCCCTTAACCAAACAAATTGTGAGCAGGTCTGCACAGAATGCTCACAGGTCTTAACTTCCAAGTAACAAGGCTGCAGCTGTTACAGCTTTCTTCAGGTTGTTAGTTACCTACTTGAACTGCTCCATTAGCTGCACTGCCTGGTGCTCCTGTGGGTGTTGCCTCATATGACATTTCAGACTATTCATACTGGTTGTGGTGAAGTCACACACTCGACATCTAAAGAAAAATAAAGAAGCAAGTGATTACCAGCCATCTTGCCAATTCAAGCACTAAGATGAACAATGGGCTTTGTGGATGGATAGGAACAGTTCAAGGAAGCTTGGCGGTTTATCATTCATCCCAGAATCTTACCAATTCATTGGTCAAGTACATTAAAGTTGGCTGCTGTTCAGGTAAACATGCCACAGATTAAGGCCTCCAGAGGGGTTGGCTGACTACTTAAGCAAGGAACTAATGCTCTAACCATTTGTTCTAAGTGGTAAACTTTCACATACATCATGCAACTGAATGTGAAAGTTCTCTGGACAGTTATGCTTAATTAAAAAACAAACAAACTTAAGTCACTTACAAATCTATACACTTTTTTTTGGTAACTTCTCTACCCTGGTCTTCTTTTATTTCATTTTTCACAATTGAAAAAAACAACGCTATATATGACAAGTAGACGCTTATACAGTGATGTGCAGAAGGCTGTTAGATTCTAAATATGCTGTCAGAGTGAATCAGTGATAAATGACACACTTCTTCAAAATCAGGTTATTTCAAATTGCCCACAGTATTCTATCTTTAGAACTGGCAACTAAAAGAACATCATTTAAAAGAAAAAAAGGCTCTTAAATTCTAATTAACAGAAAATGCCACGACACTCACCTATAGGGCTTATCAGAGTTGTGAATCCGCCTGTGATTCCTCACACCAACATATGTTGTGCTTGTGTAATCACAAATGTCGCATCTGTAGAGTTTCTGGACTGAAATCCTATCCCCTATACAAGAAGAACATAAGAACCATACTGGATCAGTCCAAAGGCTTATCTAGTCCAATATTCTGTTCCCACAACAGCCAGCCAGATGCATCTGGGAAGCTCACAAACAGAACACGAACATAATTGTTCCCTGCTGCTCATGTTCCCCAGCAAATTCTTCCTCACACTACTCAGCTACCCTGGGTAACTCCCAGGCTCTAGTACTATGAGAGAGGCTCACAATGAAGCTGAACAGTGGGAGATTTAGAGCAGATAAAAGTACTTATTCACACAGTGCATTAATGACTGGAATTTTATATCACAAGATATACTCAGGGCCACCAACTTTGACATTTGTAAAGGGGCTGAGAGGTTTTCCCCTCCACATCCACTTTTTCCTAAGCTAAAAGACCCCAAAATGATAATTTGGCTGCCCTTTTCTGCATCCCGCCTAGTTCTGCAATATACTTTCTGATGTGCGGCGTGACCAGAACTGTACAGGTATGCAATGCAATGTTTAGAAGTAATTTTGTTTAAGACAGAGAGATTCTATTTGAGGTTGGTCAGGCTGTAACCTTCCAACGCTAACAAGAACAGTTGCAAAAACGTTGGTATACCCACTTTGAGTTGACCTAAGGCTGTGCAAGGGATTTGATTTAGGATATGTTTATGTTTCCTTATAAAGCACTTAGGACTGGCCCAAATGCACAAGCAACCCAAGTGGGATTCTTTTAAGGAGCTCCAAGGCACAGCCTGCAATCTGAGAAATCCAACCTAGGATCACACAACTCAAGAGTTGGATCCCAGCATCCTCTGACACTGCCGGGGAGCCTGGGTATCACTCTTACACCTGGGAAGTGCTTAGGATGCCAAATTATCTTTAACCAGTCTAGCAAGCATCTGAGACTTTTCTTAACTAAATCTTTACAGCAAGGACTGAAATAATGTTGCTTGGCAAATGAAGATATAATAGGTATCCATTAAGTGTCTAATCACTAACTCCATTGTATTTTACATATAATTATATCACTAGCTTAGACTTGGTATTTTATGAAACGCAACTATTTCTCTCTCACTGCATGCTTTAATTTGGGAACTGCTTTTATCCCTTGTGCATGTTGGCTGGGGGGGGGGGGGGGCAGGCAGAGGAGGACCGGCAAGCCCTGTGGTGTGTAATGAAGTGACTGATTTGAATCGAACAGCAAAAGCAGGTGTTCCTGTAATGCATATTATTACAACAGTCTTACATTATTAGGCATTTACAATCCAATCATATGCGGTAAGATCCCTCTAATGTTATAGCACAGCCGTGATAAACAGGGCCGCCAAAGCTTTCATAAACATGAAACGAATGTTTCTGCTCAGATAACTCGCACATAAACAGATGCTGTGCCATAAACTTCTTGGGTTTGGGCTGTTTTATAGAGGTGACATCTGTTTGACAAGAGGGCTTCCTTCCTGCAATCGTATCATAATTTGAGTGCAAAGAGTTTCCAAAATACTTTAGAAAGCTTAAATTCTCATTTAATGAATGCTATTAAAAGGAGAACATTTTCAGTCAAGTCATACTTCCAACCCCACATTTAAAAACGCACGCACAAAGAGTTGAGTGAGGGCTTGCATGGAGTACTTTTTGAGATGGGAGGCCAGCAGAAAGGCTGCATCAAGAAAAAAATGCAGTTGTTTCCCTCTGATTCCAGGGCTCTTTGGACAGTACTAAAAAGACTGTGCAAGCTTCTTCTTGTACCCAGTCTGCCAGGTTTTAAAACCTTGCACTATCAAGCGATTAAAAGCCCTATATGTAAAGTCCTTTGGTGATGCTTCATGGAGTGTAACATTTACAAGCTGCTTATGTATATTGCCTCAACTGTGTATACAATATTTGCGTATCCTCTAATGGTGGTGATGTTGCTCAGCTACTACACATGATTGGGAAAATGAACATAGCCAAGTCTTTTAATGTTACAGTCGCTGGCCCAGTTTGCACATGGCATCTATTTAAGGTTTAAATAAACCCTGGGTAGCTGTGAGCATGCTGGTTCCCATTCGCTCACCTGCTCCCACTGTGATAAACAACCCTGGATTCAAACTCTGGGTTGTTCGTCCCCCCAGCAACCTAGAGTTCTGGGTTCAGATAGCATGATAAACAACCCAGGGACGCAGCATACCTAGATTGTTTTATCACAGCAGGAGTGGCCAGGGAACCAGTTGACTCCCTCCTGCTTCATTTTCAACAACCCATGATTAACAAACCATGGCTTGTTGACAACGAGTGAACTGGGTTGCTGCATGGGGCACCATCACACTAAAGAGATTCTCATGAGTCTGCAAACATTTAACGATCGCCACAATCCAATCACTAAGTGAGTCAAAAAGATAGACAGTACCAACACTTTCATCCACTTCACTACAAGTTATTAGACTGTCAGATGAGGATGTTGAGTATATATCTGGAAGGCTGTGCTGCTCTCTCTCGTGGCTTCGCAGCTGACTCTGAAATACAAAATTTGCCCGGTCTTTAAAAAGCATGGAAATATGCAATGGTCAATCCCTGATACTGTACACTTATTCTCCTATCAATTGTTATCTGTACTTCCTATGTTATCAGATAGCTAAAACAAAAAGATACAATTAAACAAGATTCAAATCTTTTTAAATTATGCTCTCTTAACACCACACTGGGTGGGAGTTGGAAAAGAGCCTACTTCCAAATCAAGGGGGGGCTGACGAGGAAACAGAACATGCTCTGGTGGTGCAAATCTAGTTTCAAGCTCTGCAAATTGACTTCATTGTGCAATGAAAATAGTGACCAGAACCCAAAGATCTACTGCAATTGCGCATAACACCCAGTAAAATTGTTGCCTATTCTTGGTTGAAATGGTCAATTCCATGGCATATCATAAACTCCATTTAGTTACAAAAGAGATTTGATATGGCTCATGATTGGCTACTGCTCAAAAAACACAAGTCCATAATTCTCCCAGCATTTTAACAGTCTATAAATAAATTTTAACTTTGTTAAAATGTATAAATAAATTTGTAATTTTGCATTGCTGCTATTTTTATCGGGTTGAGCTTTTATATTGTATTTTAAATTATGGTTTTATACTGTTGTTTTATACTTTGAATGTTTTTAATTTTTGTGAACCGCCCAGAGAGCTCCAGAGGGCTATTGGGCGGTATAGAAATGTAATAAATAAATAAATAAATAAATTCATGGCTTTTGGCAACCACTTCAATCTTGAATGCTAAAGGCTCGCGGACTAAGCATTACTGGACACTCTACTGCTGGAATTCCCAGCAATGCTTTGCCATGCCACCCCAGTTAGTTTACCAGGTTGCACCTTTTGGTTCTCTTCGTTCAAGATTTCTGTAACTTTTGTAAACCGCCCAGAGAGCTTCGGCTATGGGGCAGTATATAAATGATGATAATAATAATAATAATAATAATAATAATAATAATAATAATAATAATAATAATTGCAGTCACAATAGCAATCACAAAGTCAAACATGCTCACCTTGTAATGAAAGGATTCTTCGCACTGTTTGCACTGGTACATTCGGGATTTGCAGTGGTTGATCATATGGCTTTCTAAATCCTTACTGTTGTCCGCTATATGCTCGCAGATCGGACACTGATAGGGCTGCCTCTGGCGATGTACCCGCAAGTGTTGCTTGATGTACCCCTTGTTGCCACTGCTGTAGTGGCACAAGCGACACCGGAAGGGGCGATCCACATTGGGGATATATTCCACCAGGTTACTCCCCAGCACGTTGGCCTCCGTCGCAGGTTGGCATTGCACATTGTCTTGCAACTCCTTCAGAATGTCGTCGTCGGAGGCATTCTGGTCTGTCCGCTCTTTCAGTTTTTCAATTACGGTGAGCAGTGACATGCTAATGCCCATTTTCATGGGACCTTCCGTTAGCTCTGGTTTATCCTTCTGTATCTCCATGAAAGCATGGTCGGTTTGGTTGAGGCTTGTCAGTTCCTCGGTTTTAAGGGAGGTTACCAATTTAGAATGGGCTACATAGCCACCGTCAGTTTGCCGTTGTCCCATGTCTGAACCTAAAGAGTTGACCTCAGCAAAGGCTCTGAGGCTTGACCGGGCTAGCTCTGCAGCTCTGATTGGCATCGTCACCAGAGCTTCAGCGGCTAGCGAGTGCAGTCTCAAGGACTCGGAATTGGTTCTTCTTCTTGTGGGAGGGGCATTTTCATCGGCTGCTTTGACTCTGCCAGGATTTAAGTCACTATCTTTCTTCTCTGTGCTGCTCCATCCAATAATTACTTCTTCAAGCTCAACAGAATTTTTATCCATGTGATAAACGTCCCCTGATCCATCACGCACGACGTGAGTCGGTTCAGAGTTTTTGCTTTTTTCAGCCTCAATGTCAGGGTCCATCGAGAAAGGCTTCTGCAAGACAGGCTCTTCAGCACTCGGCATACGTTCCACTATAACATTAACGTGGCCTTTTTTATTTGGGCTGCAGTTAATTATTTTCTGGGCCGAAGAAAGCAAGCTATCGGTTATCAAATGCTCTTGTTCCACCTCTGTATCAGACATAGCCTCCTCTAACGTTTTGCCAGGGGGTGAAAGCGTAGCTGACTGACTGAGGACGGCCTCCTCTTTTATAGGCTCTTCCGCTGGCAAAGTTTTATAAGTCAATGGCTCGGGACTACAAATATGGAGTTGAACGGCCTGGTCGCTACAGACACCCAGTTCGTGATTTTCTAATGAAAGGACAACAGTGTCCACATTGCGAGGAACACCTGCAGCAGAAGAGTCTGGCAGTGTAGCTTGCTCGTTTTCCTCCTCAAATATGGGATACGAGCAATCGACTTCACCTGCATGCTTCCAGGCGTGTGTTTTCAACATTCTTTGCTGACCACACGTGTAGCTACAAATTAAGCATCGGTACATTCCGTACTGCTCGTAAGTATACCATTTTCGCCCCGTCTTCTCAGTCACATGGGGAGACTGAAGCTGGGCCACCTGATCAGTGCCTACTTTGACGAAACTTTCCGTTGGCCCATGCGAAGTGGTATTAGAAAGACTTACACACTGCTGCTCCTTTGGCAGAGGGTGGGTTTTGTCGCCGTCCTCTGGATGATGCCTGACATGAGCTTCAAATTCTTCTAGGCTTCTAGTGGCAAAATTGCATACTGAACACATAAGTATTACCTCATTCTGCTGACCGTGTTGTTTTATGTGTTCTTTTAGGAGAGGAAGAGTGGGAGACAGAGTTTTACAGAGACTACACTGATAGCAAACCACCTTCCTTCTACTCTGTGGAGAACAATCTGCCACATAATAATCTTCTACATTTATGGTGGCCAGAGCAGGTAGTTCAATGAGTTTAGCTGGTATCTCTGGGAGGTTTTGTGACTCAAGTGACAGCATGTCGGGATACAAGCGTTTTTTCCCTACTAAAAGACATTTCTGTGATTTTTCACTCTCAACGATCTTGCTTAGCTTTTGGATGACTTGGATTAGTGGATCAGGGTTGCACTTCCTCTGGTCTTCAACACTTTCTGAAGTTGGGCTTACGATGGCTTCAGAGATCAGCACAGCCTCCTGTTCCCCAATGTTTGAGACGAGTGCTGTAATGTCGCTGCCTTCTTCCATACTATCTGAAATGTTAAAAAGTAAAGATTATATAGATGCTTGTGTTACAGAACAAAACATCAAGTGTGTGGAACAGAGATAGAAATGTGACAATCACAGGTGAACTCAGTGGCAAAGAGCACCTTTTATCAGCTTAGGCTGATATACCAGCTGCGCCCTTATCTGGACAGAGATAGCCTAGCTACAGTTATCCATGCTCTGATAACCTCTCGTTTGGATTACTGCAATGCGTTATATGTGGGGCTGCCTTTGAAAATGGTCCGGAAACTTCAACTGGTACAAAACAGGGCAGCACGTTTATTAACAGGGACTGGCCCACGAGACCACATTACGCCAGTCCTTTTCCAGCTTCATTGGCTGCCAGTCCAGGTCCGGGCCCGATTCAAAGTGCTGGTATTAACATTTAAAGCCCTAAACGGCTTGGGGCCAGGTTATCTGAAGAAACGCCTCCTCCCATATGTACCTGGTCATCCTCAGGGGTCCTTCTCTGCGAGCCCCTGCCAAAGGAAGTGAGGCAGGTGGCTACCAGGAGGAGGGCCTTCTCTGCTGTGGCACCCCGGCTGTGGAATGAGCTCCCTAAGGAGGTTTGCTTGGCACCTAACATTATATGCGTTTAGACGCCAGGTGAAGACCTTTTTATTCTCCCAGCATTTTAACAGTCTATAAATAAATTTTAACTTGGGTGTTTTAAATTTGTAATTTTGCATTGCTGCTGTTTTTATCTGGTTGAGCTTTTATATTGTATTTTATATTATGGTTTTATACTGTTGTTTTATACTTTGAATGTTTTTAATTTCTGTGAACCGCCCAGAGAGCTCCGGCTATTGGGCGGTATAGAAATGTAATAAATAAATAAATAAATAAATAAATCCATGTCTTGAGTCTTAACTAAGCCCTGTTCATTTCAATAGCAAGGAATGCACAAAAGACTGCCTCTTCAGTGACCCATAATAAATACATGTACCTTTAACTGTGAAACAAATACACAAATTATTCGACCTTCCCTCCACCCTTTGAAAATTTGCTTTGCATCAGCACATGAATCAGTTGCATCTGTGCATCAAGAAGCAACCTTCCATACAGAAGTCCTATCCTTCTTACTAGACTTTGGTCTATCCAAAGATTGGTTAGAAGGAAAAGGGCTCTGAATTAGTCCTTCTTGCCAATCCTGCTAAGCATCTCAGCTGTATTGTTTATCTATTTCTAGAGGTGATCATGGATGATATTATCTGTATTTGCCAGGGTAAAATTTCCTTGATCTGAACATCTGCCTGTTGTTCAATTGCAAGTGCCTAGGGAGTTCCCTTGCCAAAGCTAATTGAAAATGTTCATGGCAATAAACTTTGGAAAGACATTAATAAGGCAGGCCTGTTATTAAGGATTTCAGTATTTAATCAAATTATCTGATTAGAAATATTTCTAAAGAATTATTTCACCCGTAGTGGGTGATGATTTGAAAAATCAATACAAATTATTGTAAGTCTGCAAGCACACAAAAACGAAACAGCATATGTAACTATGATCTACTTTCAGACAGGTTGTTTAGGGTAGAAATCACCATGTTTCCCAACTCCATAATGCAAGCTTCATGTGTTTAGTAACAGAAATGTATCAGAACACATGATTGCAAGTCTGAAAAATTCTACAACTATTCCAAACCAAGCTAGACAAAATTTGCTGTGTATTTCACACTTTAAGAAGGTTGTAAGCAATTGTTCAACTTGGCAAGGAACACATTTCATTTTCAGAGTAATTTACTGCAAATACTATGCCATTAAACAAGCACATCTAAATGGTGCCCCCTCCCCACAATTCCCTATGGTGTATCTTCACTTAGTTAAAACTGTAATGACAACAGAATGACAACCCGGGAATTAGATGACATTACACTTTGACAGTTCTTTCTTAAAATTCAGGCAGATTGAAAATGACAAAAGTTTTGGATCTAAAAAGCAGCAGAATGCAGAAGGATTTTTATTGTTTTTACACACATACACACACACAATTTTACAATAATATCAAAAAATGATGCACCTACCAAATATTTTCTTCTGTGTTAAAACAATGGTAAAACTGCAAAATGCACACCTTTTTAAAGGCATTTGCTATATGTGATGTAGCAAAGATCTGCTAGTATATGCTCAAGATACAACAATCAATTACTGTAATCCTACACCTACTTATCAGAACAGCCCATTGAACTCAGTGGACTTACTTCTGAGTAAAAAAAATGTTCAGGGATGTGTTGTTAGGCTGCAGTCCTATCCCCATGGCAATTAAGCTCCATTTGATCTCAGTAGGATTTAATTTGGACAGACATATACAGGAATGCATTGTTATATCTTTAGTGCCACAGGGCTTCGGTCTTAAAAGAATATTTTCTTTTCTTTCCCGGAACATCCCATTTTATTGTTTAGCGTAAACCTTCCAGTTTACAGACAAGAAAAACGAGTTCACAAGAACTTGTACAAGACAATGGCCCACTTTGGACAATCACATCTCTGCTTAATAACATAAGGTATGAATAAGCCTTTGCCCGGGCGTGCAGCCCCTTTGGGGCTTGAGCAGTCAAACCAGGAAGCGTCTAACCATTGTTCCCTGTTTCCTCAGAACTGGGAAATTATGGTTAACTAAAATCTTCCTGGTCTTGTTGCTTGCGCAGAAAAGAGGCCACATGCATGTACAAAAGGCTTGCTTATACCTTGTCTTACTGAGCTGAGATACGTTCATCCGAATGTGACCAATGTGTTTCAGAGTACATAAAATTTTAATTATTGAGAATAGTAGATTCAACAGCAATAATTGTCCATTATTGACAGAAGAACTCTAAAACAAACTAAGGAACAACTTTTGAAAAGAGAGATGCACGAAAGTTGCTGGCTCCAATTCCCCTTTACGAAAGGAGGAATGATTGAATCATAGAATAGCAGAGTTGGAAGGGGCCCATAAGGCCATTGAGTCCAACCCCCTGCTCAATGCAGGAATCCACCTTAAAGCATCCCTGACAGATGGCTGTCCAGCTGCCTCTTGAAGGCCTCTAGCTGTCAACTATCTTCCCTTTCCTGTACTTGTCATCTTCTTTTACGTGGAATATGGTTATGCATTGTAAACCTTGGGTGATTTGCTGGCACATACAAGGTTCCTAGGGTGACCATATGAAAAGGAGGTCAGGGCTCCTATATCTTTAACAGTTGCATAGAAAAGGGAATTTCAGCAGATGTCATTTGTATATATGGAGAACCTGGTGAAATTCCCTCTTCATTACAACAGTTAAAGCTGCAGGAGCTATACTAGAGTCACCAGATTTAAAAGAGGGCAGGGCACCTGCAGCTTTAAATGTTGTGATGAAGAGGGAATTTCACCAGGTTCTCCACATATACAAATAGCACCTGCTGAAATTCCCTTTCAATACAACTGTTAAAGATACAGGAGCCCTGTCCTTTTCATATGGTCATCCTAAAGGTTCCATAGCTAAGATATGTAATGTTTCTTGTTCTTGTGAATGTTGACAATCTCCAGCTTCTGGATTATTACTAAAAATTCACAATTCCTCCACTGGTGATGATCAACATTCACCAGAAAGAGACGATAAAATCAACATTGATAGTTCTGTAATTCCGGCTTCCCCTGAGGATTTTCTTTTTTGTTACATTACATATTTTATTACATAAACATTCGTCAGGGAAAGCAGCTCAGGTGTGGGGAGGGGTTGAAGGAGAGAGAAAGAGGGAGGGGGAACATGATTAACCTTTTCATGCATAATCATTTCCCACTTAAAATCAGCCCCCTTCCAACTTGCTTTTCTCCATAAGAGATGAAAGATATGGGAACCTCATATCTCTTATTTCTTGGGGAAAAATGAGCAAGGAGGGCTGAATTTGGATAAATGGGTGGGAAAGAAAGGGCTTAACAATCCTTCCCTCCATCACCCTGGCACCTGCTCAACCTAAATCCAACCACAGGTGGGATATCCTATAAAAGAAACCCCTCATGGGGTGGGGAAACAATTACCAACCACACATAATGTGCTGTTCTGACCACAGTTATAGATGCTTAATTGCCATTGTTTTCAGTGAAACGTAAGCACAGATAAGTGCTGGATAATGGCCATTGTTATAAAGAGCCTGGGAAAGGGCCATTGCTCAGTAGCAGAGCCTAGATAGTCCCAGGCTCAAGACTTGGCATCTTCAGTTCAAGGATCTCAGGTAACAATGCTGGAAAAGGCACTGGAGAACAACTGTCAGAGTAGTCAATACTGGGCTAGAGGGCCATGCATCTTATTGTATAAGGTGTTACATATCCTTAAACTTGACCACCATACCTAGTGTCAAAGGCTCACCCATAAAGCAATCTTTGCAAGCACATCCTAAAAGAGGCATCGTACAAGTACAGCTATAGCATCAGATCAAAGAAGATAACTTTCACATGACTTATCGTATCTTTCATTTTCAAAATTACCATATCTAGGATTAAACAAGCATTTTTTGTAATTTTTAGAAAACAAAATAGAAAATTAGGTATTTTTATGAAACTGCTACCTGTTATGATGCTGTTATCTTTTGTTTAATCTAAAGAAACTTACTACTGACACTGCTGTTGAAAGAGTCTGCTAGCTTGTTATGGCTTCGTGTCAAGAAAAGTACTAACAATCTTCCTTTTGCAACACTTTTGAAAACAGAGTACCAGATACGGGGGTTTCTAACTCCATTAGCATTTTACAGCCTCACGGAGATCATTAAACATAAATCATACTGTCCTGGTTACCATAGTCTAGTATGGTGGGAATGGCTTCAGTTTGACCCACCTTAGGTCAAACTGCAACCCAGTCAGGGTGGTGGTCTCTCAACGCACCAGTTAAAGATGAATGTAAAGAAGGATGGGTAGAGGACTAAACTTTCCACTGAGCCTTGAAGTTCACTAGGTGGCTTGGGGCTACATCTCTCTTTTAACCTGTTGTGAGAATCTGAAGTACTACAGAAATGATAACCGATAGCTGGCAATGATAATATATAGCAACTGAAGCTTGAAATAATGAGGACTTGGGAAAGTCTTAGGAAGGCTTTTTAGACTCGTGGAATTCATTGGTTAGGGTGATAATTATGTGTGTGAGCAAATGGATATGAAGTGATCAGATAAATAGGGAGAGGAAAAATGATCTTCTAGGCTTTAGGGGCAATAATAGCATAAAGTGGGGGAGATAACAGAGGATCTATGTATATATTCTAAGATTACAGAGCAAGGACCTGTCTTTTTCTTGGATAAACTGTAAAGCATGTTTCACACTGACGGAACGACGAATGGGCTATCAATAGGAGGGTACATGTGGGGCTGAGTGAAAAGGAACCCCAACTCCCAACTCTTTTTCATGAAAGGTTGATGAAGGAGCAAATTCCGCTAAAGGGGCAAATTCCATAAGCATAGCAGAGCCTGTTATAGCACGAAGAAGAAAAAGTCTAGCAGCGCCTTAAAGATGAACAAATTTACCATGGCACAAGCTTTCATACACTAGCTGAACGAAACATCTTCTGGCAGATGTTATATGGAGTGACCATATGAAAAGGAGGATAGGGCTCCTGTATCTTTAACAGTTGCATAGAAATGGGAATTCCAGCAGGTGTCATTTGTATATATGGAGAACCTGGTGAAATTCCTTCTTCATCACAACAGTTAAAACTGCAGGAGCTATACTAGAGTGACCAGATTTAAAAGAGGGCAGGGCACCTGCAGCTTTAACTGTTGTGATGAAGAGGAAATTTCACCAGGTCCTCAATATATACAGATGACACCTGCTGATCTTCCCTTTTCTATGCAATTGTTAAAGATTGCAGGAGCCCTGTCCTCCTTTTCATATGGTCACCCTAATGTTATACTACAGGATACAAGATAACATCTTTTGCAGTTCATAGCCTTTTCACTCCATGGCCTATATACCCCCCATTCACGTGTGTAATATATGTGTGCACACGTGTGTGCGCGCGAGAGACTTTACACACACTTTGCCATGTGAGGATAACACTCCATGCACCTGCCGAACTGGCCTCCGATTCCCAAAAGCCTCGTTCTCAAGAATCCTATCAACCTGTTTTTTCGCCCTTTGAATTCCATCTCATGCCTTCCTTTCGGTTACTGCTGAGGATCGGGGCTCTGCCGGAGGCAGAAGCGGGTCCCCGATGAAGACACCGCTTCCCTCCCCCGGGAAGCGCCTTCCCCGCTCCATCTCTCGCGCTCTTCCAAGGCCGGCTCTCCCCTTCCTCCCCTCTTCCGTCCGGACCCCACCTCACCGCCCTACCCTCACACCCACCTTCCCAAAGGGATTCCTTTTTCCTCCTCCCTTCTCCTCCTTCTTCAGGCAGCACCGCTTCAAAATGGCGACGATGGAAACGGGATCACGTGACCCGCGGAGGCCGATCAGGTGACCAGAGAGTGAGAGTTCCATCCTACTTTCTCTCTTCCCCCCCTCCCACCTGTTACCATGGAGACCCTAAGGGGCCTCTAATGCTGCGCAGCCTGTCGCCAAACGCAGCCCCTCCAATCCAGGACTTTCCTTCCTTCCTTTATTCCCCTCCTGCCGCACCGCGACTGGATATAAACTTTACAACGTCTGTGCGAACGAAATCCCTTCATTCTAAAGTGCTGCTTCGTGTGAACGGAGCCTTGGACGCGGGTAGAGGCGCTCGGGAGGCTGTTTTTTAAACCAAGTCAGACCATGGCTCCATCTACTCAGGCTCCTCCAACCTGGCGCCCTCTAGACGTGTTTGACTACATCTCCCAGCATCCCCAGCCAGAGTGGCCAATGGGAGCTGCCTCTGCTGCTCACTGTCTTTGGACCTGCTTTCTCTGGGCAGTGCCACCTAGATTAGGGTGACCATATGAAAAGGAGGACATCTTTAACAGTTATATTGAAAAGGGAATTTCAGCAGGTGTCATTTGTATATATGGAGAACCTGCTGAAATTTCTTCTTCATCACCACAGTTAAAGCTGCAGGTGCCCTGCCCTCTTTTAAATCTGGTCACTAGTATAGCTCCTGCAGCTTGAACTGTTGTGATGAAGAGGGAATTTCACCAGGTTCTCCATATACACAAATGACACCTGCTGGAATTCCCTTTTCTATGGAGCTTTTAAAGATACAGGAGCCCTGCCCTCCTTTTCATATGATCATTCCAACCTAGATGGCTGGTCACGGCAGGGGCAGTCACTTCATCTTCTCCTTCCCTCCCCTGCCCTCTCCTTCGGTGTATTGTGGCAGTGGGCATTGGTCCAAATTAGCCCACTCCTCTGTACCACCCAGCGAGCAGGGCGAGTGAGCGGGAAAGGTGGTGGCCTGCGCCTCCTCCCTCGCTACCTTGGGATGGCGAAGTCCAGTTCCTCCTGCAGCATCTTTTTTTTTTAAAAAAAATTCTTTATTAAACTTTATTTAACAAAGCGGTTTATAACATACAAGTCAGACAGCGTTCCTAATAAAGACACAGAGACCTCACGATTTCTGTAGATGCCAAACCAAGCTTGTTTCCTTCAATTTACTATGGCCAAAGGAAGATTAGTTAAACCAGAGTTGGATGTCACATCTGTACCATTGATGTAATCGAGAAAAGGAGACCATATTTCATTGAAAGGGTCATAGCTAAGTTGGCCCAATGAAACTGCGGTGGTAGGTTAATTTTTCAGAGCAGGCTATATCCGACACTTTCCCTTTCCATCCAGTGAGTGTAGGGCCCTTCGGATCCTTCCAATGTTCAGCGATTTCTAAATGAGCTGCCTTAAGGAGGATAAATACCAATTCTTTATGGGTAAGGGAGGGGTTTAGAGCATTGGGCAGGGACAGCAGGGCCAGGCTGGGTTCTGGCAAGATTATCTGATCAGTGGCCTTAGAAATTATATTGAAGATAGTTTCCCAGAACTGCTTCAGGGCCTTGCACTCCCAGCATCACCCAAAGAAATAGTATGCGAAAGCAGGTGGAGCATTCCAGAGGGACAGGGCAGGTGAGCAACTGCTCCTGTAAGAAGGAGGCGTTGCCGCCTTTCTCCTACCCACCTGTGATCACTCATTCACTCACTCTGGCTGGCAGGCGAGCAGGGTAGATCTGCACTACGGCTCTATAGCGGTATTGAGGTGCACTCATAGAGTTATTTCCTGCTTTTTATTCCACATTCGTAATGATTTGACACAGCAAACGGAGGCAAGACTCTGCTCCTCTGACTCAGTTTTTCTCTTGCTCACTCTCTCTGGACACTGCAGCAGGGTGGACTGGGCCTGTGCTTTGCGAGAGCGTGAGCCGCCACCTCTGCCCGCTCGCTCATCCTCTCTCTCTAGGCTGTATGGCATGCAGGATTGGTCATGGAAGGAGCAGCCACAACATAGGGGGCTTAGATTCCGTTATCAATTATCGCACAGGTAAAACAAAAGGGGAGCATTGGAGGAGTGCAGCGTCATGAAATTGACCAGGAAACTTGCGTGAGTGGCCAGTCATAGCTCTTAGTCTCACTTGCTCACCTAAAGTCTTCCTCTGGGCAGTGTAGTTGTGGGGATTTTGCCCACTAATCCAAATCCTCCCTTTTGTGCTCTCCCCCTCCCCTGGGAGAGGGGGGGGGGACAGAGAAAGGGAGTGATCCAGAGGAGGTAAAGCAGGCATTAATGTTGTTGTTGCCTGCTGAAGACCTCTATATTTCTAGAAGCTTTCCTTGATTTGACCAGCTACAGTTTTTATGAGTATTCTGTTTTTTAGAAAAACGTTTAATAGGGTGTTTCATCCTTTTTATCTTTTATTCTTCACCACTCTGGAATCTCTTTAGATGTGGAATATAAATGTAAATAAATAAATAACCTGGAGTAGATTTTTGTGTGGAAGAACTGCAAGCTCCTTTCAGAGCAGCTATCATGAAACTCCTGGGCTGGTCCACCCTATCTCCTATAGTATTGCTTCGTCAAACCATTCATAGGCTGCAGAATGTTACTGGCTCAAAATATGTTGCTTATGTTTGCATCATAAAGCTGTTGAATATTTGTTGCAAATACTGGGCTGAAAATTGGTTTAAACTGGTTTATCTGCTGAGCTGGGTGCCAAGTATATTCTGGAGATATTAAAAGAAGTTAATGATGTAATTGTGTGATTTTCTTTTTTAAAAAAAATGCTCTCTCTTGAGTTTTCAGATTTAGAAAGAATAGGTTGTTCAGTAAATCTGCAGACCTTTCCATAATAGAAGTCCATGCAGAGTGCTTTGGTGATAAACAGTGAAATCTCGACCCCATTTAAGTCAATTGGAGTCCTGCTTTTGACCCCAGTGAAGTCTAGCTTGCTTCCGCAGTATCTACTTCTTCTTTGTGTTCCAGGTTCAAAGTATTTTTCAGTCATTAAGATGAATGGGATGTCTTAATGTTATTAATGAGTTAAGTAGCAGTGAGTTCCTCAAGAAACATAAGATTAAAGGATGTAGTATATTTTATGTATGGTTTGGGGTAATAAATTTTCCCGGCTCATGCATTTTTCTGCACTTGGGAACACGAGTGTACCGGAACCCTTTCAGATACTTTATAACAGGCACTTTATTATAAATGTAACACCTAATTGGGGTCCCAACAATCATAAATTTGCAGCACAGCATATTATGTCATGAGCGGCAGTGAAATGGCTATAGCTCTTGAGTGTATGGTGCTAAGATCTTCAAGAGGTTTCAAAGTCAACACTTGATGGACTGTTCCAGGGATCAGGACCATCAGTTGAAAGCTAGATGACAATTACACACACTTTGCCAAGTGAGTATAACACTTCAAGCTCTACACCATGCATAATTTTGCACACCTCTATCATGTTTCTTCCCCCCTCCACCCAAGCTAAACAATCCCAGCTGTTATAACCTTCCCTCATAGGGGCGATGCGCCAGCCCCTTGACCATTTTAGTTGCCCCTTTCTGCCTAATACTGAAATCTGTGGTCATCCCCTGAAGCTGATTGGTGGGAGATTCAGGAGAGATGAAAGGAAAGACTTTTTCACACAGCACATATTTAAACTATGTAATTCATTAACAAAAGATTCAGTGATGGCCACCAATTTGGATGGTTTTAAAAGGGGGGTGGATAAATCCCTGGAGGAAAAAGTTCCTTCAGATTTTTTTGGGGGTGTGTGTCTCCTTCCCTCCCACAACTCACCCCATTCAGCAGGATCTTGTGACTCTCAGTGTAGCATTTTTAAGGGGATGGAGAGGCTGCTGTTGGAAAGTCAGGGAAGTCCACTTCTGCCAGCACAAGGAATCCAGCCCAAATCTGGATCCAACTCATAGGATTGCGCTTAATTTCATGTTGTTACAACCTATGGTCACACAATAAAACAGCCCCTATGGTGCTGACCTTGGGGCTGTTTTTGCTACTGCCCCATCACCTGCTGCTCTCTTGCTGGTCATTCGTGCCTCTCCTGGTTTGCAGGGCCCAAGACCTCTCCCCCAAGATCCAGTCCTACCTGCTACAGAGAGAGCCCAGGTGCTACATTTCTGCGCAGCTGCGCACAGATTTATGAAGAAACATATTCACGCTGCGTCTCGGCGTACACGTAATCAATAAGGGCCCTTTGGATAGAAGCAGACTGAAACGAACCATTACACTTTTCCTCAGAGTCCTTGAGGTGGCAGCAACACTACGTTCAACTTCTGTCGTACGTTGGAAGTGTGAGGCTAAAAAAAAAAGGCACTAAATCAAAACGATCCTGTTTGTTATCGTTTTATGGCCCAAACATTAAGTCAATAAAACTTATCTGGAATGTCATTTGCATTGTATACAATTTTTACTAGTTTATTCAACTATGTTTTAAAAGCACGTTTTAAACAGCTAAATGAAGAAATGGGTGATAAATGGCGGGGAAGCTGGGAACTTGTCTAACGCTATAGTAAAATGGAAAGTCCCTTTCGGAGCACTGTTGTTCTAAAATATTCTTTCCAAGAGGATTTGATAGCGCAATAATGTCTTGTGTCTCGACTAACTGTAGTTAATGTCCTAATGCCTGATTGAATATTTTCCCGTTTCTTGTCAGACTCTTTTTATTCATGATTATATGCGGGAAGGTCATCTTGTTATATGGCTTCTTTTCAGCAATGGAGAACGTGTTTGTTTCTTTTAATAATGAGGAATAATGAAACTTATTTATGTAGAAGTCAGAGAAATTTATTGAAGAATTACCACATGACTAATGTGAATAATAATAATAATAATAATAATAATAATAATAATAATAATAAATAAAAACTTTTAATAGCATATTCATTACTACAAAGCTTGCTGGTAATGAAACAGCTGTAAGAAAGTCCAAGTCCGGCATGAGGTAATAATGCTTATGTTGGTCTCAGGACTTGATTACTATGCATTTCTTGCTTGTCAATTATTATTGGATTAGCAGTTTATAATTAGATAATTATTTAAGATGGAGGATATTATTAAATAATGTTAAAAAGCCGCTTTTGAAGCCATACGGTTTTTGTGTGCGTGTGTGGGAAAGGGGGGGTTGTAATTTCTTGCTGACGTGACATTTGTATGTCAGGAGGACATATAATTAATTGTGCCCATCATGCTACTTTACAATTCAGCAATTTGGATCAAAGGACAAATGATAGTTTGGTTCAAATCGTTTCAAGCATACTGAAGGGACTGAACAATAGATTCTTTCAAACATGCAAACATATATTACTGCTTGCATATTGTCTGTCGCTAAACTCCAAGGGCTGAAACAAACCTGGCATAGGAGTTCTACAGTGACTACTGTCCTGATTTATTTGTTTTAAAATTAACCAAAAGCAGCCATCTCAGGGTCTGATTTTGATAGGAACAATGACACTGGTGGAGAGATTTAATTCATTGCCCCATGCCATTTTTCAGATCTAAATCTCCTAGAAAACTGCTATGAACTCCTCAGCAGAAAATAATGTCTGTATTCCCCACTGTAATGGAGTTAATAACTTTGTGGGGGGTGGGGTGGGGGGCGGAGGAAGAGTTAGAGCTGGGAAAATAGCACAGGGGAAGGGGTTAAAGCTCTTGGGAATATTGCAACCTTGTCTGCAAGTTACTAGAAGGGGACAGTGTTGCAGTTAGTTAGTTCATGAGAATGTTGACCACAGCTAGCCCTAGGATCTCTATAGCTTACAGTGTGGTTTCCTGTGATTTCTTTCTTTTGCTTCTCCCCTTCCTTTCCCCCACCCCTCTCTCTGACCTCCACCATTGCTGGGAGTACATGTGTTTGCTCCCTTGCTCCTGCCCATATAATGGAATGCAAAATGGACTGAACAAACCCTTTTTGAAACTCTACACTGTACCTGCATTTTATATGCAAGAATATTTGTGAATAAAACCATTTTACCTTTTCTTCACTTTTCTTGTAAGTATGTGGGACTGGTAAATGCTCATTCTTTGCCTTTTGTTTTCTCTCTCTCTGCTAATTGCCTTTCTAACAGGTGGCATCATTACTAAATAATCCCATCAGAAGCTAGGCAAGCCATGTATCATACTTTATGTAGGGCAGTCCTCCTTTTAAAGTTACCCATCAGCAGTTAGCAGTTGGACAGCAGAATGAGCAGAGATATGGTGAGATACATTATATTTTTATTTAAATCACAGTGGTTATTTCTAAACTTGCATCTGAACATATCAATTTGCATATGGGATTTTTATGTAAAACTGTGCTTTCTTTTCTCCTCTTGTTTTGGTGAGAAATTTCCTCTTTTTTGGTGATATATAAGCAGTCGCCCTACAAGTCTACTATACATTTTAGCAAGGGTTAGGGTTAGCACAGAGACACCCCACCCCTGTAAATGGGATGAAAAGCCAATAACCATTTACTACAGCTAGCAATGGTTAAGGTTTCTGCTTATAATGCTTTGTTATGCTGAAAAACTGGGAGCCAGCTCATTTTGACAATGCGCTCGTTCAATATTCAGTAGCAAGGATACTCCATAAATTCATATATTTGAGCTCAAGTTTGCTTATGATGTTGAAATACACATATTGCTTTATTTCTATTAGCTTTTGCCGATTCAAATGCTTATAAAAGTAAAACCCTTGCAATAATCCGAAGGCATAAAACACTGCCAGAATGATACAATGTAATATACAAGAAAACATTCTGGATAACTTCTCCTTTTTTGTTTTTGAATAACATTAGCTAAATGAGCATGCATGCTTAGAGCGAGTGGTGTGGAGTGCCATTGAGACTGCCGTGAACCAAGGAATACCCCATTCAAAGCTTGCCTCCACCATTAACTCAATAGCTGGCATTTGAGAAGCCGCTCATCTCTTTCTGCCCCACATTTGTGATATGGTTTTAATATTTCATACCTCCCAGGACTCTTGTAAGGAATCCGAAGGAAATGGATCTAAAGTGCTTTGATTTCTCTAAAGTTAGGGAGGATAGCGACGTCTGGCAGGATTCACTTGCTGTCTTATGTGGCAGTGATGGCTGCCATTTTGAATTTCCTGAAATGTCGTGGATTGGACAATGTAGTGTTGCTCCAATGCATTGTGGGAACTTAAAATGGTGGGTGGATGCCTAACCACTGCAGCCAGTAAAGATCATGGGGGCAAGTAGGGACCCCAACCAGTATGGGAGTCCACTATCGGGCGCTTTGGTGGAGTGCTTCCCTGGTACCAGTCCTGTCTAAAATGGTATCAAAATATAACTTAGGGCACAATCGTCTACATGGTTAGGCAGAAAAAAGCCTTACAACACCCAGCATCCCACCAGCCAGCCATTGTGCCCTTATTCAATTTATTATTTGAGCGACTGCTACCCTGCTTTTCTATGGCATTACTTTCTAAAGTGGCTTACAAATTTATAAACCATAGGAACAGAAAGCAGGTAAAACACACGTTAAAAATTCACACTACACAGTAACAGCAGCAGTGCAGTTAATCTATCTATCTATCTATCTATCTATCTATCTATCTATCTATCTATCTGTGAAATATTCCAAGACATAGAAAGCCACCAAGCATTAAGTGGCTGGTTATGTGCCAAAGGCAGTCTAAATGTAGGGAAAAAAGGAGTGTATAAAGAGGCAACCGTGAGTTCATCCTGGGAAATCTGACAGATGGGCCCAGGCACTCTGCACCACTAGGATACCTTGTGGGTAGAGGAAATGGCTAGTCAGAGTCACCACCTTTAATGTGGCAGGAAGAGAGATAGTGGCCTTGTTCGTACAACACGCTAAGCCATGATGGTTAAGCATTCTCAGCTAACCATGACAGCTTAGTGTGTTGTGTGAATGACATTTTTTCTAACCAAGTCACATTCAGTTGTTATCTGACTGAGAAGGAACAGGAACACAAAGACCCTGAGTGTTAACGAAGCTGGAGGCCAAATGAGCATGCCTGTATGTTGCTCCAACAAGCAGCAGACTGAGAATGAGCATTAAGTATGGGTTTGGCTTCCCTTTGGGTGGTTAGGGTTGGGGTAGAAACATGTGAAATACATGAATAAAGCAAATATGTAAGCCCTTGTTTATCCAGATGCTGTCATCTGCAAAGCCAATAATTTCCCAGTCATGGGGTGGGGTTGGGGTGGGTAATTTTTGTTCAGACCATGGCAGAGGAGTGGAAGTGTTAAATATGCTTCCTTGTGTGATGTCGTCCTGAATTGAATATCCCCTCCCAATTCCAAGTTTGGCCCTAATTCTGGGACTCAGAATGTCATATTAATTAATTAATTAATTAATTAAAAACATTTATATCCTGCCTTATACCATTAAGGCAAGACCTTATCCATAGTCCCAGATGTATAGGGCTGTGGTTACCTAGTGGAGGGAAAGCTATTATTTCTCCCCATGTCCAAAGGCGCTCCAGACCTAATGTGCCTTGACTCCAATTAATCCATGACTATCTCAATGTTTTGGCAGTTGTCTTCTGTTTCCCTCTTAGTTGTTAAAAATGACTCTGTACTTTATTGTCTATTATGGAGTAGTTTTCCACAGCAAATTGTATGGTACGCCTATTATTCTTCCAGTGAAACTCTCTTAGAGTACAAATGCCGTCCTCTTAACATTGCCAGTAACTGTATTAGGAAAATTAATTCCTCTGTGTTTGGATTTCTGTAATTTTGTTGGTTTAAAAAATAATAAGATGGTGGAGTTGCATGTTGTTTTATTTTTTTGTACATTTATTCTTGGCACAAGATTCACACTGTCCAGAAGGCAGCGTTGATCTTGATGGATAGTTTCATTGTTTATGGGAATTCATTTGCAAATACAAGTCCAATGAATTCATAGGGCTGTCCTGTGTGTTTCTCAATTTTTCAGTTCCTGTTGTTGTGCTCTAAGATATTGTTCAGACCATTTGGTAACTTAAGAGACCAGTGCCTAAAAGCGTTTAGGGAAAACACAAACAACTTAACCTAAACAGGTTTATTTAGAACATCAGTGGCAAACTCAAATAAGCCTGCAATCCTGTGTATATATTTCAGCCAGGTTTGCTCTGTTTTTCAGAGGATTGTCCCAGGGAAAACTCCATCCACCTATTATCCCTATTTTCAGAAAGTGACTACATTTCTCAGTATCTGTACTGCACTGCATCTGATTTTTATACCATATTAGGCTGTAGATAGGTATAGATCCCATGAAAAGCTACAACTCTGTCTAGCATGCTGCCCTTACTAAGTCTCCCAGCAAGCTGATAATTTATTTTGAAAATAAGTGATTTATTCCAAATGGAGAAAAAACATACAGATAATTTCACATTTTATTGTAATGTATAAAAAGCCCATTTTGCATTCCTATGTACATGTTCACTGAACTGAGTCACATTGAACTCAGTGTTACTTGCTTCCAGGTAAACAAGCTTAGGATGAGCCTGCATGTGTGCTTAGGGTCATAGCCTTAAGTTAGGATAAGGCTGCCATTGCTACTTCTACTTTTTAAATATGGCAACCTGAACCTGAACATTGTGGGCAGAATCGTGCCTTTGCATGCGTGACCAGCCCGGGTGTTTCTGGTCTTGTGGAATGGAACGGTAGCCCTTCCAGAAGCAAGCTCCAAAATGAGGAAAAACGCGCAAGGACACCATTGGATATTGACCGGAACTGGGAAGTAAGACACTGATTTCAATGGGACTTAAATCCATAAAACATCCTTAGGATTTATTACAAGTTAAGCCCTAAATTTATCTCCCTCTTATCATATGTTTGACAGGTCTTCAGTCAACCTTTCCTTCTGTTGGGACTAAGATAAAACACATTTGTTAAACATCACATTTCAACAGATCCAGCAAGGAGCTTATATTACATGGCAGTTAAAGCTATGAACTGGCAAGAAAGCTATCAAGACTGATCTCTTCCGGCAGGCCTATCCAGTAGAATTTTAGGATGCTTTTAGGATGCTTTTAGGATGTTTTTAACAGTGTATGCTACGTTTTTAATCAGTATTTTATGTATTTTATGATTGCTGTTGTTCCCCGCCTCGATCCAATCGGAGAGGCGGGTAATAAATAAATAAATAAATTATTATTATTATTAATAATAATAATAATAATAACAATGAACGTAAGCTCTGTGGGAGGCCTTAGGTTCTCTTTCGTGGCAATATGAGGCTACCTTACTGGGTTGTTGTAAAGCATAATATATGTAAGAACTTACAGCATTATTCTTAAATTCTCAGTAAATGCCAAGTATTATATTGACATGGTGTAACAGTTTGTACTGACTATTGTGCAGCATCGCAATGTCAAAACCACAGAGTTACACAGTTAGAGTAATAGAAGTAGTTATAGTATTTTAGTCAGAAAGAGCAGTGGTTCTGTCAGGGAGTTCTGGCTCCATTTTTCTGTGGGCTCTTGGGGAAGAAACCCAATGCCCCCCCCCCCCCCGTCATGATTCCAAGTCGTCCCACTGAGATGTGACACCATAAAGAGGACTGCTGTGCAATCCACAAAATGGATTTATTTAGTAAATGGACACCTCTTCACACCTGATGGGAGTGTGAATGCTAGGAGCAATCCTCTCCGCATAATTAGCCTAACAAAGCAAGGCAGTTGCCTATCAACTAAATGGATGGTTTCCCGCCATGCCCCAAAGGGTTTTTACCAGACCCCTCCTTCAGGGAGGGTCTTCAGGCTGTAACTTCTGTCATGTGGCAAGTCTGGCAGACCACCTCCCACCTCATCTCAGCTCTGCTTGCTTGACCCTGTGGTGGACTCTGGGATCTGTCAATTCTGACGCTCCCTCCCCCTCTGATAAAGACTGAATTCTCAGGGTGGGTGGAGAAGGGGAAGGTGATCTCTGAGCCTGGGCCTTCTGTTTGATAAGCTCTTGGAGAATTTCCTCTCCTGCTTCCTCATTCTTCAGCCTCCGAGTCTGATTCGGAATTCACACCAGGGAGACCGGGCCACATCCTGACACCCTCCTTCAGTGAGTCTACCTTCTCACCATCCCTGTCACCAGCAACTATTGCTCTTCATCCTCTTTCTCCTCATCACTATCACTTCTGTGCTTGACAGTCACCTGTGAGACCCAGTGACTAAGTAGACAAAGGCCTCTACGGCTTCTCCTTTTCACCACCACCACTGCCAAGGATAGAGTGAAAGGCAAGTGAACAGGAAGATTGCCATGGTGAAGAACAGGAGCAAGTCTGGGGGGTTCTTGTCGGTGGGCCACCGCTGCGGAGTGGGCCTTTACAGGTGCCCAGTCATGCTTACCCTTGGTGCCAGTCCCACACAACTTGGGGCAGGAGAGGTGATGCATTGGTAGTAGTTAGCTGAGGCATAGGTTGAGATAAAACAAGGCTGGATAAGGCAGGGGCACAGAAATGATGGAATCCTATGGCAGCCAAGACTGGGCCTCATTGCTGCTCAGAAGAGAGAACAGAGAAAATCCAGGAAGTATGCATATATAGGAAGTTGAGAGTCTTGTCATTGGATGTTGTGGATCACATTACTGGATGTCTCATCAGAACAGACTTTTAGAAGCTCCAAAGCAGCTTCTTGTGGGACTAACGTACCCGTATTTCTCTGCCCAGCTTTCCAGGGTTGACAAAAAGTATAGGAGCTTCTTAGGATCCAGAGTTTGTGACCCAAGTGCCTGGCAGTTTCCTAAATACTAAATGTCTGGGCACTGGTTACTTGAAAGACTGTCTTCTGAACCTTAAGAACCTCTTCAGGGGCCCTGCTTTGAGTGTCACATGAGGCGAGTATCCACTAGAGAGAGGTCCTTTTCAGTGGTGGCACCACAGATATCGAACAGCCTTCCTAGGGAGGCTCACCTGGTGCCACCTTATTCACCTAGGTCTTTTAAATAGCTCCTGTCTTATAGCCTTGGCCCGTTAGCTGGAAATGTCACATTTTAATAGTGTGTTTTGTTTTTCTTATTTTATACTGTGTGCTGTGAGCCACCAAGACAACTTCTGCTATGGGGCATCTATATAAATGTAGAAATAAACAAATAAATGAATACTGGATTAGAATCCCATGGCTGTGGGATCCATCCAGGTGGGCTGCCTTAAACGTCACAACACGCCGAGCAAATGGGTCCGCTTCCTAGTGAGGTGGTGGAACCTGACACAATTGATCCCGAACAAAGAAGAAACATATTCTGTGACTGAGAATAGAATGTCCAGCGCCCCCACTGAAATTCTTTAACCAGTCTTGTATGTGGCCATCTCTTGTTACATCAAATATATATTTTTCCCTTTGCTCTGGCTATAAAACTAAGTGCACCATTTCAGCAAATAGATGGCTTGGATTTGTGTTGACTTTCAAGTCAGGCCAACAGGCATTTCATAAAATAAAAAAGGTGGGGGGTGGAGAAAGAGAGCCATCTGCTACTTCGTTTTCAGATAACAGAGGCAGCATGATGTCCAACCATAAGATCATACTGTTTGGTTATGTACAGCACTAATTTGTCCTGTGATATCAATGAATCAGAGGAGAGTTGCTGAAAGGAGAGAATCAAAGGGGGAATTAATCTCCCCCTGATAGCAGGAGTAATTTCAAAAGAGACCCGTTTTGCTGAATTATCCATATCTATCTATCTATATAAAAAGCGCAGAGTTTGTGCGGTTCATCAGATCAATATCACAGTTGCTGCACAAATGCAGTGTGTGAAAGTAAGACCAATGTCGCTCAATAGCCTATCAGAAATGGCATTAACAGAGAGCCAGAAAGGGTGGTGGGCAGGAGAAGAGTCAATTCAAACCTCTTGATAGGAAAATTGTCTTGAGTGTGCGTGTGTATGTGTGCGCAAGGCATGTGGTATAGGTGATGATATACAGATTACTGCAGGATTGGGAAAGGTAGTTGTTGATTCAATCTTTCCTTCCTGGTATACTGTTTTCATGATCTGCTAGTCTGTTTGGAAATGTGGTGGGAGGAGGGAAGGAAAGGATCTAGACCAGGGGTGGGAAAACCCTGGAATACTGGCCAGATTTGGCCTTGCAAGGGCTCCCCACCCAGCCTGCAGAAGGCCCTAAATAGGCCTTCCTTGAAGTCCTCAGCCCAGTGGTGTAGTGCAGCTAGGTGAAGGAGGAGACTGTTGGGAATATTTCAACCTCGTTTGGAGGTTACTGGAAAGCAACAATGTTGCAGTTAGTTAGTTCATGGGCATTTTGACCACAGCTAGCCCTAGGATCTCTATAGCCTCTATAGAGGGCCTTCTCTGTGGTGGCTCCCCAACTATGGAACAATCTCTCTGATGAGGTTTGCCTGGCATTGACATTACTAACTTTTCAGTGCCACGTCAAGACTTTTCTCTTCTCCCAGGCATTTAGCAATAGGAAATGAGTCTGGGTCTGTTTTTTAGGCTCATAGTTTTTGAAGTTGTTATAAATGTGGTTTCAAATGTAGTTTTTAATGTATGTGTATATAGTATGTTTTTGTGGTTTTTAATTTTTGTATATTGTTTTTAAGTGTCTTAATATTATGTAAACTGCCCAGCATCTACGTTATATTCATTTTGATACCAGGTGAAGGCCTTTTTATTTTCTCAGTATCTTTACAGTTTGTCATCTTAGGTTTTTTTTTAAAAAAACTTTGCTGTTTTAAATCTGCATTTTAAATCTGTCTTAATCTCTGCATTGCTGCTTGGTTTTTATCCTGTGTGTGCTTTTATATTGTACTTGTATACTGTGTTTTTATACTGCTCTTTGTTTTATACTTTGAATAGTTGTCACGGTTTTAATGTTTTGTGAACCACCCAGAGAGCTTCGGCTATTGGGCGGTATAGAAATACAACAAGGTGTCCGTGGTGAAAAATGAATATAGTTTAGAAAGAGACTGAGAGAGATACAGAAACAGAGACGGAACTGGGTTTGGTGTGAGAAGTAGATGTTGGCTATCTGTTGGCATGTTTAAGCTACTCCTCCATCTATGTTCAACCTGTATTTTTGTAAATATATACAAGTATCACAAAATTATTCCAAGAAGCCTTTCCTTAATATGCAGCCTTGAATCTCTGTTTTTGCTTCTTTAAAATTTTGTTTTAACTGTTTTATTCTGTTTTTATTTTCATTTTATCTTGTACTCCGCTCTGAAATTTTTCAATGGGGAGCGGTATATAAATATTCTAAATAAATAAATAAATAAATAAATAATAAAATGCCAATTAGCCTCCATTGAACTCCTTTGAAAGGGAAACTAACTTGGGTAAGTGCTGCATCCCTGGAACTTCTCACCACTTGGAAAAGTGTAATGATATATAAGATTTAGTTGATAGCACTTCCCCGGTGCTGCCCTTTGTCTAAGCACCACATGAGAGCAGAACAACCTGCTTAAAAACTCTGTCTGTCTTCTGAAAGGTTTGGATTACTGAAAACATAATGGATAGTGCCTGTACACTGGCTATTTGTTTACCAGCATCCCATGTGCTTCCTTAGATTCTCTCAAGCTAATATTTCTTATAAAGACACAACATGTGGAGCTTCCGACGGAACCCAACAGAGAGAGGTGCAATTAAGAATGTCGTGTAATAATGCATTCTTCTCCTTATGCGCAGCGTGTGTGTGGGCGTCAAAAATGCAATGGCCCAAAGTGCTGAGCTTTGTACTTTTCTTTCTCTCTCTCATTTTTTTGAAGCGTGCGCGCACACACACACACACACACACCACAGAACTGTGCTATGAGGAGTTTTTAGCTGTTTTAGTACAGATGGAAGTAAAAAGGGGAAAAAATGAAGCCAAAACAATATAATTATAAAAAGATGCTAATTGCTTCCAACCTTTGTCTACATGTAGTTAAATAAGGGAGCATGTAGGGGAGGGTTTGGTACTCTCTTCCCTTGTAAGGGTTTGCCTTTTGAGAGGTTTATTGAATTGGGAAGGATCAAAGTTGCTAGGATCTTAGCTGTGCCCAGACGCAGACAGCTTAGGAGGCTCTTCTGCTAGAAATGTAATAATAATAATAATAATAATAATAATAATAATAATAATAACGATGATGATGATGATGATGAAATGTTCTGGGATAAAGGGGAGTCACTAGATTTTGACAGACACCTCAGAGGCTGCCATTCTGGAAAGCGGGAAAATTAGTGTAAATCCCATGTCACCATGGGGTGCTAGTAGTCTGAGAATGATTGGATGAAAATATATTTGTCCTTTCCCCCTTGCGATTGTGTTTCTGCCTCTTGTTTTACTCTCTCTTCTCCTTCTGGTATCCTTTCTGCTCTTTCTCCTCAGCTTCTCTTCCTTCTCCACTATCGCCAACTGACTTTCTTCAGTGTGTTTCCCAGCATTCTCTGTCTGTCCTACCATTGGCTCAGCACTCTAAGAGCTCACAGGAGTAAGCATTATTACCCGTGCGCAGACACACAGACACGGTGTCACGTGTTACATGGCATGCACAGTGTGGGGCGTGTACATTAGCCCGAGGGTTCATTAACCTCCCCTTTGCCTCATTCCCCTTTGTCTTTATTTCTTCTCAAGCTGCCCAAAGCTCGAACTTTGAACGGTTTTGAATTTTCACTTTTTCTGCATGTCTACGCTGTTCCTGCTTCAGTTTAAGGGGACTTAACCGTCACACCCACAAGCCCCCACAGTTACCTCTAGGAGAAGAGATAGTGGTAGGTTAGAGCCAGAAGAGGTAGCACAAAGATTTTTACTTCTCCGGGCCCTGCTGTGGAGGAGGAACTGAGTACTTATGTACTCTCTGATGCAGGCTCCTGGAAGGCGTGGAACAGTAGAAGCACCTCTTAGTTATCCTTTTCCTGGCCGGCTGAAAATTCTGGTGCAGTTTCCTTCTGCTCAGTTCCAAGTCTGAACTCCTTGGATGGACAGTGCCTCAGCTGTTTCAGCTCTGGTGTTCACCGTGCTGGACAGCTCCCTGGACAGCCTCACTAGAAAAGACAAGGAATCCAAGCTAAGCGTGAAGAGGAAATGGGACAATTTGGTTCAGCACCTGCCCAGCAACTGAGCCACAGACTTTCTCCTCACCCCCCTCACATGCCCGGCCATATTAGCCTATGCAATCCAGATCACACTAGAGCTCAGATGGGCTCCAGAAAGCTAACAAATTGTTCCCGTTTTCTCTAGGAAGAGAACAGATGCTGTATCCGATTTCCACACAGGCTAGAGGTAGAGAGCCAGTGAGAAGCTAGTACAAGGATACCTGTCTGTTTAGCAGGCTGCCTTTGCTAAGCCTCCCAGCAAGCTGATATCTGACTTTTCTTCTAATGCTTTAGGCCACCGGGACCTGCTGTTTACTTTTAATTAGTCATTTATGCAATTGCTAATTGCATGAATAACATCTCACCTAGTTTGGCCCTTAGGCCTCCTCAACTTTGTTAAGCTAGGCAGAAATAGGTGTGTGTGTGTGTGTGTGTGCATGTGTGCGTGCGTGCGCATGTGTGTGTGTCTAACCTGATTCCATCTTGCTGCCTAAAGTCAGGAATTTAGCAGCCATGAACATCTGAGTGAGAGTTCTTGAGACTATTCTATTGCTCCCTTCTGAGATGATGGCATTTTTTGCATGATGAGTGAATCCCTGGAAGAGATAGTTGGTATTGCACCCATTATTCTTGCTTCTGACTGCACATGCTCATCTGACCTTCTGCACAATGCCTACACATGTACAATTTCTACCATGCCAGTTTACACTGGGGGAAACTTTGGTTGAATAAATCAGAACACAGTGAGTGTGTGTACTGCTGATCTCAGTCTACATGTTCACTGGCCATGAGAAAAGGGCCTGTAAATGTAGTTGGAAACTAGGATTGCCAGTTGTCAAGAACATATATTTCACTTCAACTTCCCACTGTGCAAGTAGAAATCTAGCACATCAAAGGAGGCAAATTCTAGCTATGTCCTCTTTTGGGGAGGGGCTGAAGTCAATGGTAGAGCATCTGCTTTATTTATTATTTATTTATTTATTAATAAATAAATAAATAATTTATTTATTTATTAATAAATAATTAATAATTATTTATAAATAATTATTATTCGGCCCCACCGAATAATAATTTATTCGGTGGGGCCACCACCGAAAAGGCCTTATCCCTCATTGCCACACTCCGAGCCTCTCTCAGAGTAGGCACCCGGAGGAGGACCTTAGATGTTGAACGTAGTGACCGGGTATATTCACGTTGGGAGAGGTGTTCCTCAGGTATTGTGGTCCCAAGCCGTGTAAGGCTTTATAGGTCAAAACCAGCACCTTGAATTGGGCTTTGCACCTTGAATTGGGCTTTGCACCTTGAATTGGGCTTTGCACCTTGAATTGGGCTTTGCAACCAGAAGGTCTGAAGTTCAGGCATCTCCAAGTTGGACTGGAAAAACTCTTGCCAAAAACTCTGGAGAGCTGCTTCTAATCAGTGCCAACAATACTAGACTAGATCAAACAATGGTCCAACTGAGTATAAGGCAGGTCTCTATCTCCTTGATGTATATATAGTTGCAATGACCTTAACACCCATAGGGAAGCATTTGAAAAAGGCATGACCTACCTGCAGTCGAAAGTGGTACAGGTGACTCTACCATCTCCTTAGGATTGTACCACCTCATTCTTCTGCATGTGTAGAGCAGGCTTGAGTTACACGCCAAGGGAGAGCTGGAACACTGTTGTCTGTACACCCCTTGCATCCTATATACATGCCTATTTATTGTACATTGTAACCAATGTGTACAGTTGGATAAACAGTTTAACTATTCATGAGAATTTTTATGGAATGGAAAACGGAACATAAGTGCACCCAAATGGATAATGCATCTTACTCCTCCTGTGCTTGAGGGGCTGGGGCTGAGTGGTTAGGGGAGGACTCTGGCAGGGACTAGCCATTCAAGGCTATCAGTGAACCAGTGATGTGCTGGGGTGTAAAGGAGCGCATGAATCATAAGTGTAGCATGCTTCACCTGTTTTGTTGCTAGCTTTATGATTTCATGCTGCCTTAAGCATTATGATTTTGTGATTGAACTGTCCGTTTTCTGCCTTTACGCTGTAATAAGATGACAGTGAGGAAGGCCCTCCCCTCTGGCTTAGAGCAGATTTTGAATATATCAACATTTAGTCTAGAGCCGCATAATGAAAGATGCCATAGAACCACCAAAGAATTTCGTACACTCTGCCTGCCTGCATGCGGCATTTGTTTTCTTTTGCAGCAGCACGTCCTTTGCCTATTTTAAAAGCCAAGTAGTTGAGAGCTCTTTTGCTTCAATATACGCTAGGCAAAAAGACATCCTACAGAATGTTAACTGTTCAAGTCGTACCCTGGCAGCTGCCATGTGCAAAATGGCAGTTGTACATAGGAAGGGGTGTGGGTGTGTGTATGTATGTGTGTGCGTGCATGTGCACATTCTTTTATATGTATGTGCACTAAAGGCAAAATGGAATTATAGAGTTGGAAGGGACCTCAAAGATAATCTAGTCCAACCCCTTCAGCTTTAAAACCTCTAATGAACGTGATTCACCATCTTCTGAGTAACTCTGCTCTACTGTCAAACCTCTCATCCCATGGGGAAGTTATTCCTCTTTTCTGAGTCCCCCCCCCCCCAGTATGCCTACATGAATTTGTATATATCCATAGCAATGAATACATATGAAACACACACACACACACACTCACACACACACTGTTGGGCCTGTTCAGATTACACTTCTGGCTCTGTGGTTAGTGAAACTGTGGTTCTCTTGGGTTAGTACTAACCACAAGCTGTGCTGTCACACATGACGCTTTAAGCCAGGGTTAGAGACGCTAACCCTGCTGCAGACTGGGGTTAGTGAGTGAGCAGGATTTAGCAAAATGCATTGCATAAGACGTCTTAAACCCTGTTGCTTAACCAAAAGCCTTAACCAGCAGGGTTTAAGGTGTCTTCTGAACAGACTGCAGACAAATAAATATCTACTGATACTGAAATCATAGAGACGTCTTCTTAGAAATAAATTTCTTTTGAGTTCAATGAGGCATGTAGGGAAATTCAGAGGACAGCAACAAGGGAAAGGGTCTTCTTGGTGGTGACACTCTAATTATGGAACAATCTCCCCAGTGAGGCACACGTGGTGCCAATACTGTGAGCTTTTTGGAGCCACGTTAAGACCTTTCCTACCTTTAGGTATTTGACAGCATATTATAGGGTTTTTAACATAGTATATATGTTTGTGTGTGTGCAGGTATTTGTGGGTTTGTATGTTGTATGTCAATGGGTTTTATATTATGTTAAAATATTGTATTTTTAAAGGCTTTTAATCCTGGTAAACTGTCTAGAGAGCTTTGGCTATGGGGCAAGACAGAAATGTAACAAATGAAATAAAATGAGTGATTGTGACCAGATCCATGCATGCAAATTTGTCGACTTATACGCCAGGGATAAATCATGCATGCAGATAGTTCATCAATGTCATGGAGTGGGCTACAAATGCAATAGAGAAGAAAGAAGGCATTCAGACACTGAATGCAGCAAGAGCGAGCAGGCCCCGAAGATGCTTTTTGCCTCGGGGGTCGTTTTGTCGAGGATCTGATCCCGATAAAATCACTTTGGTTTGCAGAGGATTTTATATTCCTGAGGGTCCACAGAGAAGCAACCAAACCAAACTTCCATGAAAAACAGGAGGCTATTTTCAGTTGTCAGGACTTGGGAACTCTAGAACAGTGGGTGACTGGGTGGGAAGGGGTCACTCTTTATTTATTTACATCCTTTCTATCCCACTTCTGAGCCAAAAGGGCTCCCAGAACATTGCACAAATAATCAGTAAAAGAAGAGCATCCCTGTCCAAGGGATTACAATCTAAAAAGACAGGGCATGTAAGGAAAAAGGAACAGAGAGGGAAGAAGGGCAAATTAAGGCCCTTTTGACATCTAAGGATTATCTGAGGAAAATGAAGGGATCGTCCCTGCCTGCTCCCGGGATCCCCTGTGTGTCATTTGGATGCACAAGGATGATCCCAGGGAAAAAGGTAGGTGTAGAAATGGCCTATGTCTTTCAGCAAGGCTGGTGGAATGGCCCTGCTCTCCCTCAGTTCAACCTAAATTGTTTATTTGTCAGTGAATTTATTTATTCTATTTATTTATTAAAACATTTGTATCCCGCCCTATATCACAAGGATCTCAGGGCGGCGTACCGATAAGATCATGCAAACAATATAAAACAATAAATATACACAGCTAAAAACTAATGAATCCATTAATAAGCTAAAATGGGTAAAGAATTTAAAACAGTAAAGCCAATTAAAACCAATTAAATTGATAGCCCAGCTTTCGAGTGCCTGTCCATCTCTCAGGTTGGCTCACAGTAATTTAAGACCACAATAAATATAAACAAATATACATTCAGTAAAACACACATGGCCACACACATCAAATACAGAGGCAGAGACCATAGATAAAACAACCTTTTGATGAAACAAGCACTTAGCAGGCAAAAGCCTGCTGGGATAGAAATGTCTCTGCCAATTGGCAAAAGACCCTGGGTGGGGTGGAGCCACTGGAACTTAGCAGGGGAAGGGTTAGGGTTAGTGCTGTCCTTCATGGTCGTCAACCATTTCTCCACGCCAGCTAAAACACAGAGAATGGCCTCCCCAGATCTTTGGGAGTGCCCAGTTTAGTATGGGAGAAGTTGATCCATCAGGTGTCCTGAACTCAAGTCCCTCAGGGCTTTAAAGGTAATCCACATCGGAATTGTGCTCAGAAACAAACTGGCAACCTGTGCAGCCGCTGGCAGGATTGGTGCCATGAGCACTGTCCCATTATACAGTTACATGAAGCTCACAGGGAAGGCAGTGGAATCTGACACAGGCTGTTTCTACACCGGCCTTTCCCCCTGAGCTTGGCCCTGGGTGCTCCCTGTGCATCCAAATGATGCACAGGGACTCCTGGGGGCAGGGGGGATGGGCATGGGTTTTCCCAGGGAAAAAGAAACCCTGGGAAAACCCAATTCTTCTAGCAGTCCCAGGATGATCCTAAGGACTGTGGGTGGTGTGGGCACCTGTCCCAGCTTCTCCCTTCCTCCCCGTGAGTAGCGGGGATCAGCAGAGGGAAGAAGCTGGGATGGGGGCAGTCCAGGGACATCAAGGGTGGGGTGGGGAGCAGGTTCGGGGCTGTTTCTTTTTTTAAAAAAACGTACATTTCGCTGGAGCGCAAGTGTGCTCCGGCTCCTGTTACTTTTGTAAAAAATGGTGTCTGTGATGGGCGCGATGTCCCTCTTCACTTCCGGGACATTGCACGGACGTCTGGACACAGGGCGACAATCCCGGAAGCTGGAAATACCCGGATCGTTTCTCCTGTGTCCCTCTATACCCTTAAGTGTAGAAAGGGCCACAGTCAGATCTCTGAGTAAGGAGATTTCAGCCTAAGTGGAACAGTCAAGTTTAGGAAGGCAAGGTTATGCCAGATAAGTAGAATCTAGTCAAGGGAAGTACAGCAGGCTAAGTAAAGGCAGAAGCCCATTTGTGTAAAAGGCTGCTGAAATGGGACCATGGATAGCTCAGCATGAACTTTGCTGGCTAGAATTCTCCCCTACTTGAACCATAGGAGGATGTTGTCTCAGCAACATGCTAAAGCCAATTGAAGCCTTGTGTAGGCAGTCATGATCTGTAGTGTGGCCAGCTCCGCCCCCTCTGGAGGAGCTGACTAGATTGTTAAACAGTTCTTGCATGATTTTGTAGTCTCAGGCTTCTGTGAAGCTGGGGAGATGGAGGTTCTGCTGGAGGTTCATTCTCTGATTGAGAGGATGATGGCAAAGGTGTGCCCTCCAGATGTCTTGGACTGCAGCTTTCATCATCCCTGGCCATTGGCTGGGGCTTAGGGGAGTGGTAGTTCAAAACATCTACAGTGCAGCAGATTGCTACCTATAGATCAGGGTTGGGCAACTTGTGGGCCTCCAGATGTTTTGGCCTGCAACTCGCATGATCTTTCACCATTGGCTTAGCTGGCTAGGACTGAATGGAGTTGTCGGTTAAAACATCTGGAGGGCCACAAGTTGCCTACGCCTACCCTAGATGGACCAATGATTTGACTCAGTAGATAGCAACTGATCTTTCAAGCTTAACACTTCTGGGGTAAG
This sequence comes from Elgaria multicarinata webbii, assembly GCF_023053635.1. Lineage (NCBI taxonomy): Eukaryota > Metazoa > Chordata > Lepidosauria > Squamata > Anguidae > Elgaria > Elgaria multicarinata. Next base: position 16,090,254 of record NC_086184.1, on the reverse strand, counting down.
GAATGGAACAGGAAATAGGGGTAAAAGATGGAAAGCATCTTTGTAAGGTCCATCATTTGGTAATTATGTTTCCTCTTCCTCCTCCTCCACTTAGATTTTGACCCTGTCTCGGACCAAGGCTTTGCAGTCATTTCAGTCAGCCAGATTCATGCGACAACAGTGGTTCCCTCTAGATTGCAAATCTCCGAGCTATAGAAGCACTGATATAATAATTATACTTTGATATAAGCAACAACCTCTATGCAGCCACTCTTCTGTATGATTGAAATAGAAATGGGGTGGTCGGGGGGGGGGGGAGGGAGTTGAAGAGAAAGAAGGCAAGACAAAAGCAGCAGCAGCTGCTTATAGCCATCTGAAAGAAAGATGATCTCTTATCCTTGCTTCTTTTCGCTGAATAAAACTTGATGCGATCAGGTCACCGCATGGCAAACGCCGTGAGAATGTGACGCGCTCTTTATCATTATGAAACTCAAACATTCTTGAACCTTTTTATTCCGCCCTGTTCATATTTATCTTCTCAGCCTCGCCTTCAATGGGTACCACATTTGTATTGATAAATTGTAGGGATCAGGAGATGTATTGATGGGAAAGAGACAGTTCAAAATGTAGAAAGCTGTGGCTTTGCATATCATTACACCTAGCTTGCTCTTTTGCCTCTTGAATGCTGTCGATTCGGGCATTATTGCTATTCAGGCTGATAAATGACAGTAATTGTTCTTAAGTTGAAGAGCTGCCTTTAATGGGCTGATTTGCTTGGGAATTCTGAGCACCAGGGTTAAACTAGTGCATGGCTGGTTCTAACAAAATGGTCTTTTCCAGCTCAGAATAGATACTTAATTAAATTACTTTTCATGCATTTCGTAGCCAGGCACTTGGGGGTGGGGGGAAGGGGGGAAATCATAACAAGATCAGGGAATTCAGAGCAGTTCATGAGAAGGCTATGATCAGCTCACAGTTCAGATCCCTTCCCCCAACATTATCTATCTGTCTATCTATCTATCTATCTATCTATCTATCTATCTATCTATCTATCTATCTATCTTCTCTCTCTCTCTCAATCATTTCAATTCTACAGCTTTATAAGGAGAGAGCTAAATGGGATACTAAGGCTGCACTCCTATACACACTTACTTGGGAGTAATTCCCATTCCGCTCAGTGGGGCAGACTTGTGTAGGATTGGGCTATGACAGTGCAATCCTATTCACGTTTACTTAGAAGTTAACTCTCACTGTGTCCAGTGGGTTTGATTCCTTCACCATCCCCAAAGTGATACCCTCTAGGTGTTTGGGACTTCAATGCCCAGCAGCACCAAATACCAATGGTCAGGGATACTGGTAGTTGTAGTCCAACACGTCTGGAGGGCATCAAGTCGGAGAAGGCTGTTCTAGTAAGGGCGCACTCCTATGTATGTTTAAACAAAAAAAGTCCTACAACCCCCAGTATTCCCCAGTTAGCATGGCTGGCTGGGGCATGGAGTTACAGGACTTTTTTTCTATCTAAACATGCGTAGGGTTGCACCATTGGAGGCTGGTGGCTCCAATATCGGTGAGGCTGTGAATCCATTCTTGGTTTCAGTCAGAACCAACCAGAGGTCTAAAGGAGCTATCAAAGATGCTGAACTCTCTCCCCCAAGTGGGTTCAGCACCTTGGATAGTAGGGGTGTGCTCCGCTCCATTACGGATTGCTGGATCTGAAGCAAAGCGGGCCGATCCAGACCTCCGAAGCCCAGTTTCGGAGTGGATCGGGGGAGGTCTGGATCGGCTCGAAGTGGTTCGGAACAGTCCAAAGCAATTCAGACCATTCTGAAGCTCCAGACCCAGGTAATTGGGGGGGAGGGGGCTTACCTGCATCCATAGTGGTCCGGGCTGCAGCTTCAACTGCGGCCCAGTCCTCAAGCTGGAAACAGGCCGCAGCCTAATCATTGGCTTAGGGAGGCATTTTGTTCAACTCCCATCTCCTAGTGTGGAGGTAACGGCATCTCCTTTGGCAGAATCTGACTATGTCATTCTGTTAGCGCAAGTGACATTGCGTTTGTAGAAACCAGACTGTGGACTATGCACAAGAGAAGAATCCAACTAAAGATTCATTTGTACAAGCTCAGATGTGCAAGCGATTGTGCATGATGTTTGTGCAACCAGTTGTGCATAATTCTTGCACACCTAATTGTACAAACGTAATGGGCAACCGCTTGCACAATGGAAAGTTTCAGCAGAGCTCTGCTGGCACTCTTTGAGTTTGGGCAATGACACCATCAAAAGCTGCCTCTTGTTTCTGTCAAGGTGAATCTTTGAAACCAGGGATGAAAGTCAAGAAGAGTGGTGCATATGGAACTCACTACCACAAGATGTAGTGATGGCCACCAATTTGGATGGCTTTCAAATGGGGTTGGATAAATCCTGGAGGCGAAGGCTATCAATGGCTACCAGCCCTGATGGTTGTGTGCTATCTCCAGTATTCGAGGCAGTAAGCCTGTGTGCACCAGTTGCTGGGGAACATGGGTGGGAGGATGCTGTTGCACCATGTCCTGCCTTGTTGGTCCCTGGCCAATGGCTGGTTGGCCACTGTGTGAACAGAGTGCTGGACTAGATGGACCCTTGGTCTGATCCAGCATCAGGGCTCTTCTTATGTTCTTAAGAGGCATATTGCTTTGGGCATGTGGGCTACCAGAAGATCCGAGGCCAGAAATCTTGATGTGGGGGGAGTGGGATAAGTGTTTGCTGGACAGAGCGGGGTGAGGTGGGGGGAATTAATGCAGAGCAGTCAGGTAAGCTTATATATTCAAATGTATTTAAATTATGTTTAAAGGGATTCAGACTTTGTTATATTTACAGCAGACCCACTGAAATCAATGGGACCTAAGTTAGCCATGTCCCCTTAAAAACCGAGTAGGAAGCCTGCTTTGTTCCTATAGGAAAAGAAGAAACTTGCTGGAACTGATGAGCGGGTTTCTGTATTGTTTGGTCTGGGTATTTTAGTGGTCCTTGGAGAATTGCTGGCATTTGAGAAGGACGGGTGGCTATAAATAAAAAACAGAAAGCAGATGGAAGTTGCTGGCTCACAAAACTTTCTGGTCAGTGTGGAATAATTTCTCCACGTCACCTGCCAGGAAGCCTCAGCAGTGTGTTAAAACGCTGCTTCAAACTGGGTGATGTGTTTGCGAACAATTGAATTCCCATCACCATCCCTTTTGGGGCTAACTAAAGAGTGCAATCCCATGCATGTTTAGAGAGGAAGAAGTCCTACAACACCCAACGTTCCCCAGCCAGCTTTGTTGACTGGGGAATGCTGGGAGCTGTAGGACTTTCCCCTCCCCAGTCTAAACATGCAAAGCATTGCACCCTAAATTGGCATTCTATGGGGCAACAAGCTACCTTTGTCCATAGAACTAAAGTTGCCAGTTCCTGATCCGTTCAGGCAAATGGGGAGTTGGAGTCATTTAGCCCATCCTTCAGTCATTTAGCACCATTGATTATGGTAGGGCATCTACTTTGCATGCAGAAGGTCCCAGGTCCAGTCCTCGGATCTCCAGTTGAAAGGATGCAGGGAGGAGAAACATATCTGCATGAGACCCTGAAGAGGAGAAGGCAGTCGGAGCTGAGAACATTTGGCAAGATGAAGAAACAGTCAGATCTGTTGTTACGCAGGTTCTCATAGTTCTCTTGTTGTGTCTTCCTTTACATATTCTTGGTAGTTCTATACAGAGCTTCATGCCTGTTCTGAAGGTGTGTGGGTAGATTTAAACTAGCAGTGGTGTGTGTGTGTGTGTGTGTGTGTGTGTGTGAGAGAGAGAGATGGACAGACAGACAGGGAGAATTTTAATTGTGTAAGTTCTGTTCAGGTCTTGTGATTATACTGTGAGATGAGACCATCACAAATGTTGTCTTTGGACTGCAAATAGGTTGGGTGAAAATGCAACGCCACTCCTTGTTGAGGTTTCTATGGGTCACTGCCTGAGCCTCATTTACAGCTCAGCCTTATACCAGCCTTCCCCAACCTGGTGCCCTCCAGGTAGATTGCATCTCCCATAATTCCCATCCAACATCACTATTGGCCATGCTGGCTGGGAATCATGGGAGTTGCAATCTAATACATCTGGAAGGCACAGGTTGGAGAAGACTGCCATTCGCCTTCAGTTTCCCCATTCTCTTTTCATTTTCAGTCTCTGTCTTGTTGAGTGCTAGCCTGGCTTGAATCTCATCACTACATTCCAACACTTGTACCTGACTTACTACTTTGAACAGCTACTGTCTTGACCATCAGACTCTTTCACCTGTAACAGACCTGTAAGAAAGATCCTTGGGATAAGTCCTTGATCTTTGCCTACCTAGACTGCAGACGTCCAAATCCTCTATTGAAGACAGGCGTGTTCCTCCTTCTCTTGTGATCTGGTCACTGGCTGGTGTTTCTAGGGCTGGAAAGAAAGCACTCAGCACTCAGCAAAATAGGGGGTATGATAGTGTGTGGTGCAATTGGCAGCGTTAAATGGAGTTATTTATGTATAACCAAACCTGGGAACAGAAGTTAATAACTTTTGCACAAAGCCGTAAAAATGTAATAGTAATACTAAATGGACACCTTGGGCAAAATCAAGTTAGCAGTATGCATTTTGATTGGAGTCTGGTGTATAATCCGAACAAAACCTTTTCCTTTCGCTTAGGTTCATTTTTAATCAGTAGATATAGAGCAGGCATGGGAAACAGATGGTCTGTCAGCTGCATGCGGATCTTCAAGCCACTTTTGTGCTGACAATGGATCTTTGTTTGGATCTTTGGAACTTCGGAGTTCATATTTTATTTTCATCTGTTTCATATGGCCATGAAAAGACATGGGCGTCGGCTCACTTGGCTGCTGCTAAGGGAACTGCCATTGAAGTCGGAGCCTGTTTCCACGGTCCCGTGCTTTGCACGGCTTTAAATCTGGGAATTTAGACATTTGGAAATGTCAGTGACTTCAACAATTTATTCTTCATGGTGTTTCTTGCACTTCATCCCCTTCACGGCGTGAAAGTTTGACGGGGAAATACGAAGCAGAGTTGGGCCTCCTTGAAGCCATTGAATAAGCTGTTTTGGTAGTGATGGCTCCAGATTCGGAAAGGCTCTTGGGTAAGACACCCTCAATGGGTTCCCCTCCTCCAATGAGTTCACCTTCTCACCACCATTGTCATCATCTGCTATTGCTCCTCATGCTCTTCATAATTGCCACCTCTTCCTTGTCTGACAGGCAGAAAGGCGGCCTAATCTTCCCGGTTGAGTCTTCGGGCTCAGTTGAAGCAGCCATGGGACCGCGTATGGATGCAGGTAAGGGAGAGGAGGGAGGGGAGGTTTACCTGGCCCTGCTGCTGCCGCCCATGCGGCGACAGTGGCAGAGCCAGGTAAGGGGGCAAGGAGGAGGGGGGTCTTACCTGCATCCGTCCACGGTCCCTCAGCTGCTTCAACTGAGCCCGAGAACTCAAACAGGAAGACAGGAAGGCCTCCTTGAAGCCATTAAATAAGCTGTTTTGGTAGTGATGGCTCCAGATTTGGAAAGGCTCTTGGGTAAGACACCCTCAATGGATTCCCCTCCTCCAATGAGTTCACCTTCTCACCACTGTTGTCATCATCTGCTATTGCTCCTCATGCTCTTTCTCATCATTGCCACCTCTTCCTTGTCTGACAGGCAGAAAGGCAAATAGGCAGTGGCATCTACTGCTTCTCCTTCTCACCACTATGGTTGTTTGGGCCAGAGTGAAAGGCAAGTGAACAAGCAGTGGTGAAAAGGAGGAGTAACTCCACGGGACCTCTTGTCACACCTGCTGAGGTGTGGGTCCTCAGCAGGTGCCTGCCCATGCCTACCTTGATGCTGGCCCTGCATTTCAGTCCAGCTTCTGAGAGACGTTAGGGTAAAAACTACCTTGGTGGCTGTGAGAAGGAATTCAAGAAGGTCATGAACCTTTGGAACAGACTGGGTCCCTCAGTAGCTTTTTTTTACCCGATGTCCTTCTGGATTATTTGGGCAAACTGAGAGCGGGAGTCACTGTTTGTACATATCTGGAAGAACAGGTTCAACAGCAAGCATCCTCTGCAACATCATCTAAATAGGACTGCATAAATAATATACTAATGACAATACAGGTGGATCTCTAAGTTTGACCATCTTAGGAACATCAGAAGCTGCCATCCACTGAGTTGAGCCTTTGCTTTGTCTACCTCAATATCGCCAACCTCAGAGGTGGGAAGACTTCAGGTTTGCAGGAATCTGCTCTTTTATTTTACTACAACACCCACACCCACTAACTGAAGCCTGGTGCAAAACAAATGCATGTAGAATTAAAGACTGTTAGAGAACTTGATGGCCTTATCGGCCCCTTCCAACTCTACTATTCTATGATAAGTACGACAATGGAACCAATTACCTGGGGAGGTCATGGGCTCTCCCACACTAGAGGCCTTCAAGAGGCAGCTGGACAGCCATCTGTCAGGAATGCTTTAAGGTGGATTCCTGCATTGAGCAGGGGGTTGGACTCGATGGCCTTGTAGGCCCCTTCCAACTCTGCTATTCTATGATTCTAAGAGTGTGTTTTGGGTACCAGAACTGAAGAGGGGTCACAGTCTTCCACTTTCAAATCCCCTCCTAGCTACCCCAAGTGGTAAGAAATCCTTGTCAATCAATTTTAAAACAGCAATCTACCAGTGGATCCAGAAGTACCTCCTGGTCTATGCTGACTGTCTCTCCAGGGTTTCCGGTAGGATCTTTTCGTAACCCTACCTGGAGATGCCAAGGATTGAATGTGGGACTTTTTGCAAGTCAAACAGGTGTTCACCCACTGAGCGATGGCCCTTTCCCATCTTCCAGAGGACCTAGAAGGGCAGGATTTCTCTGATTCCTTGTAGCAACTGGCCGTGCCACCTGAAGCGGCTGGAAAAATAGTCCTGTTAAGTCGATATTTAACTGTATATTCACTTCTCTATAAGTCACTTTGAGGGTTGTTTTAGCTGAAGAGAGACAAATAAATTTAATCTTTCCTTTATTATTTAAACACATGTATGCCCCCTTTCTGACATAGTTAGCATTCAAAGCGGCTTAACAAAATATCCACAAGCCCCCCCATCAATAATAATAAAAGCATGAAACAGCAGATGGACTCGGAGAGAATGCCATTGCACATCAATAACAATAAAAGCGGCAGTTAGGGTTTGACAGCTGACAGACCAAACGGAGGCAAAAAAGAGAACAAGCAGCCTTCGTAAGAATGACAAGACTTTGCCTGGCACCGAAAGGAGAAGATGATTGCGTAGGGCACGCTAGGTTTGAAGGGGGCCTGGGCAAGTGCCGTGCTTGTGAGCCCCCATTAGTGAGGCTGGTGACTCTGATGTCAGTGGGGCAGTGAATCTGCTCTGGGTTTCAGTCAGGGCTGTAAAGGATCTCTCCAAGGTGCTGAGTCCTATCCCTGAAACAGGTTCATTATGTATTCCTTTGTAAATTATGGTATTTATTTCTCAGTATACATCAATACATACAAGTCAGAGCACAACATATTTTATACAAATTTGTGTCCCCTCTTCTGTGTGAAGATGATGATGATGATGATGATGATGATGATGATGATGATGATGATGATCATAGAATCATAGAATAGCAGAGTTGGAAGGGGCCTACAAGGCCATCGAGTCCAACCCCCTGCTCAATGCAGGAATCCACCTTAAAGCATCCCTGACAGATGGTTGTCCAGCTGCCTCTTGAATGCCTCTAGTGTGGGAGAGCCCACAATCTCCCTAGGTAACTGATTCCATTGTCGTACTGCTCTAACAGTCAGGAAGTTTTTCCTGATGTCCAGCTGGAATCTGGTTTCCTTTAACTTGAGCCCGTTATTACATGCCCTGCACTCTGGGAGGATCGAGAAGAGATCCTGGCCCTCCTCTGTGTGACAACCTTTTAAGTATTTGAAGAGTGCTATCATGTCTCCCCTCAATCTTCTCTTTTGCAGGCTAAACATGCCCAGTTCTTTCAGTCTCTCTTCGTAGGGCTTTATTTCCAGACCCCTGATCATCCTGGTTGCCCTCCTCTGAACACTCTCCAGCTTGTCTGCGTCCTTCTTGAATTGTGGAGCCCAGAACTGGACGCAATACTCTAGATGAAACCTAACCAGGGCCGAATAGAGAGGAACCAGTACCCCATGTGATTTGGAAGCTATACTTCTATTAATGCAGCCCAAAATAGCATTTGCCTTTCTTGCAGCCATATCGCACTGTTGGCTCATATTCAGCTTGCAATCTACAACAATTCCAAAACAAGAAGAAATGTATCATGATGATGATGATGATGATGATGATGATGATGATGATGATGATGATGATGATAATGCATTTCTTCTTGTTTTGGTGATGCCAAATTGACCGCCCTTCTGAGGACACTGCTGTGTGTAGGAAATGAATGTCTGGTCTGGTGTGACAATGTTTATAGGAACATAGGAATGTATGAGGCTGCCTTATACTGAGCCAGACCATCTAACCCCATACTGTTGACACTGATTGGCAGTGGCTATCCAGGATTTCAGGCAGGTTTCTTTCCTTGCCCTACTGCGGATCGAACCTGGGACCTTCTGCATGTGCAGGTACCTTATCAAACTGAACTCCTTACAGGTGTGGGGCACTTCACAAGAGGGAGCGAGCTGGAAAAATGGAGGTGTTTCAGGTACTCTGAACCACCCTCATCCATATGGATGTAGCAGGCACATCTGCATTGATATACATCACTTCCTACTGGTGATTTGTGTGAGTGTACTGGAGAAAAAAATGTGCTATTTAGCCATGTCATAATCACCTTCTAAATCTTGGATTGAGGAGGAACTTGAAGAAGGGCTTCCATAGCTGACCTTAAGGCAGGTAGGTACATACAGGAGGAGGTACACAATTAGGTCCAGAGGTCCCAAGTTGTGTAGGGCTTTATAGATCAAATAGATTGGGCCTGGAAATCAACTGGAAGCCAGTGAAAGCCGAGAAAGTAGTGATATGATCATTGGCCAACAGCCAGTGTAGCTGTTTAAGGCCTGGCAATATATGTTCAGTATCTTCATTCCCTGTAAGAAACCCAGGATGCTTCAGACTGGAGGTTTCCTAGCACTACTCATCAAAAGACACGGCGGAGCTAAGCTGTCTCTCTTGCAACAGATCTCTATGTCACAGAAGCCTCTTGTGCCTTCAGTGACGATTCTGGATCCAATCTCTTTTGCTCTAGACTCTGACACGAGACAGTCACAAAATTGCCATCTTTCGTCACCATAAACATCACTATGGCCCAAAGGTGGCCAAATTGCATCGAGAAGTTCATTATCTTTCTCTAATTATTTCCACAACTCTTCCCCCACTCCCCTTTCATGTGGCTGTGAATTACCTTTGTGCCCATTGTCTAAAATGCCTGGCATATTTTTTTTCTTTTTTCTTTTACCCCTTAGGAGGTATGTTGCATGGCAAAGACTTGATGTAAAGTCTGTAGTTTTTACTCCATAACCAGATTGTAAAATATGAACTGAATTAATCATAACTGCAAAAGAGTAATGGCGCATTTTCTCTTATTTTATCTTTAGTGCCTTTCAGATCATGTTTTAAAAGCGTCTACATCTGGCAGGGAGAACGAGGCAGCGGCTTTGGTAGTGGATAGCAAGAGGCAAAGGTCAAACCAGAGGCTGCACAAATATTGCAGGCTGGATTTATTGTTTTAATTAAGAGTGTGGCAGTTCATCATAAACTGTTTATGGTGTTTTTGCACAGTGCAGCGTTTTGAAATCAGCTGTTTTAATGAAAACATAATGTCATATATGTCAAAGTTCTAAATATTTTTGAGAGTGAAATATGGAAACATGAACTTTAATTCTGGGTTTACTAGGATTAGCTCATTGAATTATTATTATTTTTTCTCTCTCCAAAAATCCCTTAAGAGTGCCATGGTATGGGTACAATATACTTCCATACTGGTGTGTGTGTGTATATATGTATGGGAGAAGGTCTGGAGGTAACACAGCCTATTGTTAAATGCAAGAACACAAGCTCTGTCTCTCTCTGTGTGTACATAATGTATGGAAAAAACAAAACTCTAGCTTGTGTTTGGTATGTTAGATTAAAGAAGCAATCAGAGATGAGACGCCCCGTCTATAATACACCGTATGAGTCCATTCTGTGGTGGGGGAAAAAATCTGAATAAGCATTGAAAACCAAAGCGTGTGTGTGTGTGTGTGGAGTGCGGTGAAAGAGGAGAATTCTGGTGTAGATAATATGACAATATGATGTTTTGGCATCAGCAGCTTTGTAGCTAATTATTTATAATAACCTCGAAGATTATAGGTTTGGGCGAACCTATAGCACTGAGCAATTTTCAGTTCTGCTCTTGTTGCTGTGAGTTTGTGTAGTTATGTCAGGCAGCTTTGGGTTGCCTTTACGACATGGCATGATAAAATATTTGGATAATCTCACAATTGTATTTTTTTAGTTTTTGGGGGTGGGGGTAGTGCTCTCCTCAGAAAATAGAAATTAAGTCAGTCATTAGATGCCGCGCCACAGTAGCCCACTGAGCAGGGTAATGTATGTTCTGTTCTGCGCTATACTTGGTCAAGTTTCATATATATCGTATTCCACATTATTTTATTAACTTTAATATCTGCACTTCCTATTACCAGGCCTGCCTCTCATTCAAAGCACAGAGGCACAGTTCTCTAATCAGAAGTGACAAGCTATATACTTTCTTGCAGCCATTATTCGGTAGCCTAGAGCTAGGAGCTGTGTTTCCGCGAAAATGTTTTGAATTGGGTTATTTTTATTGAAGTATTAAAGTAATTCTTCAGATTTTAGGCTATTATTTAAGCACTTTTGGGGGGAATGCAATAACCTTTGGCACGTACTGTCTTTGTTAGGTTTAACCAGTACGATAGAGGGGTTGTTAGCACCCTGGACCTAATGATATTTCGGTAATTAAACAATGTTTGTATGCCGTGTTGTTTCGGTTATGGCAAGGGAGCAATATTGAAGAGGCTGCAGTGTTTTAATGCGGACTGGCTTACCACAATGTTGTTGAAATATTTCTGCTCTTCAATTGAATTATTTTAGAGCATATGTAGTCTGTTAATAAACACCAGGGATGAGCCATTTTCTTTAGACTAATGGTGCCCAAATTAGCATGTTTCAGAAGCCCACCTTTGTTTTATGGATCAGAGAGCCAGTCTGGCGTAGTGGTTAGAATGTTGGACTGGGAATCGGGAGATTTGGGATCTAGTTGCCACTCAGCCATGGGAGCTCACTGGGTGACTTTGGGCCAGTCACAGACTTTCAGGCCAACCTACCTCACAAGGTGGTTGTTGTAAGGATAAAATGGAGAGGATGAGAAGGATTGTGTACGGTGCCTTTCGTTCTTTGGAAGAAAGAAGGTGGGATATAAATGTAATAAAATAAATAAATAAATAATTCAACTCTTTTGTCCTCAAATAATCCCAACCACAAGCATGAATACATAACAATATACCCAACCTTTACATTTAGGGGGGGAAAGCAATGTCGTCTTAGGCCATAGCTAGACCTAAGGTTTATCCCTGGATCATCCAGGGCTCAAACCTGTTCATCTAGGTGACACACAGGGGATCCAGTGCTCAGGCAGGGGCGAACCCTGGATGATCCCAGGATAAACCTTAGGTCTAGCTGTAGCCTTACTCTCTACATTGGATGGGGCTGTAGAAAGGGACATCAATCATCTATAATCTTCTTTCACTACCAACATAAAAGTCCAAAGTCCAATCCCCTCATCTCCATGTCCAGTGGGGAAAAACCCTCGAGAGCTGCTGCATGCCAGTGTAGACAATACTGAAGTAGATGACTCAGTATAAGGCTGTGCGATTTACATCTGTGTATATACTGTGTGTCAACAGCCTCTTGAAATTCTCCATGTTTTTTGTGAGCAGAGAAATTAAAGGGACTTTATTTCCCTGGGAGAGGAGACATGTTTTCAATGCTACTAGCATAGCGCCAGTAGCATTTTCTTAACAGTGCCACGAGCATAGCTTCTTTCATTTTTCTGAAGGTTTGTTATTTGGCTGCAACTTTATTGGCAGCCTGACCAGCATTTTGCATCCCCAACAATGCTCTGGACCTGGCACCATTCTGGGGCATTGTGTGGGGGGGAATAGCAGCCACCACAAAATAAATTTATTTATTTCATTTTTATACCACCCAATAGCCAAAGCTCTCTGGGCGGTTCACAAAAATTAAAACCATTAAGAACATAATAAAACATCCAACAATCTAAAAACCCAAATAGAAAATACAATATAAAAAGCACGACCAGGATAAAACTAATGGTGGAGACTGTTTGGAGAAGTGGAGAAAAATGGTGGAGAATATTTGGGAAAGCAACTTTTTTCCCTTACGGAGGTGAGAACAATAACATTCTCAGTCATTTTGTCATAAAATAATTTTTGAGAATTTTAGGCTTGACTTTAGTCTCTGCCGCAGGCAGACAATGTATATTGGAAGAAACAGAGGATATCATTCTGTGATGGATCCAGGTTTTGGAGGGCCCTAAGGCAACAGGCACGCTCAATGGGCCACCTCACTGTTGTAAATCACCAGCATTTACAAGATAAGCAGTCTAGAAACATCAACAAAACAGTTCGTGGTCAAATGCCAAAAGTATCTGTCAGAAGCCAAGTCAAATAATACTGAGTTCCAGAATGTGCCAAAGAGTCATCAAGTAGGGTGACCATATTTGGGAAACCAAAAAAGAGGACACCGAGTGTGTGTGTGGGGAAGCAGCTTTCTGAGTCCTGCAGAAAGTACGTGATTCCCCCGCCACCTTAAAGAACCCGATTGGAGTGGAGGAGGGGAAAGGATTTCATTCTGCACCACCACCATCCACTCCAATTGGGGCCTTTTCTATAATGTCCACAAATGACCCACTTTCCCCTTTAAGACCTCAATTGGAGCTCGGGGTGGGGGAATGATGTGCCTCAAGAAAGCATGTCATTCCCTCCTGCCATGCTAATGGCAGCCTTAAAGGGGAAGGTGTGTCATTCCAGGACATCATTGAAAATTATAGAAAATCCCCCCTGACACCATGGAAAGAACAAAAACCAGGACAAATCTGGGGAAATCCTGACAGTTGGTCACCCTACATCAAGTCCTTTCCAGGCAAGATCGAGGAGCTGGTATGCAAGCAGCAAAGGCACAAGAATACAATTGCTTCCAGCATCTCTCAGGGCCTTTGGCATGTCTTATATTGGGTTTGAGTTGATTAAGAATTGCTGTCAGGTGTGTTGGCCTGCAGCCAGCTTCTGCCTGTTCCTGTGAAGAGTCACTCCCCAAACACTCCCAGGCTCAGCTGTTCCTCCTTCCTGATCTATCCCAAGCTGAGGCACAACACTCGGTGGCCTGGTTCAGACAACACGCTAAACCATGCTGCTTCAGCATGGTTTAGCGTGTTGTCTGAACCAGGCCACTGAGTGAGTCCACCTTCTCACTATGGTTGCCACCAGCTGTGGGTGCTCCTCATCCTCTTTCTCATCATCACAACTATTTACCTGCTTGACAGGCAGAAGAGCCAGTGAGCAAGTGGGCAGTGCCATCTACTGTTCCTCCTCCTTACCCCCACCACTGTCTGGGACGGAGTGAGAGGCAAGTGAACAAGGACTTACTTTCAAGGGTGAAGAGAAGAAGCAATTCCTGGGGGCTCTTGTTAGTGGCCCCCTGCCAGGTTGTGGGCCCAGCCATGCCTACCTTTGACACCAGCCCTGATATCATGTGGCATGCCTCTGTGCACATTGTCCACACATGTAGGTAGTGGCGTTCTCAACCAAGCTATTTACATAGCTGAATTTGCTTTCGTTCCCCCTACTGAAATCAGTGGTCGTTAAAAGTGCTTAAGCTTTCCGGATCACACCCTTTCATTTAAAGCAATAATGGCCGCCTGACAATTGATGGGCAGCGTTACGTGAACCCAAGCTACTCCTGAATCAACACTCCATGAAAAGCTACAGTAAAACAGTGGGGGGAGAAACCCCAACTCTAGAAATATATTAAGATCTATGTGCATGTGGACATTAGCGCTATAGACAAGGTGTATTGGGAATACATTTCCAAATATTTCAAGCATTGTTGACCTTTGTTATATAATACCAAGCTCCGAGAAATAGATTTGCATAGATTTAGTATGATACTGTAAATAACTGCATAGGACAGTGCATATTTTTCCTTAAGATGCAGCATTATAAGCAAGACATTAAATTATGCCTATCATAAAGCGAGAGAATCTCAACCTCTCTCTCTCTCTCTCTCTCTACACACACACACACACACACACACACACACACAGCACATTCTGTTGAGAAGACATCTCTGCTTCTGAAAAGTGCATGCATTAGTTGCCTGATTCATGTGGTGACATGTGGCATACCCAAATGCGTTATGGATCTCCCAGGAATAAAAGCAACATAGCAAAATCATCACCTTGGGATCCTCATTGAGTGAATATTTTACAGACATACTCCTTTTTATATTTATATAATAATTTAGTGTTATGACAATTTTTTTTAGCAGTGTTGGCAGTTTTTCTTTTTTATAATGGTATTATATTTGTGAGCCTATTAAGCGCACATGGGCTAAACTACAGAAAAAAGTATTTTTCATAATTCCTCCGGGTGCATGTAGCAGAGGAAACCATATTGGTTGAGAAAAAAAATGTTAATAAAAGGTCAAGCAGAACTTTCCAGTGTTTATCATGATATCCGTAGCTATTTGGGGGTTTCTGGAATGGTGTGTTGAAAGGAGATTTATGGAGGTAGGTAGAGGGGGAAACTATGTCTTGTGTGCTTTGCTGGCGGATGGAAGAGAAACATATGCTTGAACCTGTCCAAAGAAAACAACACCTAGGTTTTGGCAGTGATGCTTATGTAAGCCATTTCTAGCGCCGTGCAGTCAGGTAACGGCAAATTCTCACCTGTGTGTGGGAACTATGGCCATTGAAAAGTATTGTTGTGTTTGTGGTGAAGGACCAGACCAAGACGTTTGATCTGTGATGGTCATTTCGTACAGTGCAGGTCATCATTTGGTGTGTGTGTGTGTGTGTGTGTGTGTGTGTGTGTGTGTGTGTGTGTGATGAATATGTTGAGGACTTAAAGCAGACACGGGCAACCTGCAGACCTTACTGCTCCCTATTGCATCCAAAATTGTAAATGTTTTTAAAAAGCGAAAACAAAATGGCATCTGGAGCACCCATTCTGAAGCTGTTTTGAAGCTTTTAGAGCTCTGCAGCTACTACATAGTGCCCAAAGGGTTGAAATTAGATTGAAAACGAAATATTTTGATCCTCTTTTGTCACTCTGTAGTTGCTCTGGACATCATTTCATTTTTTAAAAAAATCACCACTGTGGCCTAAAGATGTGTGTGGGGGGGGGGAGATCTGTGGGGCAAAAATGCCCTTGGGCCTCCTGAATTTGCCCAACCCTGACCTAAAGCCTAGCTAAATGATCAACAGACTTATATGTGGTCTCTGTTGCTTGATGTTGTGTTTCTCAAAACCTCCTGGCTTATTGGGAGACAATAAAGAGGCCTGCCACATAATCCACAAATCTTTATTCAGGCAATAAACATCTCTTCCCACCTGAAGAGAATCCAACCTCTAGGAGCTTCCTTCTAGGCAAAACTATGCAAACTAAGCAGGACAATTATCCTTTCAAGAAGAATGGTAAGCCCTTTCCTTAGAATGCTTTAACTTCAGGGAGACCGGGGCCTTAGCTAGACCTAAGGTTTATCCCGGGATCGTCCTGGGGTCAGAAAAGTACTGACTAAGGCTGCTAGGCTTCACCTGCACCCCACATGAACTGACAGTGCATCTTAGAACAGCCCCCACATTCTTTAACTGTGTATGGAAGTGAAAATCAGGATCATTGCTGGTGGGCAACTGTCATTCAAGGTAGCCAGAAGATCTTTTTGAACCAGCTTTTGAAGATCCTCAGGTTCTTTAGAATACACTTTTGGGAACCACTGCTGTACATCTTCCGTATCTAACCCAGACTGTAATCCTATACACACTTTGTTTTAGGACCGATTCCTGTTGAATACAGTGGGGACCTCTGAGGAAACATATTCACTGGATGATGTGATGCAGGAAGTCCTCTATAAAGTGGAGTCTGGTGGGTCCAAAGTCAGTGGGGCAGTGAATCCACTCTGGGTTTCAGTCAGAATCAGTCAGAGCTCGTGCTTTGGATAACTCTTGAATAGCTCCTTGGGTTTAGAGTTCTGTGTGGTTCTGACTGAAACCTGGAGCAGATTCGCTGCCCCACTGACATCGGAACCACTAGCCTCCACTGCTTCTGTACATAGAACTTTTAAGGTAATACTTACATTCTAAGATTTATGTTCTATGATGCTTGATAATCTTAAGATAAATTCTGAATTGCATTACGGGAGGTCATGGTGCCCCGAAGTGCCACTTATTTTGCCATGAAGATAACAGGTGTCTATCGTGTCTCCCCACCCCTATCCTGAATTATAAGGCTACCCATTTATGAAATACCATGCTGTGAAAAATCTGGAAAAACATATAAATCGTCTTCTCCCATGTGCAGGAGGCATATTCATGTCCCTGGTAAGCAAAGAAGCACTAAATGTTGTCCGTATTGGGGTGAATAAATCTAAACAGTTCACACTGGGCCTATCTTGTTGGCAATCCCACAGTGCACCATGTGAAAAAGTGACAGTTTAGTTTGTGGCAAATGGCTCAGGTGGCCATTTATTGAGGCAACAGCAGAACTTCCAAACTGCAAAAGCGATTCATCAATGCAACAAGCTGACTAGGGTGTGTGTGTGTGAAATAACTTTGTTGTTGAGGTTTTCAAGGAATGATTATATACTTAGAATAGGATCAAAGAAGGATAACTTTTCTTCTGGAAGAATAAGAGCTAGGTAATCCTCTCCTCCATCACATCAATGGTCTTCAAACTCTTGCGATGTCTTAACTCAGACTCTGCTGCCTCCTCTTTTCCCCACCCTTAGGATCCCCTCTAAGAGGCTGTGTGGTGTAGCTGCCCAGATGAATTTTAAACCTAAGAATTTAAAGATGCTGTGATTGTTATTTTAGTATTGTATTGGTTTTATATGCTCGTTTAACTGATTTTATGTATTATATTTTATTTAGTGTTGTTCCCTGCCTCAATCCAGAGGGAGAGGCGGGTAATAAATAAATAAATAAATAAATATATTATTATTATTATTATTATTATTATTATTATTATTATTATTATTATTATTATTATTATTATTTTATTATTATTATTGGCTAGAGTGTTGAACTGGGATTCAGGAGATCCAGGTTCTAGTCTCCACTCAGCTGTGGAGCTCTCTGGGTGACTTTGGGCTAGCCACAGACTCTCAACCTAAGCTACCTCACAGGGTTGTTATTGTGGGGATAAAATAGAGAGGAGAAGGACCATGTCAGCTGCCTTGGGTTCCTTGGAAGACGAATGAAAGTGGGATATAAATATGATAATGATGATGACACAGTGACAGTAAATGCCAGTGTGGTGTCGTGGTTAGGGTGTTGGACTGGGAGTCAGGAGATCCGGGTTCTAGCCCCCACTCGGCCATGGAAACCCACTGGGTGACTTTGGGCCAATCACAGACTCTCAGCCCAACCTACCTCACATGGTTGTCATTGTGAGGATAACATGGAGAGGAGGAGAATTAAGTATGCTGCCTTGGGTTCCTTGGAAGAAAAAAAGGCAGGATATAAATGAAATAAATAAATAAATAAATAAATAAATAAATGCAACCTGGGCAGGAAGAAGGCAGTGTGTGTGTGTGTGTGTGTGTGTGTGTGTGTGTGTGTGTGTGGTAGAGGTTCATCAGAACTGGTGAAACATCCTTTCTAATGGGAGGATTGGGCTTTTACTTAATCCCAGCCCACTACTTGGCAAGAAAAGATGCCCTACGTGCTAAGGATGCCAAGAAGAATATTTGTGTGGACTTTCCCCTAACATACACATTTTTTGTATGCATTTTTTGATTGGAGAACTCCATTGCAACATTTGGAGAAGCACGAATTTTGAAGGGTGTGCATATTGGTTTGAAAGTGCAAAGTTAGGTAAGCTCATATGAAAATGTAAACCAAACAAATTTCTCCCTTCTCCCTACTCTGGGCCTACTCCTAGTGGGCAGCTGAACATGTGAACTGACTATTCAAAATCCATGTGTGTGAGGTACACGTTCCTGTCTATAATGTTATGAATCTGGGACGGTTCCATTTACACGTGCAAACCATCACTTGATGTTGTAGTCATTAATAAATCTGCACACATGAGCTGGGCCAGTTCCCATGCTCATGAGTAAGAGGAAAAGTCATATATCTATCTCTATCTATCTATCTATCTATCTATCTATCTATCTATCTATCTATCTATCTACCTACCTATCTATATGTTAAGGGTCATAGCATTTGTATGTTTGCCATGTGTAAGATACTGAAACTTTAGATTAGACTG
The DNA here is from genome assembly GCF_023053635.1 of Elgaria multicarinata webbii. Lineage (NCBI taxonomy): Eukaryota > Metazoa > Chordata > Lepidosauria > Squamata > Anguidae > Elgaria > Elgaria multicarinata. The sequence continues at coordinate 16,071,763 of NC_086184.1, read as the reverse complement.
TATACTGGCCAGGCAGATACACACACACAGAGACACACAGCCTTTAAATAGAAATGTGTTTTCCCCCCTGTGCAGAAGTGTAGATAAAGGCTATTTTCTTGAAATTGATCCAAGCTGGCTCCACAGGAGCAGAAGCACGAGCATCCAAAGTAGCTGTAACAGCAGGAAATTCACTTTTCATTGCCATTTTGCAGCATCCCATGTGAGAAGGGTGGAAAATAGTGCAGGAAAACTACAGGAAATCTATATCAAATTTTCTCAGGGATCCATCTTATTGTTTAGCAATTTTTCTGTTGCATCATATTTGTGCACTGTTTAGTACTTCTTTTTGGCCAGAGCAGCGTAGGAAAAATAATGATTACAGTGGCAACACGGAAGGGCGGGGTAGGAGGAAGCCTTTGCAATGTGCTAATAGAGCAAAAATAAAATGGTTAAAATTAGTTCAGCAAATAGATTAGTTTAGAAAGAGTGTTATAGCTGGTTAACTGCAACTTTGAAAGGAAAACAACAACCTTTATTATCTTCATTATTTATTACAATTTTCATTATTGAAAAATTGATTATATGGTGCCAGTGGCTAAAACTACTTATTTTCCTAACTTTGAGCTCATGCCTTTAAAAAATAATAAAAAAAAGACTGCTGGTTTTTGGATCATAGGGTGTATGTCTTCAATGGAGTTTCACACTGGGATTTCTCAGAACTGGGATTATTCTGGTTGTGTTTTTTTTTAATGACAAATAGCTGAATCTGTGAGACTCCATTGCCAAGCATTTTGTTTAAGGGAATGTGGGATTCTTTCTAGTCCTCTTCATGTACTGTTCATGTGAATAGGGTAAAGGTGGTGAAAAGGGCAGAGGTCCATGTGTTTAGCTCCATCTTCAAAATTGAGCTGGTTCACTGCCCCCACTCCATTGCAAAACATTTAGTTATCAATAGCTACTAGTCCTCATGGTTGTATGCTATCTCCACTATTAGAGGCAGTATGCCTGTGTACACCAGTTGCTGGGGAACATGGATGAAAGGGTGCTGTTGCACCATGTCCTGCTTGTGGTTTTCCCATGGGCAGCTGGTTGGCAATGTGTGAACAGAACACTGGACTATTGTAAGCCTATGCGGCAGGGTCCTGCTATTTACTGTTTTACTCTGTACAGCACCATGTACATTGATGGTGCTATATAAATAAATAAATAAATAATAATAATAATAGATGGACCCTTGGCCTCATCCACACTGGACTAGATGGACTCTTGGGCTCTTCTTACTTTTGGAGGCTCCTCATACTATTGAGAACCTTGCAAAATGACCAAATAGCCCATGTATCTTAGTTGACAGAGGATGGGCCTCAATTTGAAGGGCTGTCCAGTCTGAACCTGCCTTAAAAATAAAGACCTTTAAAGGAGAGCAGCGGGCTTGAAGTTGTCCTCAGCATCTGGACAGCAGCACCTGCACAGTTAGCTCCTGGACAGCAGCCTGAGCAGCAAAGCAAAGTGGTCAGCTCCTCATAGTCTTCTCCAGTATGGTCAGGTGTTCCTTATTTTTATTTAAATTATAGTAAATATTTCTAAATCTGTATCTATCCATAGGCAGTAACACATGCCCATTTTATGCAAATTTGGGTACATTTTGACAGGAGGGGCAGATGAGTAAATGGCCACTATAAAAGCGTTGTGTTTAAGGCATGGGTAAAATCTATCACAAGTCCTACATGGCGTAGATCTAGGGCTCATCTACACCAAGCAGGATATTCCACTATGAAAGTGGCATATAAAAGGCAGGAGCCACACGACTGCTTTACAATGGTATTGAAGTGCATTGACAACTGTTGGGGCCCATTGACATTGCTTTCATACTACTTTCATAGTGTTATATCCTGCTTGGTGTAGATGTGTCATGGGCCCCAAGAGTTGTCAGTGCATTTCAGTACCACTATAAAGCAGGAGTGTAGATCCTGCAGTGCACTTCAATACCACTATAAAGCAGTAGGGTGGCTCCTGACTTTTATATACCACTTTCATACCACTTCCATAGTGGAATATCTTGCTCAGTGTAGATGAGCCCCTATTGAAAAGAATGGGACTTAAGTGATGAAGGTCCTATTCACATAATTTGCTTTTAAAGCAAGATGTGACAAAAGAAGTTTAAAATGAGTCTCCCCACCACCTCTTGGCGCCACACAGGCAAAATTTGACAACAATGTGGCAATTTGTCAGCAGCAACTTCAGGCGCGGGAAGGTGTGTAGGATCAATCAATCAATCAATAATAAATAATTATAAATAAATAAATAAATACTAAATAATGAAAATTGGCCTATGGAGCCACCCAAGTTGTCCACCCTTGCTTTAAGGGGATTTAAGGAGTGTTTATTTTATTTTATTTATTTATTGTTGCATTTTTACACCGCCCAAATGCTGAAGCTCCCTGGGCGGTTGCCTCTGCGATGGCAAAATCTGTGATAGCCCATTTATAGACTTGCAAGTCATCGCTTGGCAGATAATGCAGAGAACAAATGCAATATTTTACTTCCTTTTTTAATGAATGGTTATTGTGAATGGAAATGCTTTTTTTTCCATACTGTTGTTCTTGTTTAGTTGTTTCCCCCCTCTCTCTTTTCTGTTTCTGTTATAATTGTAAATAAAAATGGATTAAAGATGAGTTTTAAGAAGGGATGAATATGCTTATATTAAATGGCCTTGTTGCAACAGTGGCCTGGTTGAAACAATGCACCCAAACCATGCATTAAACAGACCCAGGCTTTGCTTGACTCTGCCTCCTGCTCCCTCCTTTCCTGGCACACTTGGATTTTGGCTTCTGTGGCCCAGGCTCTTCTACCTTCTGCTTCTTACTCCCTGTTTTTTGTGTTTCTGTGCTTCTGTGTTTTTGTATTTTTTGTGTGTTTCACCTAATACACACATTATTGTGTGCGTTTTTGCCTAACACTCACATTTGTGTGTGTGCAAGTGATCTTCTTTGATAGAAAGCTTTAAAATGTTATTTCCCTAAAACATGAGTTTTCATGGAGACGTTTCTCCAGTATATTCATTTTTATACACGTTTTTGGGATTGGAGAAATTCATTGCAAAATTTAGAGATGTGCGAATTTCGATGGATAACTGAATTTCGATTCACGTATAGGTTTGAAAGTGTGAAATTAGGGACATTCACAATAAAATGGCAAACTGAATGAATTCCTCCCCATCCCAACATGGGGCTCATACAGCCCATAATGTAGCCTTGTTACTAGGAAGAAAAAAAAGAGTTTTAAAAGAACATTTTTATTTATTAATTATTACATTTATATCCTGCCTTTCCCTCCCCTCTTGCAAGGAACAAAAGTGGCGTACATAATCCTTCTCCTCCTCTTCATTCCATCCTCTCAATGACCCTGTGAGGTAGTTAGACTGAGAGTCAGGGATTGGCCCAAAGTTAACCATTGAGCTTCATGGCTAAGCGAGAATTAGAACCCAGATCTCCCAGACCCAGGCCAACGCTGTAACTACTGCATCACACAGGCTTCATGGCTCATTTTTCAAGAGAAAGGAAAGGAAACAAGAGCCAAAAAATAAAATCACAAATTGATTTGCATTATCTTTTAGATTTTTAGTTCCTATCTGCCATCCTTCCCTAGTTGTGTACGTGTTTGAAATGCACGTGAAAGAAAATCTTAGATGATGGTCTTATTTGCAAATGAATAAAAACTATTCATCTGAGGTAGGGTAGCAGGATAAGGACCCTTCTTTGGTGACGTAAATGACTTACCACCTTTTTTCTTTTCTCACCCAGCCCCCCGTTTTGATATTTATACCAGGGGACTGTCTAAGAATGATGTGAAGCTATTTCACAATGTTATTGCTTTTCAGTGATTGCACATTGATTCTTACTGTACACTGCTATTTGCAGCCGAGTAACATTTGGCAACGAAGCTTCTAACTTAGCAGGTGGCCAAAGCTTGGAGAAGTGATTTTAGAGTCAAGAAGGCCTAGTAGTGTTGTAACAGTGTAAGTGTGTGTGTGTGTGTGTAGGGAAGTAAACTAGGGGAGAGGGGGAGAAAGGGAGAAAAACACAAGGCTAATCAAACTTTTTCAGTTGCTTTTTCTTTTAGACTGCAACTTGTGCCACTTCGTTTGTGGCATCCATGTGATGCAGGGGTTCTCCTTCCTGCCCTTCCTTTAGTTCCTGAAAGCTGGTTCATGCATGCGTGTGCACCACTCAAATTATTTGCACTTGACTTACATGGATTTTCTTCACTTGGTATCTACTCTTGTCAGATTCAGGCCTGTTCTTCCTAGTGTGGAGGTCTGGGTTTCAGAGCCTTGATCAGACTCAGAGGCTGAAGAAGGTGAAATACACAAGCCAAGAGGAAGTTCTCCAAAACTCTCCAGGAAACAAGGAGGAATCTTCCCAAGAGCTTATCGGGCAAGAAGCCCAGGCTCAGAGATTATTGTCTCTGCCCTTGGGAACTCAGTCTTTGGTGGAGGGGGAGGGAACAACAACTCTACTATGATTCTATGATTCATAGCGCTCTCTGTTTTGCTGTCTCATCAGTCTTTCTTTTGTTCCTTCTGTCTTTCAGAAGGACACACACAGAGACCCTTCTTTAGCTGTGAGCATCAGCAGGCCGTGAAGGGTAGGTGTGATTGGGCAGCAGTCAAGGGCCCACACCCTAGCAGAGGCCCACCCACAACAGTCCCTTGGATTTGCTGCTCCCCTTTGCCATTATAACCTGTGTATTCATTTGCTTCTAGCTCTGGCCCAGACAACACTGATGGTGGGAAGGAGGAAGAGTAGAGGCCACAGCCGGCTTGCTCCCTGGCTCTCTGCCTGTCAAGCAAGCTAGTGGTAGGAATGATGATGAGAGAGAGAGAGAAGGAGCAGTAGCAGGTGGTGACCCTGGGGATGAGAAGGTAGACTCATTGGGGGAGCGGGGGTTCTTACTGGCTATGGACCCACTGACTTAGGAGAATTGTAGGATAGCAACATCTCAGAGGTCACAAGTTGCCAATCCCTGCACTGATAATTCCTCCTACAGTAATCAGGCAGCAATGCTACCGTTTCCAGTACGGTACAATGTTCATACCACCGTTTAGAAAAGAAATATTATTATGCATTTTAAACCAAGGAATAAAGAGGAAAATATGGCAGAAGGATGCGTAAGTTTCAAATGACATTACCTAGTTCCAGCAAATGCAATTAGATCAAAGCCAATACTCCATTCTTGTCTGATGTCCTCAACAGCGTTGTTCTGTCCCAGTAATGGATAAATAGGCTCTATTGTCTCTGAAGTCTCTCGCTTAAATTAGTTTTCCCTTCCCACAGCTATTGAAACTTAAGTCAATTAATAGATTAACATGGTGCTCCAGGTTCTGTGCTTCCAAGGTTCTGCAGATGGTAACTGGGCTCGCTCCCAAAGGTTTGCCGGCAAAATCCTATTTGTAATTACTAGATAAATCACTGTTTATGGGCAGGTTTTATGCACATCTTCTGAAAACCCAGTAATACAGTCATTTGTTTCTATGGGAGCTCATCATACCTGGTAATATCTGGAACATTTATACCATCTCACATTGCCTCATGTACTATGCTTGGGATAGCCGCCAACTTGGAAGTCTTGAAATGGGGATTAGACAAATTTATGGAAGATAAGACTACCAGTCATGATGGCTATGCATTGACTTCAATACCGGAGGCAGTGTGCCTGTCAATACTGCTCTGGGGAACATGAGGAAGAGGTTACTATTGGGGTTGCTTGTGGACTTCCTGTTGGAGCATCTGCTTGATCACTGTCTGAATAGAATATTGGACTAGATAAGTCTTGGTTTCATCCAGCAGCATTCTCTTTATGTCTTTACTATAGACTTATTCACAAAATCAGCTGCCAATGAAACTAAGGTCATGGCTAGATGAGGGGGTCGGAGGGCGACCATCTCGCAATTGTATGATTGTCGCCCTCATTTACATGCAGCATGCAACATCGTGGCTACCATTTTGGATTTCGGTTTTTAAAGGGAAAGGAGCGCACGAGCGCTTGTGCACAAACGGTGAGTTTCTTTTAAAAAACAACCACTCGCCCTTCCCCCACCCCACTCCAGAGCTCTTCAGGAGCTCTTTGCCCCATGCCCAGGTCCTGGCTCTTCACAGTTCCTCATGAGGAGCCAGGACAACCCGCAACACCCGGCCACACATTCCGTGGTCTAGGGATCAATCAGAGACTGTGGAAAAAGTGGGATTAAAGTGTAGGGCCATATCCCGAGCCAAGGGAGGGATCATCCCTCCATGCTCCTGGGATCCCCTGTGTCATGTGGATGCACAGGGCTGATCCTGGGATGATCCCAGGATATAGGCCTGGTGTAGCCATGGCGTAAGTGTAGAGTTCATACATTCATGCACATTCATGCTCTCTGCACTTCACAAAGCTCTCAATGATTTGCAGTTTAATGTCTGACAACCCAACTTCTCTGAATGCTGCTGCGGTTGAGAGGAGCTCAGAAGAAACCAGAAATCTCACTGCATTGGTCCTTTTCACACAGAATCACCGGGTGTTACAGTCATCAAGTGGTGGGCATGCATGAGTGAAGCAGCCCCCAGGGAAGAGAAATGAAGTGATGAACAACAATATGTGAACCACGACGTAATTGACAGGTAGCTGAAGGTGTGAAGCTACTCTGTTGAAAAGCATGGTCTTTGAGAGGACGTTGGGTGATATCAGCGTTGACACACTAGATCTGTCATTTTTAATTGTTTTCAACATTTCTAAATCATTCTACATCTAAAAAAGGTTCCGAAGTGGTGAACAATGGGGGAAAAGTGTTGAAATACAAAAGAATAAAAATATTAAAAACCCAACTATACCAATAAATCTGTGGCTGCTCTTTTATCTGGGGAAGGCTTGTTTGAAGAAGATTGTATTTAGCAGGCCCCCAAAACAGAACAACATTTAGTGACATCAACTGGCAGAGAATTAAAAGCTTTACTCTACGTGGACTCTAAATGGACCTCAGGTCCAAGCAGAACCACCAGGCATGCCTCATCCGATGATCTCAGTGACTGGGCAGGTTTATAAGGGAGAAGGCATACACTCAAATGTCATGGTCCCTAAGTTGGTTTAGGGCTTTGAACACCAATAACAAAAACTTAAACCTGGCCCGGTAGCAAATAGGCAGACAGTACTGTTCCCTCTGCAAAGGTGTTATATGCTGAAAAGGGACAGGTCCCGACAACAGTCAAGCTGCTATATTCTGCATTAGCTGCAGCTTCTGGAACCCACCTTAGAGGCAGCCTACATAGAACACATTGCAAGAATCCAGTCTTAAAGTTACTCACACCTGTATCATTGTGGCCAAGCTATCCCTGTGCAGGAGAAGCCATATCCCGTGTACCAGCTGGAGCTGGTAGAGGGCACTCTGAGCTGCCATGGCCATTTTGTCCCATGGTGGCAGAGACAGAGGTACTCCTAGACTTTTTGTTTGTTGTTTATTCGTTCAGTCGCTTCCGAGTCCCATCCAGAACTGGCAATGAACCCATCGCCTGGAGTCAAGGACAACTCAACCAAAGGACCTCCATCACTCCAGGATCAAGCTTTAGTTTATTGGGTCCTCATCCAGGGCAAATAGCTCATTTACTAATGGAATCCGTTAAGTGTTGATGGCTTTTCCTTTGTGTCTAGACTCCAGGCAGATAAAGTTCTTTTGGCCATAGCTAGACCTAAGGTTTATCCCTGGATCGTCCAGTGGTCAAACCTGTTCATCTAGGTTACACACAGGGGATCCAGTGCTCAGGCAGGGGCGAACTCTGGATGATCCCAGGATAAACCTTAGGTCTAGCTGTGGCCTTAGTTGTAGTTGTTGGGTAGCCATGGAGAAAAAGCCTTCCTACCCGACATCTGAGGACATGAATTAGAGGTAGAATAAGAGGGTATTCTTGGCTGATCAAAGAGGTGATGTAGTCAGGTTTGCCTTCCTGCTCCCCTTCCCCATTAGAATGGCTTTAGACAGCACCTTGAGGCAGAAATTCAACAGGTGAAAGAGTCTATGTCAATGTAAATCCTTGTTCTCCCACTTCTCACCTGATTTATTTATTTATTTTAAAAATCACTTCTATACAACTAGGGTGACCATATTTGGGAAACCAAAAAAGAGGACACCTAGTGTGTGTGTGTGGGGAAGCAGCTTTCTGAGTCCTGCAGAAAGTACGTGATTCCCCCGCCACCTTAAAGAACCCGATTGGAGTGGAGGAGGGGAAAGGATTTCATTCTGCACCACCACCATCCACTCCAATTGGGGCCTTTTCTATAATGTCCACGAATGACCCACTTTCCCCTTTAAGACCTCAACTGGAGCTCGGGGTGGGGGAATGATGTGCCTCAAGAAAGCATGTCATTCCCTCCTGCCATGCTAATGGCAGCCTTAAAGGGGAAGGTGTGTCATTCCAGGACATTATTGAAAATTATAGAAAATCCCCCCTGACACTATGGAAAGAACAAAAACCAGGACAAATCCGGGGAAATCCTGACAGTTGGTCACCCTAATACAACCCAATAGCCAAAGCTCTCTGGGCCGCGGTTCACAAAAGTTTAAACTACAGAATACAGCGTAAAATGATATGAGATAGGATACCATCCCATCATGGTGACGGTATAAGCATCTTGCACGTTTATACCTCGTAGTCTGCACAATGACGTTTGTTGAGGTATCTTGGAGAATGCGGAATAAAAAGCGGGACGCAATGCTACAAGAGCCGTACATGGAAGGCTTAATATGCCCCCACAGTTATCAGTGCACTTCAATACTGATAAAAAGCACAAGCACAGATCTAGCCCGGGTGACCTGGGTGACTGCTTGTTCTGTCTGCTCAATTGGTGCAAACACTGGAGGGTGGTGGCTCTCGTGTTAGTCGGGCGGTGAATGAGAACCAGTCAGAACACCAGAGTGTTAGCATAACCACCTCCATTTTTAACAGGAAACTGTAAAATCTCCATTGCACACCAAGCAAAATGTCATGATGCCCTGTATGAGAATGTCTCCTTGTGTGCATCCTTGTATCCTTCTTATCTAATATAAACAAGAATCCTGGCTCCAGTTTTATTCCAAGTGCTGTTGTGTCAAGGTTAACTTTTGTTACTTACTGTCAGGTATTGTTCACAGGACTGTTTAGCATAATTAGCTATGCCTCAGTGTTATGTTCTGATTGGTTAATGCTGCTACTGGGCCCTGCCCCTTGAAAGCTCAAATACTGTACCATATTCCCTATGTCTTTTGTCTGATTGCTCCCTTTGAAGAGACCAGGCCTTGATTACTAATCAATAAAGCGCTTTTGAACCCTCTGTCGCTGGAATGGTGGAGTCATGCTTAAGGGCTGTTTGGATCTCGTCCTTGGGTGAAAAGAACATTGAGCTAACAAGAGGACCTATCCCAGGTGCTTCTGGTGGGGAGATCCTTCTTCAGTGCAGGGATCTTGCCGTGATCATCTTTAGCTTTCTGGCTTTGCAGTTCTCTCATTTGGCAGATGCTCCTTTAGAAGAATTGGAAGGTGTAAAATGCTCTGCTCTTCGCTTTCACCCCAAAGCAGCCAGCTCTCTGGCTAAAAAAAAAGGGGGGGAATAAAATACCCTTCCTCCCCTATCTTTGTTTGCTTTGGTTTAGAACAAAAATGATGCTAAAGGTGCAGCAATAGCTTATACAGCAATGCAAGATCAGGGTGGCAGCATTACTTCTAGAGACGGAGGTGGGGGGAATAAAAATCCAGCCAAGCTGCAATACATACATTGGCCTGTTGATGGGAGTGTAGGCACATGCAGCCGGATCATAGACGAAACTGAAATGAGGCCATGGTTGACCTTTGTCGGGCAGAATAGCCTTTCATTTATCACTGATCACAAGAGTGGAATGAACATATTTACTTGTGTTTTACTTTCCACTTATAATATCCAGTGGCATGGGAGGAAAATGAAAACAATTGTTCATATGGGAAATTTATGTGCTTCATCTGGCTATATGATTTCCACAGTTGTACCGGTGCCACTTAGGAACTGGTATTGCGTTTTACATCTTTAGGCTACATGGAAGTAGAGTTTCCGTCTGCTGTGGAAATCTCTAATAACTGTGGTCTAGCTGTGGTTTTGGACTGCGCGGAAGTGTGTTTGTTTGAACTGCCGTCGTTTGCAGCTGCTCTTGCAGAGGCTTCTGTGGAAACAGAGAACTCCGTTTGTGTTTCAAACACGGGCTTTCAGAGCACCCTTAGCAAAGCAACAGTCCTGTCTGCCTTTCTTTGGCAACATGCTGCATGTTGCAACACATGTTAATTTCACTGGGGCTTCCTGGGTCAACGGAGATTGGTTTCTCTTATTCCCACGATTCTAGCTCCACGATTCTGATACAGTTATGGAAAAGGAGATTTGCTTTTACTGGATCGCTTGGGTAATGCTGTTAGTGAAACAGTAGTGGAATGTAGCTCATAAAATGTGCCTCTTCCAAGGTATGGGTGCACTCTCATTATGTATGCCCACTCTTTCAAACTTTAAATAAAACAAAACAACCCCCGCCCCCCCGCATGCTTATTCCAGCAGTTCAGATTTCGGTGCATTCTTCAATGGCTCCATGCTGATTCAGAAACATGCACAGAATTCCAAAGATGTGCATACTCTGCATGTTCAATATAGCACACCTAGAAACATATGCGCAGTGCTTGTTTGCTGCCAGGGTGTATCAGAATTGTGGACTTAAGTAGGTTGAAAACATAACATCAGGGCTCCTGTTATTCCTAGAAATTGATATTGCATCCACAGCCTCTGCTATCTCTGTGCGTGCTATAACTTAAAGCACCCAAATAAATACTCGGAAGAAACTAATATGGGAACTAATGTTGTTCCTGAGTATACTGAGAATGCTTAACTTTCATTTGCAAAGGGAGAATGGAAACTTCCGGCGGACGATGTGTTCCGAATTAAAACAATATAAAAATGTAAGGGGGAAAATATCTATATGTATATAACTTGCTGGCAAGTGCAATTTTAAGTTAAAAGCTTTCTTAAGAATATGGGTATCATCTAACACTTAATGTTTTTGTTGTTAATGATTGCAGGATTCATTTCTCTTTTGTATTCATTTCTTTCAAACTTTGACAGCGACATAAAAGATACCACATTAAATCAATGGCATTGCAGGATTCATTGCGTCACCTTTGGATATTAACTTAGAAATATAATCTCTAATTGCTCATTAAATTATTAGAACATTCTCATCCTATTTCAGACTTCCCATTTGGAAATATTTTCAGCGTAACTTGCTGACACCAAGATCTTAATCGCTTTCAGTGTAAAATATAGTGGATACTCTGCATTTTGAAGGAGAACCAGCATAGTTTTGGTATGAATAGCAATATGACGCTGCTGAAAATAGTAGAGAAAATCCTAAATAGTTCTCATCCCTCTGAGCAAATGGCATGTCTGCCCCAAACCTAACTGATTGTGAAATATTACAGTATTATAATTGTGCTTTCTGTATGAAACGCTACATACTATTCTATTTCTGCTGCATGCCTCAGGACACTCTTTTCTGCATGTGCGTCCTATACAGTTGTACATTAGGAAGATTGCAAAAAGAAAATTGCAGGCTTTTCTTTTTCCTCCATAGGCTAACATATTATGCAGGATGACTTAATTTACCTATGTTTTCTATTTATTAACACTTGTATTTTTGTAGGACCAATATCTACCTTGCTTTCAGTGGTATTGTCAAATTGTATTGATCTGTTTCTGCCATTTTGGCTACACACAGGCATGTGCAAACACTCTCTCCCACATACAGTTTCTACACCAATGTTCCTGTTTTAGAAGGCAGAATTGTTAAAACGATCCACCAGCATCAAAAAGCTTAACATGTTGTGAGACTTCCCAATGAATGTATCAATATTTTACCCCTAGCTCCCCTAAAATCTTTCTTGAACAAATGGGATGAACGTGTTGTCGTGTGTGTTCGTGTGCATTTTTGTACGCTGAAAGCAAAGCAGGCAAACCTGTTCTTACAAAACGCTTTGGCTTGGAATTCCACCCTCAATATTACGTTGGCTATTAGATATTGCTGCAGTTCTTTCCTTGCCAACAATATCTGAAATGTTTTACCAGGCTTTGATTGCATGCTTTTACATTTTAAAATAATAATCTCTTACTTATTAGAAATCCTCTAGAAATGACACATTTTAGAAATTGGAACCAGTAACATGTACCTATAATAAGTATAAATACTAGTTCCCCCCTAATTTAGGGTAATAGTCAACCCATTTGCTACGTGTTAAAATAAAGCATGTTACATAGCTTCAAAACTTGAATGAGAATCTCTAGCTAGATTTACTAAAAAAAATTGTTAGATGTCAGCTCATGTGCCTGAGTAAGCCAGCCAACCACCCATGAGCCATGCGTATTTTCCAACAGTTTTTAAATCTTGCTCCGAAGGATGAAGTGTACCTTCTATTACCACCCACCCCCACCCCCAGCTACCGAGGATGAAGTATGCCTCATATTTCCCCAGCTGTCTTGGCATGAAATCGTTCTAACTTTTATTTCTTCCTTGCTCGTGTCAAAGAACCATCTAAACAATCCAGAATTTGTGTGATGAGATGTTACGTTCTTAGTAAAAATGAGCAATCTCAGTTTAGCAAATACAACGGAACAGGGAACTGCTGCAGAAAATTACTAGCTGCAAAGAAAAGATTTGGTTGTTTCTGTCGTGCATATTGTTGTATATATGTATCCACCCCTGCAATGTCAAGTACCAAACTATTCTGTCACGTCCCAACCTAATTGTATGATTGTTCCAAGGGACTTCTACAAAGGAGTCAAAATATTTCTGTCTTGTGTCCCAAGGATTTTGCACGACGTGGCAATAAAGACCCACAGAGGAATATGCATTATATTTCACAAAATTTGCATTTAAAGTTTTGAAGACCTCTTTTTCCCCCTTTGAAATCAGAAGTTAACTTTTTAAATAATTTATGGTGGCAATAATGCATGTTTTTGTTATTGGATTCTGTTTCTATAGTTCATCTAGTGAACAAAATCTTCCCTCAGCTAATTATAACTTACAGTATTTTCCCAGCAGTCTCACAATCAAATTATTCAGAATTGCATTTCTTTATTGCATATTGCTAAAACCCGAGACAAGAAAATATCAAGATAATAAACAATTATTTATTGGAAATTATTACCTAATATATAAGATTAACAGCTTGTAACTATTAAGATTAATACGTGCGGTAAGCTGTATTTATTATACTTATTTTGCCATAAATATCTTTGTACAAAACATATGTTTATGTATTGCAATTAATGAGAAAAAGTGTAAGATTAACAATTTATGCCGCATTTTGCTTTAGATTTATGTGCACTGTAAAACTTATTTATTGCACTTATTAAAAGTATTTAATGATGGACTTTTAGGTGCTATATTTTAATGTGCAAATATAAACTAAAGGAGTATTAAATTACAAAACAGAAAATTATAACTGAAGTCCAAAGATCTAACTGTTTTTCTGCTGTAAATCTATTTTAAAGTGATCATCACTGGAGTTGCAGATTCTTAAAACTGTGTCCCTTTTAGTTCACAATCAGTTGTAATGTGTAATCAGTTTAAAAGACCTCTTTCCTTTATCAGGACTAACCTTACCATCTTGCTTTTTAAGGTAAATACCTTACATGGCATAAACAGTGGCACAATTTCTTTCTTTTTTATGGCAAGAGATTAGACATTTGGGAAAAGAAAAGAATGCAAAACTGGATTACTTGGGGCTAGTTCATCAAAGAATGAAATGTCCTTTCCAGTGGGGGAAAAATCTTTTTACTCTCTGCAACAAATGCTGCTTTTCAATTTACTGGCATTTTTCAGTAAGCAAAATCAACACCACACCACTAATTATAAAGGGCTTTATTTCATGGGAAAGCATGCTGGTAGCTGGCTGCAAAATTCTCTAATTATTTGACCCTGTTCATAAAAAAATCTGTTAAGTGTTCTCTCTAACAAGAGCAAGAATTTTCAACACTCAGATGAGCTAATCTCGAGGACTTGGTTTTAAATGCATTTATATCCTCATCTTAAATGCACTAGCCAGCATTAAAAAATATGGTGCAAGTAATTCCTGTACACCCAAGAGGGCAAGTTGCCTTGTTTCTTGAACTGCAGCACTTTTCAATTTGGGGATATTTCAAAAGCACCTTGTTGTGTTACAGTATGGAGTATGTGTCTATTGTTCAAAGCCATAAATGCAGTGCTGGGTGATTCCCATTGGGGCTGGTAGGGTGGAAGACGGCGATGTTCAATATTCTATTGAGATTGCTAGAAGAGGACAGGAGAATCATAGAAACATAGAATAGTTGAGCTGGAAGTATAAGGCCATGGAGTCAACCCCCCTACTTAATGCAGGAATCCACCCTAAAGTGGATCCCTGACAGGTATCTGTCCAGCTGCCTCTTGAATGCCTCTAGTGTGGGAGAGCCCACAACCTCCCTAGGCCATTGGTTCCACTGTCATGCTGCTCTAACCATCAGGAAGCTTTCCTGATGTCCAGCTGGAATTTGGCTTCCTGTAACCTGAGCCCATTATTCTGTGTCCTGCACTCTGGGATGATTAAGAAGAGATCCTGGCCCTCCTCTGTGTGGCAACCTTTCCAGTACCTAAAGAGTGCTATCATGTCTCCTCTCAGTTTATTCTTCTCAAGGCTAAACTTGCCCAATTCTTTCAGTCTCTCCTCATAGGGCTTTGTTTCCAGACTGCTGATCATCCTTGTTGCCCTCCTCTGAACCCCCTCCAGCTTGTCTGCATCCTTCTTCAAATGTTGTGCCCAGAACTGGACACAGTACTCCAGATGAGGCCTAACTAGTGCTGAATAGAGGGGAACCAGTACGTTGCACGATTTGGCAGCTGTACTTCTATTGATGTATCCCAAAATAGCATTTGCTTCTTTGCAGCCATATCACACTGTTGGCTCATATTCAGCTTGTGATCTACAACAATTCCAAGATCTTTTTCGCTTGTAGTGTTGCTGAGCCAAGTATTCCCCATCTTGTAACTGTGCCTTTGGTTTCTTTTTCCAAGGTGTAGAACTTGGCATTTATCCCTATTAAATTTTATTCTGTTGCTTTCAGCACAGTGCTCCAGCCTATCAAGATCACTTTGAACTTTGTTTCTGTCTTCCAGGTTATTAGCTATCTTACCCAATTTTGTGTCATCTGCAAATTTGATAAGCATTCCCTGCACTTCCTCATCCAAATCATTAATAAAAATGTTGAAGAGCACTGGGCCCAGGACTGAGCCCTGTGGCTAGTTACCTTCCCCAAGTTTGAGGAGGTACCATGGATGAGCATTCTTTGAGTTCGATTCTGTAGCCAACTGTGAATCTACCTAATAGTGATAATGTGTTGCACTCAACAATTGCATAAAAAAATGCCATTTTTTAATGATGTGCTGCTTTTTATGATGCACTTGTTTTAAATGTTTGAATTAGTTGTATGTATTTTATGGTGTGTTTATTTGTGTTGTACCCCGCCTTGATCCAGAGGGAGAGGCGAGTAACAAATAAAATTATTATTATTATTATTATTATTATTATTATTATTATTATTATTATTATTATTTGGCTGTGAAGGGATCTCTTTGCCACAAGTGGGTGGGGCACACGTGGTGAGTCACTGCCCCACTTTCCCCAATATAGAACCACCTCTGCATAAATGGATTGGGACCAAGATACCTAAATAATTATTTTATCATGCACGAACGTCTCTGGCCATTAACATGCTCTGCTCCAAATCCCTTCACTGAATCAATGTAGGTTATAACTGAATGCGGGGCCTTTTCAGGTGTAGCACTCTGTTCATAGAACTTTGTTCCCAGAGAGGTTTGCCTGGCACCATCTTTATTTTCTTTTTGACACTGGGTGAACACTTAAAAAACAAAATGAGCCTAGGCTTTTAAAAAAAGTTGTAAAAAAAGTTTTTTAAAAAAGTTTTTTAAAAAGCCTAGGCTTTTAAAAAAAGTTGTCTTTGTTTTATGCCAAATTCAAACTCCTTCCTGCAATTTGTCACTGTCTGTATTTTTCCTTTGTATTTTTATATTTTATACTGGAAACTACAGCTGAAGTTAATGAATGTTTTTTAAAAAATGTAATAATAATAAAAAACCTAGTTGACATGCACAAGCTCTTTATGCAAACTGAAAGCTGCTCTTTGGATCTCAGCCCTTCTATAGAAATATGTCTCGCTAAAAATCAACTAAGTCAACTAAATAAAGTCAATTTAAAAGTGGGGTGCAGGCAGTGGAGGCTGGTGGCTCCAATGTCAGTGGAGCAATGAATCCCCTCTGTATTTCAGTCCAAACCAGTCAGGACTCTAAAGGAGCTTTCCAAGATGCTTTGCAGTTTGGATAGCTCCTTTAAAGTCCTGACTGGTTCAGAATGAGACATGGAGCACATTCACTGCCCCACTGATGTCAGAGCCACCAGCCTCCTCTAGGTGCAGGTCTCCTTTTATTCATCTCCAATCTCTTCCTGGAAGATGTTGCGCAATCCTAAAGGAACTCTGAGGCTGATGGGAATCCTATGCAAAGTGGGAGCAGAGCAAAGGTGCTCTGTATTTCAGCTAGATGGGCATTTTTGTGGGGGCTTTGGGGAGGGGGAGAGATGGAGGCTGAGGAAGGCTGGGGATCACGTGTAGTCCAGTCCCCTCCCTGCCCACTGGCACATCCTCTTCCCCTCTTCTCCAAGTTCATGGTCACACATTTCTAGAGGCGGTCAGCGTGGTTCTCTCTGCACTGGTTCCAAGGGGGAGGAGGTGGGACTCCAAACGATCCTATGGGCCCCTAGTTGCTGTCTAGGGGGCCATAGGATTGCTCTATAAAACAATAATAAAAGAACAGCTTGAAATACAATAAAAGACGCAACAACAACAGAATAAAAACTGCATCCAAAACGTGGCAAGCCAGCCCTTTTACTGAACCAACATCTGGGCTCCCCCCCCCCCCGGGGTCTTGCTCTGAGAGCACTACTGCACATGACCAATGCCCTCCTTGAAAGCAACAGGACTTAAAGATGTTCATCTTCGCCAGGATTGTACCTGGATTTCCACCCCTGTAATCTTCTTCCTGTAAGGATATCAAACCTATCTGGACTCACTAACTTATTCTGAGTGCAGACTTTTAAAACAATATGATTTCTCTCTTGTATTTAAAATATGTATATGGGGAAAAACATAGAGGAAAGGACATGTATAATTTAAATTTGGCTGTTTAACCAATGGAATGAAACGTCAGAACCAGTGAACCAAAAAATTCTAGTTTCTACAATATTTGCCCACAAAATGGCTTCAGTTTTTAAATGTACACATTAATGGGATGTGTTAAACCTGGATCTTTTGTAATTATGTGCTAGCCTGATATATATATATATATATATATATATATATATATATATATGTATATATATGTTAATTCGGGTTATATCGGAGATGCCAAGTTAGGAATATACATCCCAAATATAACACAAAAGTTAAGAACGTAAGAAATTCTTCCTTGGATTACACTCAAGTCCCACTAGTAGTCCAGTATTCTGTGGCTAACAGTGGCCAGTAAGATGCCACTGGAGTTCTGATGTACTGATGTTGTAAAATTCATTCCTTCGGTGTTTTGTGGAGTGGCACGTGCCTTTTGTTCCATTATCTGCTCGTTGATGGAATTAGATTCCCCCCCACTGTCCTGAATTTGTGCAAATCCTCACTTGTGAAAATGTGCAAATCCTCTCCAAACTGTGCAGTTCCATGATTTAGCCTGTTGGAGGAAATGCTCTTTTTTCCAGCCATTTTTTAATTGTACATATTTTTCTGTGACTAAATTTGTGTGAACTTCTGGCAAGTTTTTAAAAAAACTGGCCTGCAAGGGCTCATCTACACCAAACAGGATATTGCACAATGAAAGTGATATGAAAGCAGTATATAAAAGGCAGGAGCCACACCAAGCAGGATATAGCACTATGAAAGCGGTATATGGTATGTGTCCATGGGCCCCAACAGTTGTCAGTGCACTTCAATACAGCTATAAAGCAGTAGTGCGGCTCCTGCCTTTTATATACCGCTTTCATAGTGCAATATCCTGTTTGGTGTAGATGAGGCCCAAGTCTGGAATCCGTGTGACTTGGGAAAACTTGTTCTGCTGCCTAATCTGAGGGTTGGGGCCTTGCTAGACGTGCCGGGATAAGCCGGCAGGGAGGCGGGGCGATGGCGCGCTAACTTTAGAGCACGCCGCCCTGCCTCCTAGATGGCCGATGCGCTGGGACTATGGAAGCCCTGCAGCATCGGCCATTTTTTGGGGGGTTAAAGGGGCCACGTCCGGCCCGAAGCCGAAGGCAAGGTAAGTGCCTTTTTTTAAGAATTAAGCCCCCTCCGCTCCTGATCCCCCCCCTACCATCCCAGATGCCTCCCTGGCCACTCTTTCCCCGCTCGCCCTCTCTCTCCCCGATGCCCGCGTCGCCCATCCTCCCTCTCCCCAATGCCCGTGTCGCCCATCCTCCCTTTCCCTGATGCCCGCGTCGCCCATCCTCCCTCTCCCTGATGCCATCCCGGTGCCCGGCCTTCTCCCCCCACTCTTCTGCCGGTTCCGGCTTCCCCCCCGCCGGGATCCCCTCCCCTGGCCCGATGGGCACAGTGTTCTGTGCTCAGTCCGTGGCTTTTACCAGCTACTCGCGAGTAAGCGAGTAGCCACAAAAAGCCACAGATCTTGCTAGATGTTCCGCAGCCCCGGCCTCAGGCCGGGGCTGCGGAAAAGGCGCGCCATAAGCGACTTCGCTTATGGCGCGTTAGGGGAGGCTTTAGTGCGGCCTGGGGTGGATTCTCCTGTGAGTCATCTGGACACACAGCAGGGAAACCGGCCCTCAAAGCGCGCTAAGGCCTCGTCTAGCAAGGCCCTTGGATTCATAGAAACTGAAACCCATTCTTCGACATCCACGTCTCAAGCAGGACATTTAGATAATGGCTTCTCTCATGGTTTGTTTGCAGCATTCAGAGGTATCATTCCTCTGTATATGGAGGTTTAGCGCTGCCTTCCCCAACTTGGGTTTTTCTAAATCAGCCTCCTCCAACCTGGTGCACATGGGACTTCAAGTCCCATCAGCCCCAGTCAGAATGACCAACAGCCAGGGATGATAGAAGCTGTAGCTTTTAGCATCTGGAAGAATCTAGGAGGCTTTTCTAGCTGTTGGCTGATGCATCATAAATAGGTATTTCCCCCTGAATAAGAGTTCTCTCACATTAGCATCATATCTATCAAGTGCCTTTTATGTTTGTTTACATAAATATTTTTGTACTATGCTTCAGCAGAACTTAACTGTGCATCTTTTCTGGAGACAGACGCATGGAAGTTGCCTTAAGTTGACTTTGATTCATGTTAATGGATCCATGTCAAAAAAGCTTGACTTCTCTATGCATAAGTGTTGAAGATTTCACTTTGGAAATGGATTTTGCCCATGTGAAACATTATGTTAAATTTGATTTAAGGGCTCAAGGTATGCATGATCTTGAAGGCACATGGTGTAGCAACCATGCTGGAGCTAAAGTACTTGGATGGGACACTGGCTAGAAATGAATACTGAAAAAAATGTAATGCCTCTGGAACTGTAGTGGATACTGGATACTGGATCAGGCCAAGTGGCCTTTAGCTCAGTATTGTCTACACTGACTGGCAGCATCTCTTCAGGGTTTCAGGGAGGGGTCTTTCCTGGACAACCTGGAGATGCTACGAATTGAACTTGAGACCTTTTGCACGGGATGGGCGAATTTGTCAGTTTCACTTTCTCTGGCATTTTTTAATAATCTTTCTTCCCGGAATATGAACTTTGGAAACACTGGTAAATCCCATAAAATAATGAGCTGAAACAAAATTCTCAGCCATCTGCACCAGCCAAGTCCAATAGGTACAGCTATTCCAACATGGTGAAGACCATGTTGTACCTGCATGCAATATAGCTGTGAAAGATGAGAAGCTTGCCAGAAAAGAAGAGGCGGCAACCGCTCCCGCCCCCTCGGACCCAGTTTGCTGAGCTACAGCACATTCACCTGGCCACTCTTTGAGCTTGCTGAAGCTGGGCAATGGCCCAACAGCCATCCACCCTCACCCAGAGCTTCCATTGTGCACAACAGTGGCGGTTAATGGAGTCTGTGTATTTCCCGAGTTGTGTAAATGGGGCCTTTATGGCCGCCATTTATGGAACTTGGGAAATACGTAGTTTCCAGGGCTTCCTTTGGTGGATGCTTACTGGTCCACAAAGAAGCTTGTGCGATGCTGCAAGTGGTGGCAGGTAGCAGCAGCAGCTTGATGGGTGTCTGGCAGGTGATAGATCTGGATGCAGATTCCTGCATTGAGCAGGGGGTTGGACTCAATGTCCTTATAGGTCCCTTTCAATTCTACTATTCTATGAGTCTATGAGTCTGTCCATCTGCAAAAGCGAATGTGTGAAATTCAAAGCCCTCATGAGTGAAAATTCTGCTGTGTTCCTTTCTCCTGAAGCTGCAGATTTACAAGGTAAACCTTTCTTTGCCTTAGCAAGTTTAAGATGAATCTCTATTTTTCTTGTTAATCTTTATTCATGTTAAGATTTCTTTCTTTTCTTTTAGTATGTATGCGCACAAAGAAACCACATATCAGCTTCCATCTGGCAGCCCTCTTCTCTGTAGATCTTTCCAGCAAGGCACTTTCTGATTTGGCAGTATCAGAAGCAATGACACTATCTTTATATGGCTTAAAAAACCAAAGCAAAAGGAACACATAAAGACAAAAAAGTGGAGACAAATGTCAGCACGGTGAAGGTGAACTTCAGTTGCAATGTCTGACACAGTCTGCACACCACCTTATCTTTGTTAAGCAACTTTAGATCATGCAACAATTGTCCAAAGGCAGATGTGTCCAATACAGGAGATTGCCTAGAAATGCTTGTAACACAGCTCTCCTTCCATATTCTCTCAACGTTTCTATTCTTGCTTTCTCATGGAAGCCATGTGTGTTTTTGTAACATGTGTTACAATGCCGTAGAATTGGCTGTTCTAGTAACCTGGGATATCTTCTGTTCTAAAAAAGAAGAAGTCACTATGCTGTAGGGATGTGTTGGGAACTGACACACTCAAACTGAAAGAGGTACAGTCCCAGTGCTAATCTACCGGCTTCTAAGGAGCTGTCCAAAGTGCTGAACTGTAGCCTTCTCATTACCCTTGCAATGCTGGAGAATCTCAGTGCATATTCCTATTGGTGGATTAGTCTGCAATCATGGGCATGTCTATACCTACCGGCTATCTGGGATGGCAGGGGGAGTATCCTGGGCTTTCCCACTTCCAGGATTGTCCCCCAGCATGCACACACCAGTGTGACGTCCCGGGAGTCAGGAGGGACGCTCTGGCACCGCGTGTTTTTTTTTTAAGGCAGGAGCCGGTCATGCAACTACACGGGAGTGATCCTGTGCAAAATGTAAGTAAAAAACAACAACACCCTAAACTCAGTGCTGAAAAGTTTTAGTAGCCATCCTGGGGATAGCAAAACTGCTGCCCTGCACCCCTCATGGGCATGGAGTCCCCCTCGCACAGCCCCATGCCCGTTTGCAAAGCCCCACTACTCACGGGGAGGAGGAAGACCCAGGAGCCTGTGCCATACTGCCTGCGGTCCTTGGGATTGTCCCAGGACTGTGGGAAATACTAGGATAAGTGCTGTCTGTTTCATCCTGGGGAAAGTGAGAGGTCATCCCCAGTTGACCCTGGATCAGCTGTGTGTCACTTGGATGCACAGGGAAGACCTCAAGCTGACCCTAGGATAAATGGTTGGTGTGGACATGCCCCATGCCTAATGGTGAATGGTTGGTTTATTGCAATGTGCTTTACATGGGGCTGACTGTGAAGTCAGCCCGGAAACTGCAGCTAGTGCAAAATGCTGTGGGTAGGCTGCTGAGTGCCACAGTCTGCCAAGAATGTCGAACACCAGTTCTGAAGGAGCTGCACTGGCTGCCAATCAGCTACGGAACCAAGTTTAAGCTGTTTATGCTGACATATATAAAGCCTTACATGGCTTAGGACCTGGTTACCTGATGGCGCAACTTCTCCCTTATGGACCTGCCCATATATTAAGGTTGAGCAGGGATGCCCTCTTGACAGTGCCTGGAGTTGGATATGTGGCAACCCAAGAGAGATATGTGGCAACTCCATACAGGCCCCCCCGATGGTGCAAATCCCTCCCCCATCATGTATGGACAGCACCAAATCTTACAAGCTCTTAGCACCAGCTGAAGTCCTATTCCCCCCAGCTTTTCATTGCATTTTCCTCTCCGTTCTTTTGCTGCATAGTACAAACAGTTATCTATGTGTTACTGTTCTCCCCTGTTTGATTATCTTTTTTCCCCTGTGTGTGTTTTATTATTTCTACCTTGCTTTGGGATTATTTTACAATGAAAAAAAGACAAGAAATTTCTTATAATAAATAATAAATAAATACTCAATATATTTCTTGTTTCTCCCAATGCACTGTTTCGGCCATTCCAATTTTCCTGGGTGAATCGCTACTCGTAATTTAAAAAATGGCTTTGGTGATGCTTTTGAACATTTTCATGCAAAACTAAGGGCTGCTTCTTATGATATATTTATATTACTTTATTTTAGTAAATTTATATCACACCTTAGAATAGTAGAGTTGGAAGGGGCCTATAAGGTAAACTTCTCCCATTCCATGTACAAAAGCCAACTGGACTGATAGATGAATCTGTCTTCAGAACTAACGATGGGACAGCATCCTCCATTGGCACCTGAAAGCATCAAGCTAGCTTCAGAGCTGGTCTTATAGCACACAGGTCTCTCCTCCAACACCTTGATGCTGCTTTCCAGCATCCATCAGCTGATGTAACTGCTTCCCTCTGCCAAAAGGTAGGGCCGGCCATGAGAGGTAAACTTTGGGGCTCCCTAGTCTGTCTACCCAAATAATGTGGGAACCTGGAACTACATGGGCAGAACCAATCATGCGGGTGTTTTTCAATCAGTCATTATCCTCCCTTCCAGTGCAATGGTGGTCAGATGGAGGGGATGGCAATTGGCCCAACAGGGAGTGGTTCTGAGCATCCAAACATAGAAAGAAGCAACAGCGATGCAACTCTTGCACAGCTCCATTCACATATAAGGCCAACCTTATTGTTTCATTCTTCTGATAATAAACATTCTGGTGGAATCAAACCAATCCATCCATAACAATTGCTTGTTTCTAGTGATGGCTAGGTTTAGTATTTGTGTGTTTTTAATATTTCTATAGCACCCTTTTGGCCAAAAGGCCACCAAGGTGGCCCACAACAAATTTAAAACATAACAATAAAACCATGTAAACGAAATAGTAAAACTATTAAACATTTTAAGACAATAGTAGACTTTTTAAATAAATAAATAAATGGCTAGGTTAAAAGTGACGCATCTTAACACTTTTCCTGAAAGCCAAATGTGTGGGGAGAGCGCAATTATAATAATGGAGGGACCTCATTCCACAATATAAGAATGTCACAAGAAAAAGGTTTTTTTGCTGCATGTCCATCAAACAGTGCTCTCTGGGCAGCCGTATCCTCAGCAGGGCTTCTTCTGTAGATCTTAATAACTGGAGAGGTTCATAACAAGACAGGCGGTCCCTTAGATAGCCAGGTCCTAAGCAATTTAAAACTTTGAAGGTTAAAGATTTTATATTGTAGTTTTAAGTTTTTTATATTGTAATGGGTATGATCAAAAACAAAGATGGCAAGGACCTAACAGAAACAGAAGAGATCAAGAAAAGGTGGCAAGAATATACGGAAGATCTGTATAGGAAGGATAATAATATCGGGGATAGCTCAGACGGTGTGGTCAGTGAGTTAGAGCCAGACATCCTGAAGAGTGAGGTTGAATGGGCCTTAAGAAGCATTGCTAATAACAAGGCAGCAGGAGATGACGGTATCCCAGCTGAACTGTTTAAAATATTGCAAGATGATGCTGTCAAGGTGATGCATGCCATATGCCAGCAAATTTGGAAAACACAAGAATGACCATCAGACTGGAAAAAATCAACTTATATCCCCATACCAAAAAAGGGAAACACTAAAGAATGTTCCAACTATCATACAGTGGCTTATTTCACATGCCAGCAAGGTAATGCTCAAGATCCTGCAAGGTAGACTCCAGCAATTCATGGAGCGAGAATTGCCAGATGTACAAGCTGGGTTTAGAAAAGGCAGAGGAGCTAGAGACCAAATTGCCAATATCCGCTGGATAATGGAGAATGCCAGGGAGTTCCAGAAAAACATCTATTTCTGTTTTATTGACTATTCTAAAGCCTTTGACTGTGTGGATCATAACAAACTGTGGCAAGTTCTTGATGGTATGGGGATACCAAGTCATCTTGTCTGCCTCCTGAGGAATCTGTATAACGAACAAGTAGCAACGGTAAGAACAGACCATGGAACAACGGACTGGTTTAAGATTGGGAAAGGAGTACGGCAGGGTTGTATACTCTCACCTTACCTATTCAACTTGTATGCAGAACACATCATGCGACGTGCTGGGCTTGACGAATCCGAGGCTGGAGTTAAAATTGCAGGAAGAAACATTAACAATCTCAGATATGCAGATGACACCACTTTGATGGCTGAAAGCGAGGAGGAGCTGAGGAGCCTTATGACAAAGGTGAAAGAAGAAAGTGCAAAAGCTGGGTTGCAGTTAAACCTAAAAAAAACACCAAGATTATGGCAACCAACTTGATTGATAACTGGCAAATAGAGTGAGAAAACGTGGAGGCAGTGACAGACTTTGTATTTCTGGGCGCAAAGATTACTGCAGACGCTGACTGCAGCCAGGAAATCAGACGACATTTACTTCTTGGGAGGAGAGCAATGACGAATCTTGATAAAATAGTTAAGAGCAGAGACACCACACTGACAACAAAGGTCCGCATAGTTAAAGCAATGGTATTCCCCATAGTAACCTATGGCTGCGAGAGCTGGACCATAAAGAAAGCTGAGCGAAGGAAGATAGATGCTTTTGAAATGTGGTGTTGGAGGAAAATTCTGAGAGTGCCTTGGACTGCAAGAAGATCCAACCAGTCCATACTCCAGGAAATAAAGCCAGACTGCTCACTGGAGGGAATGGTATTAAAGGCAAAACTGAAGTACTTTGGCCACACAATGGGAAGACAGGACACCCTGGAGAAGAGGCTGATGCTAGGGAAAGTGGAAGGCAAAAGGAAGAGGGGCCGACCAAGGGCAAGATGGATGGATGATATTCTGGAGGTGACAGACTTGACCTTGGGGGAGCTGGGGGTGGCGTCAGCCGACAGAAAGCTCTGGCGTGGGCTGGTCCATGAAGTCATGAAGAGTCGGAAATGACTGAACGAATAAACAACAAAATATTATACTTGCAGTTTTAATTTTTGTGAACCACTCAGAGAGCTTCTGCTATTGGCATAGAAATGTCATACGTGAAGTAGAACCAATGCATTGAATTGAGTCCAGAAAACAACGGGCAACTAATGCAGGTCTTTCAATATTGGTCGTGATATCAAGAGTCAACAAGTGGCCCAGCTGCCATATTTTGCACCCACTGAAATTTCCTGAAACTCTTCAATAGAAAATTCATGCAAAGCAGGTTGCAGAAGCCTCTAGGCATGATGGAACAAAAGCATGGATAATTGTTGCCAAATCGGACCAGTTCAGGAAAGGTTACAGCCATCCCAATAAGCCTAGTTTTGTGAACATGTTCCTTGCACATCCAGGGACAACAGAGTAGGATCAAGAAGCCCTCCCAAGTTCTGGACCTGATCTTTCAGGGCCTTCTACACCACTTCAGACTATGATAGGTATAACAGAGTGCTCCCAGATTCTGGGAGTCTTCTGTTTCTTCTCAGTTTTCAGCCAAGATTATTATGTTCAGTGAATTTTTTAATGTTATTTCTTTTTTGCTGTTGCAGAAGATGCTGAACTTGAGCCTATGTTGCTCTTTGGCCTAAACTTAGATCTAAGAGAGCCATCCTATGGTCCCTGGGAGAGTGTCCCAGGGACCATAGGATCCTTCTGAGTCCCCCTTCCTGGTTCATAGACACTGGTAGGACCTCAGAAGCCAGATTCTTAAAATATGATCCTTCTTCCCTTCAAGGTGTTGGAGGACCTTAGGGAGGCCTGGAAGGGGGTGTTCTGGTGGGTAGGGAGAAGGTGAGAAAGGAGAGGCCAGATCATGAAGGACCATATGGCCTCTCCAGCCCCAAACCTTCCCCTACCAGTGTGCCTTCTCTAGACAGGCTCAGAGGCACATTTAGAAGGGAAAATCAAAGAAGAGAATGGAGAGGTGAATGTTGGCTCTGTCCTTCTCCCATCCTGCAAAAGATCAGAGGCTTCCATCCTGTGAGGGTGCAACATAAAGGATTGCACCCTAAAATACCCTAAAATAATACCGGAAGGCTTCCATTGGGATGCAGGAGAGAGCCTTCTGCTGGAGAATTCTGCCCCCATCCTACAGAGAATACTTGAAGAATTCCCTCTCCCAATATTAGTTTTAGAGTTCTTGATTCTTGAGTTTTTAGCGTTCCTTCTGATCTTTTTCTATTTGTCTTTATTATTATTTTTTAACGTGGATTGTATGTTAATTGCTGCTGCAAGTCGTCTTGAGCAACGTGTGGTATAAGTTTTTAAAATAAATATATCGAAGTATGTTCTAAGCTTTCAACTTAGCATCCAGTTAGATCTGTCAAAACAACTAACCAGCAATTTCTCTGTTTCTTGCCTCATTCATAAATGTATCAGAAAGGAAAGAATGATTTATTTTATCCACGCTCCTTAAATGGATTCCATTTTAGCCCCCAATGGTATCCTTTAACCTTTTTTTCCCAGTGAATTTATTGACATGGTGACTAGCACAAGCTCTGAGGGTTTTTTTTATTATTATTATTTTTCGCTTCATCCTTTTGTCTGCAAGCATATTCACCAGCCGCTTAATTTGTCATAGCCCTGGAGGTATCAAAACTAATGAGCTTTGTTTGAATAGACTTTTTCCAGTTCATCTAGCACACTTTGGGGTAATCATTCAGTTTCTGTTTGCTTCTTGATGTGGAGCATTGTGGGATATATAAAGGGAATTATAGTGTTAATTTATGTGCCTTCCCCTGCTCCTCCCCCCCAACAGACAAATACTTGAGACAAACCCTTAAGATTTTATATTGTTAATTTCACTATTTACTGGAATATTTTGGGAATGATAAGTACCATCTAATCTCCATTGTATCATATTGTAGGAAGAGGTGAATCTTAAAATATGAGATTTTCCAATTAGAGGTATTTGAGGGGGGGATTCTAATTCATAAGTAAGAAATCTTTAAACAAATGTTTCTATGATTTAGAGACAGGTAATAAAATAATTAATGTGTGATAATTGCACCAGGAGTAAAGATTTTTAAAAATCTAGTAACCGGGTTAGCACGCAGAACTCCAGATTAGAAGACTGTTCTTGGTCAGACAATTGGATTTTCGTTTTTATAAACCATTCACTTAGGCTTGATGTTATACCACAGATATCTATAAAACATGCAAATACACACATCCAAATGTCTGTACTGCATAAGTAATTTCTGAAGGTGTCACCCTCTTGGTAAGACACAGACTTTTAAGCTTGAAGTTCCTAGGTAGATTTGTCCTACGTCCCAATTAGGATGATTCTTGCTTAGGTTATTTTTGCCACCAATGGCTTGTGTGTTAACATATCTGTAATGTATTGGAAGTTTCCAATTACAGACAAAAGGGGGGGGATTCAGGTGTCTTTTTCAGCTAATGGAGTGATAACCCCCCTCCCTTCCTGCTTTAGAATCTTGAGTTTAATCACTTCTATAAAAACAGGTGGGCAGTGTTCTAAATGTGATTGCTAAGCAGCTTGGTGGATCATTATATTTCAACAGTGAATAATAACTCAGATTTTTGTGTGTGAACCCTTTTCATCAGTCTAAAAATGCTGCTTCCATATATTTACATGCAGGCGTTCATGCACACACATACAAAGATAGCGTGTTATGACTATAATAATGTCAGATTTTCCTTGCTGGGTTAGACCAATGTCGGTCTAGTCCAACATACTGTCTCCATCAATGGTCAGCCAGAGGGCTCTGGAGAAATTATCAAGTGGGGTATGATGCAGCTGTACACTGTTGTTTATTCCCAGGGAATAAACAGCTAAGGCTGGACCCTGAATTGTGCATCGTGAGGAGAACGTGGATAGGGAGACATTTTCTCTCTCTCTCCCCCATAATATTAGAACCTGGGGCCATCCCATGAAGCTGATTGGTGGGAGATTCAAGGCAGATCAAAGAAGTCCTTCACACAGTGCATAAACTATGGAATTTGTTATCTCAAGATGTGGTGATGGCCACCATCTTGGATGCTTTAAAAGAGGGTTGGGTAAATTCCTGGAGGAGAAGGCTACCACAGCTACCACCGTATCAGAGGCAGTAAGCCTTTATGCACCACTTCCCAGGGTTTTGCTATTTACTGTTTTACTCTGTACAGCACCATGTACATTGATGGTGCTATATAAATAAATAAATAAATAAATAAATAAATAAATAAATAATAATAATAATAATAATAATAACATGGGTGGGAGGGTGCTGTTGAACAATGTCCTGCTTTGTTGGTCCCTGGTTGACAGCTGGTTGGCTACTGTGTGAACTAGATGGACTAGATGGACCCTTGGTCTGATCCAGCATCAGGGCACTTCTAGGGACTTGCAGCTGATGTACCCCTAAGGGAGACAGTGGTAAACAGGGCCAGTTCAGCACTTGGGCCAGCATACGCGTTGACTAATGTTGCTTGATGTAGCATCCTTTCTTCCTTTTTACTTTTTTTAAAAAAACATTGTAGCATCAGGGAGTGGCTGGCCTGTCCAATAACGTATATGATTCAAGATGATCATTGTATTCTTTTTACTTCAAAATATAAATTATCCTACAACAAAATGGTGTTGAACTTTGGGTCAGCTGAAGCAAACTTCCATTTTTATTGTCATGATGGTGCTATGATTTAAGTGAGTTTAAAAGGCAAAACTGCACATGCTCAGAGTTCTTTTCAAAATCAGGGATGACAAACTCCCCTCCCCCCCCAACGTATCAGGCAAGTAGAAGCATGGAGATGATAGAGAGAGGAATGGTGGTTGTTTGCTTCACAACCGAAGGAATACACATGGCCATCTGAAGGCATCTATGGGTGCGTGTATGTAAGACCATTCCATTCAGGTTCCAAAATTATCTTGCTGTACTGCTGTTCTCTCCTAGTACCTGATAAACTGGATGCAGTCCCAGAAATGTGGCTGCCTGAGGAGGAACAGCAAATGGCCTCCCCTCCCCTGTCCCCCAAGTCAAGGAGTAGAGTATCTAATGCATCTGGGCAGGTTACTTTGGCACCTGAGGAAAAGAATCCTACAAGTTCCTCTTCTTTGGAGGAAAAACACAACAATCATGTATTTGTTTAATTATTGTTATCTTATTACTCCCAGGAAGAGGAGCTTGCAGGATTTTCTGCCTCAGGTGCCCATATAATTTGTCCAGCATTGGATAATGTTTTGCTGCGCTTTCATGACACCCCAAATCAGCTGCCCGAGGTGACCGTCTCACTCTGACTATTGGTAGGGCCGGTCCTCAGTATGTAGAGTTTATCTCTTTGTAATAAAGGCCCCATTTACACAAGATTGCATAAATGGGGCCTTTTCGGCAGTTATTTACTCAACAGGAAAAATGCCTAATTTTGAAGCCTTCATCGTTGCACATGATGGAGGCTCCGGACAAGAGTGGATGGGCTCATGACGTCTTCGGACACTCACTGAGCCTCAAAAATGTTATGCAGCTCTGTGAGAGAGGGTGGATGGCAGCGGTGATGGTGGTGGGGCAACTGTCCCATGAGTTGGATGTGGCTGAGTCTATCCAACCCTACTTCTATGCCGGTTGCTGGGAACACGAATGGAAGATTTCTTTTGTGCTGATGTCCTTCTTCTCATGCCTGAATCCTATCCCCCCAAAGGGCCAGCACCTTGGGTAGCTCCATTAGAGTTCTGACTGGTTCAGAATAATACCCAGAATGGATTAACAGCCCCATCAAAACGAAAGCCATCAGCCTCCACTGGTGTAGCCATAGTTAGACATTCCTTTGAAGGTTTTCATTAAATAGGTAATTTGCACTTTTATGCCATTACCTGACTTCAGTTTTAGGTTCATGGAATTTTCTATAATGCTAGTGATGGGTAGAAACTTGTTTGCTTTGCATTTTTAAGTGAAAGGATCTCATTTGAACATCCCAGGTTAATATGTGGATCACAAAACTGTTGTCTTTCATATTGTGCGTGTCTCTGAATGTTTGATGTGGTTCTTGACCCAAATGTTGTATACAAAAATGCATAAATGAGGGCAAGATACACACAAAAATGTGTGTATAAAGGGAAGTTGCATTCAAAACAGCATTAAAAGGGGCAGCTGGAGCAGCCTCAGGAAATAGTGTGGTCTGGTGGTCAGCACTAGGAAGAAGCAGAAAATAAGGTGAGATTGCTGAAGGCAGAAGTTAAGAGAGCTAGCCAGGTGAGGAATACTCCAGAGACAGTTAATCACAGTAGCTCCTAGCCAGAGTGACAGCCTTAGACAGGTGGCCTCAGGAATCAGGAAGACTTCAAAGGAGGGAACTGTGACATCTTCTTGGCTGTGTCTTGGTCCCCAGGTCCCTGACCAGGAAGAAGACTTTAGGGGAAACTTAAGTAACCCTGCCAGAAAAAGAGAAGCAGTCTTAAGGAGTTGAAGATCCACTGTGACCGATAGCTGTGTGCCTCTGTCAATCCCATATCCATCCAGTAAGTCCCTGATCAGAGAGGGATCTTCCAATCTTGTCCTCTGTGTTATTCTAGGAGAGCCCACTGGGATGGAATTAGGGAAAGGGTAACTGGCATCTGAGTCTTAATTAGAGAAGTGAACTTAGTTAAGGATGTAACAACTTTCTTAAAGTGACTGTGCACATTTAACAGAAAGGAATTATTGAACTGTATTGATAAACATATAATCTTAGATAGTATTAGTATGTATAATAAGAAAATAAGGCATTTGCTAGTTAGCTATCTTCTGTCTCCTTGTCTGTTTCTCCCATGCCTAAATCCTATTGACCCACTACTGTAATATTGGTGTTGTACAAAGGGGAACAGTTTTTTGAATGGTGACAGTGGAATTTAAGGGATAATGAATCAAAGTGAATTCAGCTGGAAGAAATA